>NW_019103856.1:331389-935972 GCF_001856785.1 Myzus persicae
AAAAAAAAAAAAAAAAAAAAAAAAAAAAAAAAAAAAAAAAAAAAAAAAAAATTAAAAAAATAATAATTAAGTATATATATATATATATATATATTAATTTTAAATGATGTGTTTTACTTCATTTTTCCCGGTGGGCTAGTCATCAATAGAAAACAAAAAATAAAATAAAAGTATAATCACCTTCTTATTCAATTATATATTTTTACTACAACTCATTCAGCGGTTGAACTATATGTTTTCAATAGTATAACAATTAATAATAGATTAATTATGAAAATATTTAACAACACGGTAGCCAGTTGGTACAACTAAAACTTAACTTACATTTTCGAGAGTTCGTAAATAAACATTATCCGTAAGTATCAATGCGATTAGATAACACGTTATTATCATCGTAATGAGATATTCTCATAATATTCAAATCGTTAACCACTAATAAGACAGACAATCAATAGTGTTAACAGTGCAAGATTATACCGTTCAAAAGCCATATACAACACGCCACTCTCCGATGTACCGAAATTGCCTATACATCGCGCCGGTCATTGAATATAAATAATATTAAAAACCCTTCGGGAATAACAAGTATTGTTATCTAACCGGAAATCCTTGCATTATATTTTGGTTTTTATGTATACCGTTTTTACCAAAAACACATTTTTACAAAAATACAATCCAAATTTTTAAATAATTTAAACATTGGTCATAAATACTAGTATTTATTTTATAATCAATAATATTACTATGTTAGTCTTTACACCTCTCCTTATAGAAGAAACTCTTAACAGATTTTAAACATTAATTAAGCGATTTGACTAAAATAAAATAATATACCATTAATGAATTTACTACATAAAATAAAATATATTAAAATAACCATAAAGTATTATTTTGTTAAAGTAATAACGTACAAATATAATTAAGTTGAAACAAAACAATATTCATCTAAATTAATAAAATGAAAATAATTCAGCATTATTTCATATTTCAATTGAAATATTAAATGAAACAGTGACATATGTAGTTGACTATTTATTTTATTGACATGAGAAGCGATATTAATCGTTGATCGTCAATTCGTTAAAACTCAATTGTATACATATACACAATCATATCAGTAAATCGTGTGTACTACGTCTAATCTTTATTTTGTTAATCCGAACTTTAAATTGTTATAGACTGTCATCACTCATCATGCAGTGGATAAATGATATAATTTCACATGCGTAGATATAAATAATCGTTACAAGAATACCCACCTCACATAACATAGTCTTATCGATTTAACTTTATATTGATTTCTTCGATTTTTTTTCATGGCAAAGGTTCACGATGACAAAGGTTAATTAAGTATCAGTACTATCCGTGTATTGGAATGTTAGCATTATCCCACGTAATCGAAAAGGCTGGGGTCAGGTTAGATGACGCCCAAATGCCAATTATTATTGTTACGTAACTAAACAGTGCCATTTACTACTCCGAAGGATTCCAAACTCACGAACTCAATGTTGAACAGTGAAGTCGTATTTGGAAGAAGTGATGGGTGGGTATCTCCTCCCCCTAAAATTGGTTGTTGATTTTGTTTGTTTTTATGTATTTGTAATCATAAAAAAAAAAAAACTATTTTAAAATGAGCAGACAACGCTGAAGAATCTGTGAGAACGTTACTACCCCGTAAATAAGCACTTAATAAAAATAGAAAATAAATATTGTTGGTAAAAAATAATTCAATAAGTCGATTAATGTAGGACATGGAAAGGAAGTCCTCCGTATCAAGAGCTGTAGCTTAAAAATGTTATGCCTCCCCCCCCCCCCAGGTAGAGTTTCAGATACGCCACTGGTGTAGACTGGTAGTGCCGGTAGTGGTGATACCTATCCTAATTGCGGTCTGTAAGTACAAATATATCAATAAGTATTTCCACCTATGTTCTCCTATGGAGAGATCTTATTCTCAGAAATTATTCGTATTCGGACGGGATATATAATTTATTATATTCTAACAACGTGTATATATGGCTCATACAAATATGCAACACGCGTACAGGATCCCCGTATAGTGAAATCCGCAAATATTCATAATAATATTACGTGCATGGCAAAATACGTATACGTAGTCCCACGACCAATGAAATCGCGCAACCCTGTCACTGCAGCTGCCACATTATTATACACCTATAATAACTAACGTTATCGTGTTTTATACATTTGGATAGGTACTTCGTTACATATTATTATATGATATACATTTTGAAAATATATGTTATCCATGCCCTCAAAATCATTTTATTACAAATAATATAAAACACTATGAGTTCCGTGAAAAATAGTATTTGAAGTACAACGTGTATTAAACGACTAATTTGTATTACACCAAGTAAAATGTAAATGCTGTGTTTTTTTTATAAAATATTTTGTTGCGTTTTCTTAAAACATTTGATTACTTGGCTAGTTTGATTAAATTATAAACTTCGTGGAGATGAATTTAATTTTAAAATAAATACGACGAAAAACAATATAATAACAACGATGTGTTGTATTTTTTAATTAATGCAAAATATTGTTTCTATTAATTTAGTGCCCCCTAAAAACTCATCTAAACCAATAAAAAACGTATTCTGCAGTACAAATAATTTTAGTTTGTTACTACCAGGAATGATTCTATTGGTGCTTACAGTCTATAGAACCCAATTATTGGTTATGTTATACATCATTAATTATATTATCATAAAATAATAATAATTCATATTATGTGAGACCCATTCCGTTACTTTAAGTTACTTTCAGTATTGAAATTTAAAAATTGAACCCGAATTTAAGACACACATTTTCTAACTTGGAATCTCATGCTATAATAAATTCATCTTATACTACAATATTTCAATCATGCGAGTTAATTATAAAACTAAGAAAAAGAAATGATTATGCATTATGCATTATTTTTTTGTATTAATTAATTTCAGTATTTAGCATACTATTGAGTTTGAGTACTAATAGGTGGTATTATCAAAACCAGAAAAAAATGTGGAAACAAATAAGTATAGCATACATACGCGCAATACATGTACTTCTAATGTTACCTAAAAGCTACCAACTCTGTTTTCTTTAAAAATTTAATTTAAATGTTTTAATAATAGAAAAAAGTAAATATTACTACCTCCAAATCTATCTACCTACCTATCAATAGATGTCTCATTCAAAATTAAATTTAAAAAAAAATGTTAAACATACGTTCAAATAAAAAATTATATCAAAGAAACTGATATGTTTCCAAGCATCAGCCCCTACCAACTCCTTCATACAATAAAATGTCAAATGCTCACACTATCTGACGTGGTTGAACTTCAATATTATATTGGACGAGCATGTGTATGGTCAATTTAGCAATGACGCTCGTCTATCCATCTACGACAAATCGGGAAGTATAATATTATCAATAAGACTCAATTTCATTCAATCATCTAACTTTTATACTTGCCTGTTTAAGTTTTCAGTTTAGTCTGAATCATTTATTTGAAATTTTTTAGTAAAATAATTTTAATTAGATCTATGTAGAACAAGAATATAATATAATGTTTAAAAAAATAATAAAACAACATTATGATATTGCAAGGGGAGATAGCCTGTTGACAGTTATGTTAATTTTAACCAATTTATTAAATAAAACCGCATTTAAAATAATGTCTAATTTAAATTTACCAAAAAATAACCAACACAAAAAAATTTAAATTAAAAACACAGAAATTAAAAATTAGAGGGTTATTTGCTACCACGATTAGGTACGTTAGTATTTGTTAGCAAATAAAAATTTTGTTCATAAATATTTTATATTTTAAAGTGCATAGTTGAATAATATGAATTGCTAAATCAAATAAAAATAACATTAAACATGTTCTTTTAAGTGTTTTACTTTTCAGTTTATACATTTTGTTAGTGATACAATTCTTAAGTCATACAATATGAATTATATGGGTACCTAGATAATGTAATAATAACAGTCAGTTATTATATTAATCAAACTAGATACAATAGCTAGGTATTAATTTGGTCAGATACTCATATTTGTTATGTCTAGACGATATATTTTATAATAGCATATTATGATTATAAATATTGAATTGAAGCTCTTGTGTACCAAAATCGTTATATTCATGGTATCAACATTATTATTATTTTTTATAAATTATTCAAGTTAACAAGAACTAAGGTCCAAGATAATACAGATAATAAAGTGCTACCATCCCCCACCCCCGGGGCATGGCAGAAACCTACGGGTGCCCCATTCGAAATTCTGCCAAATCAAACACACACGTGTTCCCCCCTACCGTCCCAAAAACCTACAATACAAACCTATACAACACAAACCTACAATACCTACTCTACAGCTAATGGCCACAGTTGCCGGGCTCAAGATCAATAAAAAAAAAAAAAAAAAACAGAAATATATATATCTAGATTATAATTATGGTTAATTATGATCGCAATCTTATCTATTTAATTATAGATACAATTCGATTGACTACTAATTATTATGAGTTAGTATAAATAATAGGTATAATACCATGTGCTTTAGTAGAGTCATCACATATAACTGCTATTTATAAAAATATTAATTTTGCTCTCAAAATAACTAATAGGCAGGTATTAAAAAAAAAAACATTAAAGTTCTTCAATTATATCGGCCTGTTATTATACCACAATACAATTAATAAATTACCAAGGTTTTATATGGAATATAGAATAATAAAAGATGCCTTTAAATTTGATACAATTGTTATATAAATATTATAATAAACGATGAATTTACCAATATTTTCTAAAATATCACTAAAGGAAGTGAACCATCTTAACATTTGAGAACAAATTGAATAAAATTACTTTTTATTTAAGCTAAATATTTTTTGTTAGTCTTACTTTCAAATAAATCCATAGACAATTTAATACATTTTTTGCGTCAAAGACAGATTATTACTGATTCTGTGAAATTGAAATTAGGTGCAATATTATGGCTTGAAATCTTGACTTTTAAACTACTTTCATTTGAATATACTTCAAAGATAAAGCATGCATATTCCGTGTTCTTAGTCAAAATATGTAATAATATTAAATTATTACTAATAATACTTAGAACTTAAAAGATACAGGATAAAAAAAAAAGACCCAGTATATCAATAATTGCAAAAATTTTAATAAGACAAAAAAAATACCAATCAATATACATATTTGATATGTCAAAGTCAAATCATAGTAATTACTATTATATTATAACTCAATGCATACTAAGTTTTAAAATGGTATTTACAAACTACTTACTATGAGCAATTGGAGTTCAAATGTTAACGACATTTTTAATTTTTTTTTTAATATTAATCATAGAAACTTGAATCATTCTACTTTTACTCAAATTGTTGTTTCCTATGTTCAATAAAAATGTTGAATACAATAATATTCATTTTAGCTTTCTTACTTCAAACCTATTCATACTGTTTTATGTAAATTTGTATTGACTAAAGCTTTACAAACAACTACCTAGCAATACTAGGTATAAGAAATAATATTATAATAATAAATTACTATATGATGTGTTTTCGACAACAGTTATTTTAACCTACCCTATGGCCATTAGGTTATATAAACATAATATAATATAATTTTTATTAATTTCAGTTACATAACTAGATTTATGGAGAATTATAGGTAATATAATGTAGTATGTACCTACCTACATATTTTAGATACTATTAATAAAATGATAATACAATTTGTTTAATTTTTGCTCATTCCACCATAAAATATTTTATAGCATATTATTACACAAAATCACCCACTCGAGACATAATTTGAAAACAATATTATGTAAAACATTTTAAGCATCATACATTTATACTGAATTGTTCGAAAGACCTTTCGCCTTACGTATTGCACATAGTTTCGAAGTAAATTACGAATTTTTACTGCGTTATACAACGAAATGCTATTATATTAAATATAGCATATACTCAATATGCATGGTTGTTGGCTCAGCACAGTGTATGAGTAAGATAATGACCTATATTTTTTATATTGTTCGTATTACCTAACATTTATTCACACACGTGCTTATAATAACACATGATGAAAAAAATACGATTGTAACACTATGCCTCTATAAGATAACGTGGAATGATTATAATAAACGCGGAGAAATAATGGTTTATGGAAAAAAAAAACAAAAGCCAAACTCTATCATTTTACACCACCGTGCTAGAAACACCAATTATAACTATAAACATATTATATATCATCATTATTATTATTATTATTATTATACTTTGCTTGTTCGCCACGTATTTGCAGGGGCGTATCAATAGCTTATTCAGCTACGTACACTATAATACTCGCTACAACTATTATTGACGAGAGAGCCGACCCGACCCGACGTAACAGAATAGTGTTCTCCCGTTGGACCATATCATATATTATATATATATTATATGCATACGCACACAGCGTACAAGCGCGCGCGTGCATACAAATACATGCATACAGTCACCTTCTTTGACCCTTAATTTTGGGGGGAAAAGATCGAAGAATAAAAGTTATTCGATTCAACACACACACACACACACGCACGCACACACACATATATATATATATATATAGAGTGAGAGTGAGTGAGAGAGAATGAGGGGGGTAGCGACCCAGAAAGAGAGGGTCGTATTGTCGTCGTCGTCGTCGTCGTGTATTTGGGCGACTTTCTATTCGTAAATTCGTTGGTCGATCCCGCGTTAAATACAATTTGCGTCGTCGGTGATTTTATACCACCGAAAAACGAGAAATAAAAACACAGCATTTTGTTCTATACATTTCAATAATATTGTATTCGTGTCGTTGGCTGTGTAACTCCGTTGAATATAAAATGTTTCAAAACACAATATAAAACGTCAACGAACCATGCAAATCATGCAATACATTTGCGCTGCACATTGAGGTACAAAAGAGTCCCATATTGTTGGGTATTAATTTTTATTTACCAGAAATAAATTAAAATATTCCTGGATGTGGTACGTCGAGTAGTCGTGTAGTCGTGTGCCTTTAAGTGAGGTCACGTCTCATGTTTTGGGACAGGTATTTCCATAAAACAATGCATGGTTTGCATATAATATACGAACCTATACCAGCCACTTATAAAGTTGAATCGTTTTCCGGTCACATAAAAATATTCCTCGCTTAGAGCTAGAGATCGATTGCTTTATACTGTTTTTTTGCTCAATTCATATTTTATGTATTTTTATCTTTTATTTACTATACTGTTTATAATGATATGTGAAACAATAGTTTCAGAAACCATTGGATAAACTTATTTTAATAACTTTTTATAAAATAAACTTATACATACATAATTAATTTTATATCCATTCGTACAGTATAAGTGTACAGAGTAAATGTTGGTTATTATTAGTTATTAATTATTTTTCATGTGAAAATAGATCGATTTTTTGTATCGTAAATATGTTCGTATTTACTATAATTTTATCTTTAAATTAATTTAAACAGTAAAAATACCAAAAACTATATATATAAATTTATTTTGTATTGTATATAAGATGACTTGTATGACTTGTCATACAGCTCATCACATTTTTATCCTAAAGTAATGCATTTATTTAAATTCTAACTTTATAGTATTCTAACACACATATAATTATGTTAATACGATAGACCATAATATTTTCTAATGATATATAGGGAGTGTTGTGTCACGATACAAACTTTTTTCAAATGTGAACTACCCAATTTTACAGTAAAATGATAAGCAGATTTTTAGATATTAAAGTAAAAGCATATAAATCAAGATTCCAACTCAGTTTCTGAGTTCATAAAATATATTATGTGCAGCGGATAATAGTCATTCCTCATTAAGTACTCATTAATAATGGTTGAACATAACATGTTTGACAAATTTAATATTTAGCATAGTACTTATAATTACACTTTGGCCATTTTTACAAAATATTAAATATGAATATATTATTCATTATCATTTTTAAATTATGACTAACTGTATGTCTAATAAACTTAAATAAGTTAATAAGTAATGTATATATATATTGGAGAAAAAATACAATCATCTGGATCCTGAAGACTTCTATACTGCTGATATTTAATAACACAATTATTGTAATACTTTGTGTTTTAAAAATGTTAATAAATGTTGGTAATTTATGTTTGTACTATTTTTCATTCTGGTTTTTAATACTAGAGTTAAAAACTCTCAGCTCGCAAAAAAAAATCATAGGTTGGTGAGTGAAACGAGCAGAGGGCGGAGCCCGCTAGTGATATACATTATATTAAAACAAATTATCTATATTAATTTCTTGTATAAGTTTTAGTACTTGTTTGTTGTTCATCTCGACTTGTCCTTAGTGACTAATGGAGGAGCTCGGAGACATTGTTTTCATTTCCGGCAGTTGTTGTTTGTTGGCATTCAACGAGGAGGTTGAGTTGGGTCTTCTTTGAACATTTGGTAGGTGTTTCTCATTTTAAAAAAGTTCTTATCACGACAGAATTAAATAGGCTAGTAGTCTTCTAGCTACTTATTAAATAATATAACAAAATCTAAGCAATTGAAAATATGGTCTAATGTAAAAATACATACAAATTTCAAAATCAGAATTTAATTAAATTCATGAAATTGAATGAAAAAAAAGTAAATGAACATGCTTGGTGAATTACCCTTAATACGATTTCAGCTATAGTTTTAGGGGAAATCGTCTAATTTTGTACAGGATATTGAGATGGGAAGGTACTCTATAGGAGATTGACTGTGAGAAAAATTAAATAGATACTACAACTTAATTATAATATTTTGAATATATTATTTACAACTTTATGTTTAACCTTTAACGGCTTTAAGTAATAAGTGAACATTTTATCATGAATAAATATAAAAACAATAAAATAAAAATGTTATGACAATTTTAAATACCTACGGTTATTCGTTTTTAATTACAACAAATAAAAAAAACGAGAATTTGTTTATTTAAGGATGAATTCAAACCCTCAAAAATAATTAACTTGACTTTCCAGTAAACTTTTTTTTTGTTAAAAATAGTAAGCTTATGAGAAATCCTGTTTTAAATTTTCAAGTGTTTGATATAAATAGAAAAATGTTTGAGAATTTCTAACTCAACATTTGCAAATTTTCGTTATTTTGACGAAATTGGTCAACATTTCAACCTTAAACTCCCATAAAAAACTATTATGGATTTATGCTAAACTTTTCTTTTTAAATTCCACTAATAACAATTGACTGGGTTAAAGGTATTTTTTTGACAGTAGTTAAATAAAAACAGACAGCTCAAAAAGAGTCAAAATATTTTGAAAATGTCATCAATTTTGAAAATTTGTAATACAACATTTAGTGAAAATTTAAAGTATTTACGGTTAACTGGGTTTGTGTGAAAATTCTATTTTTTTTTTTTTGGTTATTCCCGATGCTTTTGAAAATTGAATGGTAATGATAAAAATCACTCCACGCAGTTTCTTAAAAAAAAGGCATACGAGTAATAAATGTATTTAATATAAACAAATGTAAACATTAAATAGACGAGGTTGGTGTTTACATGATAGATTATATAACAATAGTTTAACAAAAATATTTAAACACTTCACCGTGACACAAGGTACTTCAGTAGTTTAGTGAGAGTGGACCTCAAAAAATCACAGAACATACTAAATATATATAATTAATCAATTTATAGATGAATTTATCTGGGCACAATTATCAACTGTTAAGATATAAGTACATACAGGAATATTAAAATGTTCAGTATTATGTTAATATCGCTCTCGAGTCACTTAATACTGAGTGCAAAAAAATGCGCTTTTTTGTAACAGCAATGTAGAGTTTATATATTTTGTTTTTTTGGTTGAATTGTAATTGAAGTAGCAGAAGCGTTCAGTTGAATGGTTCACAAAACGTGAATGAGAAAAACTAACGCGCATTAGGTACCTACATGATATTATGTTATAGTCCACGAGAATTTTATCAACTTTTAATCTTTTTTAATTTCAAAAAAGCTCGGCTTTAACTTCCAAAAACATATACTTAATCGCTTTTAAAAATCGATTAACTAGTATAATTTAATCTAGGTAATAATGTAAAATGTATCTAAGAATATATTTCAATTTAATTTCTGATATTAAATACTACGGGACTATACAAGCTGGGAACTATATAGTGCGTGAGGTAATACAACTTAGAATAAAATTACGTGTATTCATATGCGTTGTATATTTTTTAAACCTAAAAAGTTATATTATTTAGATAGGTCTTTAATAGTTCCGAACTAAAAACTGCAACAAAAAACGTGTAATAATAAGTAATAACACATAACTAAAATTATTCAACATATTATTTTAATATTTATGACACGATCTAACAAAATGGTCCTATTTTATATGCACATTTTTTATCAACAACTGTTTCTTTATTATCCTGGTAAATAATGGCACAATGTTAAAAAAAAAATATAAAATATGTATCGTAAAAATTATCAACCCAAACAGTGGAATGAAACATTTTAGGTAGGTACCAATTGTTTTCTGGTAAAACAATACGTAACACACATTTTTACTTTGAATGTAATAGATAAATAATATAGCATAAAATAATTAAAAGGATGAAATTTGTTTAGTGATGAGTTCTAACAATAATAACGGACAACGGTTAAGTTTGGTAGTCGATCAGAACGCATTGTTAAAGTTATATAGCTTCATTTTATTGGTTGGCAATAATCAATAATTGACAATGTATTGCATTCGCTCATAAAATCATATGGGTGAAACATTTTTTCCCAAAAACATTTAAAACAATAATTATTCACATTCCTCTACTGCCCATGCTACTAAAAATAAAGGTAAGTATTTCCACATTTCTTCTAAATTGTTTTAAGTATCAAGACCATATCTAATTTCCTTGAATATTAAAAATACATCCGTAGGTCATAGTTATGAAAATATAAATATTAAATATCAATTTCATAGGAAATTTGATAGTTTGATTACGTTAAATATAATTTACAGGACATTATTTAGTGCTATGATTACCAATTGACCGATTTATTTAATATGTTTATGCCTACATTTAATATGCATATCAATTTAACTAGGTATACACACTGATAGCTTGTTAATGGTTGTGAAATGTGAATAATATTTGTATCTATTTCATTGCATTAATATGTATTAAGAAAATATTAGCATTAATATTAAATAATATTCGTAAAGAAAATGAAACTTTATTTTGAACAAGCCCAATTACTATTATATTTTAAACAAGAATATAGTCTTTAAAGTAAAGTGTTTGAATCATCGTACAAAATTATGCTAATAATAATGAGTATACCTTAGCATCTAAAAAAAAAGTAAAATGTAATCAAAAAAAACTATCAAAGCAATACCTACCCATAATCTTTTTTGATATATTTTAATTAATACATCAATAGGTATATGAATAGTTAATTAAGCGAAGTTTGTGTACAAATCGTATATGACTAGCTAATCTGACGGGTAACTCTAGGAATTCTTTATTTTTCTCATTAACTTAATCTAAGAAAAATATATATAATAATTAGATACCGCCCTCAAATAAAATAATTAAGATAAAAAGAATTAAATTAATGAATTATAAAAAGTAATTCATTCATTATTTTACAAATATGAAATATCATATTATTAATTACTACCTATGAACAATGATAAATTTAATGATATCATTTTTTTTGATTGCGTGTAATACATATTTGGATTGATTAATGGAAGTTTTAATACCTTAATTGGAATACATACAAGAAATAATTTATAACAGTTATTAAAATAATGTCTAATCAATTACTTATTCATTATTTGTCATTATTTTTTCTAAAGAAGCAATTGTTGTGCTTAAACAAAGACATGATTACTATTGACATACTTTTAACAAAACTGCATTTATTATAATTTGAGCACATTTGAAATCCTCTAAATTATATGGAGGAAAATGGACTCCAGAAAAATACGGTACTTACCTAACTATTTCGTTTCGGTAGGAAAATAGCTACGATCAAGTTTCTATATAAATTATTACAGTATTACAGCATTTATATCATTTATTTGATTTTCAGTTTTCTAATTGGAAGAAAGGGGCCATCCAAATGATAGTTATTTTGTATAGTTACTCAACATATAAAATTACAGTTGTTAGGTACATAAATCATTGAAATTATAAAGGTACCTACTGTTAAACATGTGAGTCCCAATCATGATGTTTTATAATATCCCAAAATCGATTTAAGATTTCGAACTACAGAACGTTTCTGTCGTGACGTATTATCCTCTAGCTCATTTTTTAAGACAAAGTTAAATAAATATAAAATTCAAAATTAGCTTAATTTGTTGTTAATTATTGTACATTATACTCTTGAAAAAATATTTGTTAGGCATCAATGAAACGATACATTATGTTGAGGTTCATTTAAAATAAACATAGGCTTATATTTACTAGCAGTACACATTATATCATATTACAAAAAATAATGGTATAAACTAGTTTGTAGTTTTGAACTTAGTTGAGATCGTTACGAACGTTGTTAGTCCGTTAGTCGTTACCTATTTACAATTATAACCATAATTCGTTATTTTATTTCGATAATCATCATGATGTAATGTTTTGTTTTAAGGCAACAATATCCTATTTCAACGCATAAAATAACAAATGGGGGATGAGGTGACCGAGTGGTCTGACGCGTCGGCTGCGACGCAGCCGGTCGCTGTTCGATCCTCGGCTACCGGGCGGCATTTTTCTCCGGACAAGTCGCGGTGACCGGAGAACAAGTGCTGCCATCCCCCACCCCCGGGGCATGGCAGAAACCTACGGGTGCCCCATTCGAAATTCTGCCAAAAACAAACACACACGTGTTCCTCCCTACCGTCCCAAAATATACAATACAAACAAACCTACAATACAAATCCTACTACAGCTAATGGCCTCAGTTGCCGAAGCTTAAGATCAATAAAAAAAAAAAAAAATAAAAAAAAATAAAAAAATAACAAATGTGCTATTGTATCAATAAATAATAGTACCTATTAGTAACGTTTTTGAGTTGATAATTACACTTATTGTTCCTTCGTTATTATGGGTAATTAAACGTTTTATAATACAAATAATCCCTGGAAATATACTACGACTGTTATGATAATTATTCTGTCCACCTGAGTCATTCGTCAATATTCAAGCACCATTAATGTTGAATTCACAAGTCTACCATCATAGCGATAACAATAATACATTTTACTAATTTAAATTTTAAATATTGAAGAATTTTATTATTTTTTTCAAAGTCTAAGTTTAGCCCAGTTTAGGGAATCACGATAATATATTATATATATACACAAGATATATTTTAAGTTAAAGACTTTTCGAGAATTCAAGACGTACAGTTTAAGTTGTTTAGGTACCCATAATAATAATAATATATAAAACGATTCTTATAACAGCAAAAACTCATTATTTCGAATTATAATAAAGTATAAGAAAAATTCATGAAATGTATTATTTAAATACAATTATACAGCCGTAACATGACATTTTAGATACATAGAAATACGTGACTATGAAAACAAAAGATGTTGAAAATGTACAAAGTACAAATGAACTAAAATATTCACGTAGGGATCCGGTAAAGAATTTATAAAAGAAATAAAAGCCGGATGAAATTGTTAACGGTAATACGGTTGACGAGAGTTATGAGAAAAATTGTGACCGCATTCGACCTTAACGCCGCCACTTGGGAGAGGTGGTTATACTTTGGTGACTATAATAATACCATAATGTGTCATATCGTATACCACATTATTATTATATTTTGGCTTAAATTATTTCTAAAATGTCAAATATATTAAATTCTTCGTTTGTATATTTATTTATGAGCTTCGCATGTACAGACCGTATATATGGAGTGTCCCGCCGTGCTTGTCACCGCCAACAACTTTTTTCTAACACATTTTTATGAAAATTATTACTGTAACAGATAACCATATTTATTCATTTGTCTACTACACAAAAACATATAAATATTAATTTTTATTCTGATTTTTCTTAAATTATTTAAAAGTAAAATTGTTAATTTATTACTATATAAGTACACTCATAGAATTTCACATAATCAAATTAAATTGTACTATAATTTTGTTGTAAATTAAAATACATTCTTCATAATATTTTTAAACATATAAAATCATATAATATCTTAAAGCTTAAAGAATATAAAAGTAGGTAAAAATAATATGATCGGTATTTTACACTTGGCATTTAGTAAGAAAATATAATATTACATAGGTACAGGTAGATAATTATTAATTAATATCAAAAGTATATGGTTATTTAAATTTAAAAACATATTTCTATACATTTCATATACAACATCATGATATAGTAAAAAATTTTAATTAAATTATTTAACTTTAAAGGTTAAATATAATGCTAATTACATTAAATTCAAATAATTTTCAGACACTTAACATTATTTTTTAAATTTTTCTAAAACTACTTTACCTATCAAATATCAACATAATCTAAATAAATTTACATTATCAGCGTAAAGTTCTAGATTCCAATAGATAATTGTATGCATACTGTCAAGTAGTTGTATAACATATTTTTAAAATATAAACGATTGTCGATTCCACTGCAAATTATGTACAAGATTCGTTTCAAAAGTATTTGATCATATACCTACTCAAATATTCTTACTTTATACTTTTGTTTATTTGTATTTATTATTATTATAATAAGAACTAAAATTCCACTTTTTAATAATGTATTTACTATTTAGTCGAAAATTCAAAATACTACCTAAGTATGGAAAAATGTGATTAACAATACTTCTTTAAAATATTTTATTATTACTATGTTTGAATTGGTTATTATTACAATAGATATCGGTTAATATTATTATTTCTCAATCTTTCTAAATCAACAGAACTAATTACCTACAAACAAGTAAAGTGAGATCAAACATCATATTTTATAACTGAAAATTTTAAACACGTTTAAATTTAGATTTGAATACAATATTGCTAAAAAAATTTACCAAAAACAATGCACTTGTTAATTATATAGTCATAATAATAAAAAAAACAAACTTACAAAATACAGTGACCTAGCTTTGAGTTCTTGTCACTCGTTACGCACCTGCATAGTCCATGGTACAAACCAATATTGTGTTATTTTAAATTTGAAAACAATGATAAATCATTGAATTCGTAAAGCATTTCTGAACGGATCCCAGTTCACCCAAAAATGATCAAGATAAAAACGGAAGAACCGTAAATTTCAACACTTTTTCGTTTGCCATCCCAAAAAATAGAGAAAAAAATGACTTCTAAAGCTAGTACAGTCTGTGTTTGATTTCCGATTTATAAAAATTTATAGAGCTATATGTAACTCTTGCAATATTTTTACCATACGAAAAAATGGAGGAGAGCTAAAATATAAATATTGGTTGTATATTGAGCAACGCAATTATAAAAGGTTACCATGTAAATACTAATAAAAAAAATTTTTAACAAAATATTTTGAACCAAAATAAAATATATAAAAACAATTGAAAAAACACTGTCTACTGTCTACTATCTACTATAAAACAAATAATAATTCTAAATTAGTTATAAAATGTTGTTTGAGAGTATTTAATATTTCATTTTTTCTTAATAATCTTTATTTTTTAAAACAAATAAGCACAATCCCCACTATTTTATACAAATAGTAAACAACTGTAGCCTCTATTTCTTAATTTGTACATCTATTTTAGATCAGATACTCTAATATAGACATATTATGTACATGGTATAATAGTCATTCATTTCTAATTTAAACAAATATTGAATCTTAAATTTTATATATTTCTGTGTCTTAATGTCTTACGAATTTGAATACAACTATAATTATGATAATATAATATATTATATTTATATTCTATAATATGTATTTAATTACTGCGGATTCCAAACCAATGCATTCAAATTACCTATTTGTATAGCAAAATTCGGATGATTTTTTAATTATTTAATTTTTTTATGAACTAATTCTTTAGAAAAAATACTAACGATTTTAGATACTTCAAAAATAGATTGTATACATAGTTCTACTCTTTGGATTATAAACTAATTATTGGAATTACATCCAACTATTTTTTAAATCATAGAGTTTCTTTGTGCACATACTTACATACATAATATTTAGTTATTTTAATAAGAAAATAAAACTAGATTAGAATATGTTGAGCTTCTTTATATTTTTGTCTGTACCTACTTATTAAGTACACATATATTTTACAAGTGCAAGATTGTCTGAAATTATAGTTCCGTCATTACCCATTGATACTAATTTATTGTGGTAGGTACAATAAAATGGATTACTAAATAGGCTTAGAATTGGTGGCATGAGGATCTCACATGGATTCCTAAAGGTAAAAGACTGAACCACTATTATACCCATCATACCTAATATGCTATGTGCAAACGACAGTAAAAAATATTGTCGTCCATTGTCCAAATTGTACAAAAGCCAGGAACAAATTCCACATACCAGAAAATCTGTATGAAACAACCAGACCATTTTCAAACGATAATAAATTAATTGTTGAAAAAAAATCTCTTGTTTGAAAAAAAATCCAAATGTATAAATGAATCTGTTGACTGTTATAAATAATTTAATATAAGCTAATATTTAATAACCTTGTATTGTACTTCAAAATTAAAAAATAAAATATTATTAATGAATGTTTATTATTATTATGTCGATATCTGCTACAGAGGTCAGTGAGTTTACTATTTTACTAGAGGACTACAAAGTAAATAATTGAATGTCCGTATTCCCATTGTTTTTTGTGTTAAATTTTCCACGTACGAGGAGTAACACAAATTGTATACATTTGTCAACAATCAACATACCTGGTTTTATTTTGATATCAATAGTATCCCAACAACAATAATAAATACCTATGTTATATGAGTTACGAAAATCTGACTGAAAAAAAAATGATGTAGCCAGTCCAAAAACATATTTATATTAATACCTAATATCTAAACGGCTATACTTTACTGATTCGATTGATACAAACGAACCGCTACTGCATAACTCAAAATTCAGAACTCTATGTCATACTAAGAAATTTTACTCCCAGAAGCAGCATAAAATATTATAATATACAAACTACTCCCTCCCCTCAATAACACGATAACTCCAGGGTGGCAGGGTTAGCATATATGAATGAATATTTTTCTTTTTTTTTCCCCCGGGGGGCATAACCATGTAAATAGCCCGACAGAATTGATGAGGAACGAAAGACATAATTTTTTTTTAAATTCGAATTATCAATTTTACAAACACACAATACAATATTATTGCATGTTTCTAACAATATTAACGGTTGTATCACCCCCAGCAACACAATATACTTTATACTTCCCCACAACTCGCTAAATGCGGATTTGGATATTCGAAGCAACTTGAAACTTTTCGTTACACTTATATTAATATTTCCCTTAACACCGTTATGTAAAATATTGAAATTAATTTTAAACTATTTAAACCGCAAACCCATTCACAACTTTTTATGGTATTGGTATAGATATACTGCAGTATCTATCGATTTTTTTAAATTTGATAACAATTTGATTAAATATCTGAAATAATATTAAAATAATTATTATACGAAATGTGTGATTTGGTACAGTCAATAATGATGAGTTCATGCTCCCATAATTTTCTAATCGAAAAAAAATTACTAACAGCACTATAAAGTATAAATATATATAATATTATATACAAGAACTTGTCCTGACTAACTGATTCGCAGTAGAAACAGCCGAAGCTATTAGTTTGACATTTGGTCAGTGGTTTAATATTTTGAAGTAAATACCCACTAAGAAAATATTTCCAAAATATGTATTTTAAAGATGTACTTAAACAAATATTTTGAGATTCAAGGTGGAAATTGAAACCTTTTTTTTGTTTATAAATGTTTGCCATTGGCTGCAGATTTTAATACCTACGGTGTAATAGTAGAAATTGGTATTTTTTTTAATTTCTTTTTGCAAATGTATGTTTGACATTGGTTATTCGAGCAGATCAGGTACAAGGATACATCAAATTGTTGGGTTTAAGGTTTATATGGCCTCGATTAAAGAAACTATATCTTAAAATTTAAATCAAATATAAATTTGTAACTTATATACAAAAAAAAATTTTTTAATTGAAAAAATACTTATTTCTCAGTGAACTGAGGTACACTGAAACCAAAATACGCTTATATGGATATATAGCGTATATACTTTATAGAATTTGTCTCAAAAATAACAGCACACAACGAAGCCGGACTACATTCAACTACAGCTAGTGTCTATATAATAAAAAATCCTTAGAAATATAGGCTGACAGTCAATCTTTGCTAAGAATCGTTTTCTGTACCTATTCTATGATTTATTTTGAATTCAAATTTATAACAATATCCATTTCTATGACCAACTAAATGATGAGCACTTTCTTATTGTATTAATTAATACAAAAATCAACATTTTTTAAATTTGAAATGTCAATATTATTGTTGACATTTTTTTTTTCAAATACCCATTATAACATTTAGTATAAATGCTCTTCTCTGGTTTACTCTGCATGGTGAACAATAAAATCACATTTTCGTGACAAAACTTCTACTATTGTTTATTGGTATTGTGTAAATATTTTTTTATTTGAATTACGCAACTGAAATCTTAAACGAAAAACTTTTCTCCCGGCAATTATATCTCCCATTAATTTGTAAAAAAATAAAAAATGTATAACAGAAAAAAGTATATTTGTGTTAAAGTATTTTGATAAATAAATATTTGGTGCTGCAAAAGTTCATATGTTGTTATTTTCTACGTATACTTTTAAGATATTTTTAAACAATATTATTCGTTACTCTAGAGCAATTATAGATATCGATTTATCTAATAATTATGTCTTATATAATATATAATTATTACAATATTATTAACTATAAAGTAAATTATTATAATTAATATTATTTTTTTAAGTGCAATTAACGGCTATTACATATTTTAAGTAAATATTGAAGAATCGATAGTATATAGGTTCGTAGCATAACTATCTTAAAAGTAATCTAAGCACTTTGAGAATTATGTAATGGTGAAAATTTTCAAATCCCTATTCATAATCATGAAATACTAATAACAAATATTATATTATTAACTATTGTGTTACTAAAGGCTTATAAATTAAAAAAAAAACTTAATTGGTTGTTGTATGTTTGAATATCCAATGGCATAATATGGGTATAGCCCAAATTTTCAAACTTGTTGGGAGAGCAAAATATTAACATTTCTAAAAAAATTTAATAAGTCAAAAAGAAAGAAAATATCTTGTAAGCTATATAGGTAATAATATGTAAAAATGTGTGTGTATATAGACTATAGGAATTTAATAAAAATTTCAAGTGTCTACGATTAATCTTTTTTGAATTACCTACCTCAAAATAACAAAAACAACTTTTTTGAAAATTGGTGTTGCGTAATTTATGATTCCCGTTTTTCCTTTTCTTTTTTAATTTTTCCCGAATATTAATAAAAGTACAGGAAATTTGATGTTGATCCCTTAATGCTAAAAGTACCAAATAGATATAATTTTCTACCATCAACCAACGTTGAAATTGAGGATCTACTAATTTTTTTACAATAAAATAAGTTTTCAGTCACAAAAAAAATTTAAAAATACATCATTGAAAAACCAATACTCTCCACTCACAATCTGAAAGTACTCGTTAAAGCAGGAGGACACCGACAGCATTTTTAACTGATAGTTAAATTCAATATTAGTCTTAATGAGGTGGCTTTAGAATCCCAGTTACCGAAGATAATGGAACGAATGTAAAACTTTTAATTTATTTATTTGTATTAATTAATTTTGTATGGATTTTGAGAAATAAAATGTAATTTTTAATTTATTTGTGATCATCAACACCTCTCTTGAAGTCTTATTCAAGAAGAGCCTAGGGTAGTGGCAATCACAACAAATATTACTTTATGTATGTATAAATTTGAGTTTATAATTATTACTATACTTACAATATTACAAATATTATAATTATTTAATTCTTATTGTAATCTGTACTTATTTTTAATTATTAAAATAGATTTTTATTTAACATACCTTTTATTATGATACCTATATTCACATCAATCAAAAACATAATATTGAAAACCTGAATTAAATAAACCAAATAGATAGGTTCTTAGTATGCGATGGTTAACGTACCCTAGGAACCCTTAGAAATAAATGATAGTAAAGTTCTTTCTTTTTTTGTTTTTGTATTTATACAACAATACCCATACCTACCTACATATCAGTATATATATATATAATATATTCATATATTAGTATATTACGTATAATATGTTAACTTCGACTGTCAACACTTTAAAATAATAATAATTGGAAAATAATTATGCAATTATATTGGTCAACTTCTAGACTCGCAATCAAACTTTAAATACTAGTTAAGAACTAATCAGAGGGGGTTTATCTTCTTGGGTGTCACTTTTTTATATGGTCATATTTGGGTTTATAATGTGTAGTAACAAATAAAGTTATCTTGTTGGAAAACTTTTATTATTTTATTAATCTCGTTATTATGCGACGATTATGGAACAACGAACTGAAAAGCAATCTATGTCCTGAGAGCTGTGATGCTCTTTGTTAATAAAATGTGTTTATTGTCAAAAATGTACAGTCGTGATTATTACTTATGAGGGAGAATGGAATTAGCACCAAGGGTTGAAAACTTTGAATAAGTCTCTCCCGTCGAACCATCAGTAAAATATAAAATATTATTTGTAGATGACAAACCACTCGACGGATTATTAAAATAAACTTAAAATGTATGGGAACATCCGTCATCCGGAATTCCGAACATTACTACTGTATTAATATTTTATTAAGTATTTTAATTATTATTATTATTATTTAAATTGTTTAATACTTGTAAGTGTGTTGTGTGTTTAACATGTTTAAATTTATGTAGGTACTATCACAATAATATTGTCAATTGACACAGTAGTTATAAGTTTATAACTCATAAGTCATAAACTGTCAATAGTCAAAACTCATCAAGACGTTTATGACAGTCTTAAGCAAAACGTACCACCCGCAATATTTTTACATTTTAATTTAGCATTCAATAAGTGTATTGATATCAATACGTACACTCTGTTGAGTGCTACAACAACTACATACTAACATAACATTAAACTAAACAGAAGAAGAAGAATATAATCTGTGTAAACTAGTACAAACATGTCTATAATGTAAAGTTGTAAGCACAGATTTCTATACATATATGGATAGACGTATAGCCAATGAACTACATACAGATTATTTATATTTACGAAAAAAAAAGCTGGTTAATGAATGTCGCTCTGGCGTACATTAGATGTCTAGAAGGTCGCTGTAATCGATAGTATTAAATTTGAATTCAATAATATAACATCATTGTATACGAAAAACGATTCTGAGCTGAGACGGTAGTCAGTCTAGGATAGTCTATATTGTTATTACTTATTATTAATACAATAGCTCATTCATAATAGTATTCTAATATTCTTAAATTATCAGTGATGCTGGAAAAATATTATTTATACTTATGTAAAATTGGGTTGTTTAGGAACCAAATTACAATAAAATGACTAAAATCGTTGTTATTTCGTCTAATTTGAACTTAAAATAACTATACAAAAATGTGTGTTTATGTCTATTTTTAGATTTTCTGGTTATAGAATTAACTTCTTACATAGAACCTTGTTTTACATTTTCAATCCTTAGCTATAAAAGTTGGACATTTAATAAATGTTTGACTACAAAATCATGTTTCAATTATCAATTTGAGAAATTTTGTAAAAAAAATTGAACTTTAAATGATAGTAAAACAAAAACGTGCATTTGTATTTTTAATATTTTTCAACTGATATTTTAACAATATATCAGGAGCCTTGTATTCATTTGTCACACTATTTTACCGAACAAATAAAATTTTATTGACATTTATAGAAAAAAAATGAAAAAAAATGAAAATTGAAAATGTAAGTCAACGAGTCAAAATATTTTGAACATTTTAAAGCGTTTAAAAAATTCTAACAAACATTCAGTGAAAATTGCATGTACCTATCTATGGTCATTTTTTTAGAGTTACCTACACTAAAAATCAGAAACGATTTTTTCGAAAACTAACTTTTAGTGAAAATTCCCGTTTTTCCTTAATTTGTTGGTGCTTTTTTCCGGTCGCTTTGGAAAACTATTGAGAATTTTAAATTTTGACCTCCCGAATACACTAACTAGATTGCCAAATTGGCTTTCCTACCAGAAAAGTTGCTATTGAAAAAAATCCAAGCACTTTTACTGCCCCAAACCGTGATGACAGACACAAAAATTAAATTAAAATTAAAAAACACACGTCATCATTGTGAAATTAATACATTCACCGCTCTGCTCAAAATCTAATAGTTTAGTGCATATTGTACTTTACTGTACAAGTGTACTATAGGTATTGTTCTATAGTATATCTGTGATGAATGTAAATATTATAAAGTGTAAAAATGATTCAAATATCCATCATAGACCTTAGACTAATAAGGTCTATGCAAATATCCAATCAGCTGTTTACAGATAAGCGATAACAATTATATTGATACTGGCCGCGGCTTTAGATAGTACTATCTTGAATTGTGATACTAATAAATTACCTAATATTTTAAATAAAGATACTGGATAGACTATAGATAGGGCTATTCGAGTAGACGTTACGTTATACGTAAATAATATTTAATAATTCATTATGTTTTATGGTATTATTTTATTTTTTATCTGAATATAACAATATAGTTAACAGTGCATGGTTTTATATAAGTTATTAACGTGTTACAAGCACGGTTATATTGCATTACAGTCAATATATGTGATCATAGGTTTCAATTTCTGTAAGATTAATAAGAAAAAATGTTTTATTTACAAATACCTGATATAAATGTACCCATATTCGATGTGGAGGATTCAGCTTTATCTCGTTTGGAACATTTTTCTACTTACGCTAAATTAAGTGACAAACCAAAATACTCTTTGTATCTGAGAAACTCTACACTTCTAGACTACACTGGATTTCTGTGCCTTAGGTACTTATGTAATTTATGTATATTTATATATTTATTAAACTCACTGTAAACTTAGACTGAAAATAATGTTGTGTGTTATTAAGCAACACTAATTTAAATAATTTACTTAGGTACATGTATATGTATCTCTATTATCTGTTTAGTTGCTGTTGTGAATTGTAATAGGCAGGTACTACTGTTATAATCTATAACAGCGGTTCTCAAACTTTTAAATCTCACTCATATTGTGTATTATTAATCTGTCACATACCACTTTATGTCTATTTCTATGTGACTGTGTTCAAACACGGTTTAAAATATTCATTTATTTACTCTCCGTTCTATCACTTTGTGGCCTTTCGCGTACCATAGTTTGAGAACCTCTGATCTATAATCACTTATTACTAATTTATTTTCATAAACATGTATACAAATTATACTTTTGTTGTTTTATATTTGTATATCTATTGGTACGGTATATAATATGCGTTATGTATACACCCATATTTAGGATTAGTAAATTGTCAGATAATATGAATACCTATTTTAAATATTTTTATTTAATTCTAATAATAATAACTTAAATTTACAAATAAAATCAAATTAACGTTATACATACTATTATAGTTAAAGTATAATTTAATTGAAACTCCTCTTAAAAGTACGCATTGGTGTCATTAGGACTTTGTCCTGGGAGCGATAGACATATTTTTACAAAATACTACATTTTCAAATACAGTGGTGAGTGGTAGCCTATTTATATATATACTATAAAAGTTAAGGGGGGGTCTATCCCTTTTACACCCCCCTCATTTATGCCCCTGAGAGGACTCTACCCCATGTATTTGTTGTCTCCATCTTGCACAGCAAATTTTTGTTCACTAGTTTCAACAGTACGCAGTTAGTTTTGATATTAGAGTGAATTATAAAACCACTATAAAACTTTTAGGTAAGAACATTATCTATGCTCAAGTATCAGTTTTTGTTCTATATTTTAATTTTCAAGAGAGATATGAGCATTTTTAATTTGTGATATTTCACATAGGTAACCATATCTCGCTAAAATATTAAAATATTTAAAAAAATCCACAATGCTTAGGTACGGCTAATGTTCTTACTTAAAAAATTGATAATAGGTTAATTCAGTCTAATATAAAAATCAACAACACACCCCAGAACAGATTAAATTTAATCTATTTTGTGAACACACTATTGAAACTAGTGAACAAAAATTTGTTATGCCTGAACATTAGTAACACGGAGACAATAAACACATGAGTTGCATCATCTTAATGAACTAGTTTGAAGGTACTTACTAAAACTACTTTCTTACACAAGATTCAAAGATACCAGATGTCCTATTTTGGTCATATAGTAAGCAATCCTGAAAATCCTAGATTATGTAAAAAAATGTATTATAATAATATTTGTTCTCATATTTATTATAATGTAACTGCATATTCTTTTATACTTGAGTTTCAATAATTCTGATTAAAAAAATTGACAATTTATAGTTTTGAGTCAAACCTCAGTAGCTGTTACATTGAATTTTCTCCACATAGTATGTTAAACTGTTGAGTAGTATGCAATATACCTAAAATTATAAATATTTCCATAAGAAACTACCTATACCTATCTAAAAATACATGAACTTTTTCTTAAAAATAAAATTTAAATTATTTTTTTATAATAATTTGAATGGATACTTACTTTTAAATATACATTTTAATAAATTGTATTATAGTTTATTCCTTAGTAGTTTTTAAAGGAAAATTTTGATTACCTATTTAGATGATTATTTTGGATAAAAATGTTACAAATACAAATGTCCAATGTTAATTTTAAATTTTAAAATGATAGTCAACCATATAAATTATAAATTCTGCCAAATGATTATGTTGATATCATGTAAAGATATTTCAGTAAATATACCTATATAATAAATAAATTAGTATATCATATTATATTTAGATATAATTTAAAGAGTGATTACTAGATCCTGTGCAATTATAATATCTAATAACTACTATTAACTAATAATTATGATTTCCATGTTATATAGTTAGCTCTAAAGAATTTGTTTGGTAAAAATTATTCATCTAATTAAGTAGTACATTGATATTTACAGAACATATGCAAGTTTAACTGATGACCACTCATTAAAGGAGACAGTCATAGAAGGAGAATGTCGTTTAATATCAGAACGATTAAATTTATTGAAACCTAATTTTTTAAGAAAATACTTAATAAAAATAATAGACGAAATTGGACTTTTTAGTGTTACTGATGATAATATTGATGTATTACTAAAAGTCTGTTCAGAATACAAGGATAAGCAACATGTGCCATGTAATGAAAATTGTAGTATACAATCTATTGAAGGTTTGTTAATACAAATATTATGTATAATTGTTTCATATTTGACTAATTAAATTTTATTTTTTCAGTTCCTTGGCAAAAATGTCTTACATTAATTTCCAATAGAAAAGTACACCTTACTCAAGGCATTGCTATTGTACTCTGTAATCAATGGAACAGTTTACTAGTAGATTTATTTCGTTTAATTTATATCAAATCATTACATATAATCCGTCGTTCTATGTCTGCTTTAGATAATAATAACTTACAATTTGAATATCTTAATGAGAAATTAAATAGGTATTATAATTCTAAAATAGCCTTTTGGAAAAATATTGATGAACAGATATCTTTAGAAGAACTCAATTCAAACAAAATATTATTGCCTCCTTGCATGTTGTTGTCATTAAATTCATTATTCACAAACCATCGCCTTGCACATGATCCACGTTATCGATTGACATTATTTTTAAAAGATATAGGAGTATCTTTAGATCAAACTTTAAAAATATTTCAACAGGAATATTCCAAGTGTGGAAATCTAAAAAGTACATGTACACATTCATGGGATGAACATAACAAGCAAATAGAATACAATGTCCGTCATACTTACGGTATGGTAGGATCAAAAAAAAATTACCAAATGACATCTTGTGTTTTAATGCAGGTATATCTCAGCAACTTATTAAGAATTTCGACAAGTTTTATTTGTAATAGATTAATTTTTTTTTAGAAACAAAATATTCAAGTTTCTGATGAAGGATGCTGTCCATTTGTACACTGTAGTGAAGTTAAACTTAAAAGTATCCTAGAAGAATTTACATCCATTAATGATGAAGAAATGAATACTTTAAATGATTTAAAAAATAGTGATCAACCTATCCAAGCATGTCATTGGTATGCACAAAAGTTGTTTCCCATGTCAGAACCTTTATATCATAATACACCAACACAGTATTTTTTCAATTCGAAAAAAGCTAAATATGTTCCTATAATAGATTAATAAGATAGGTAGATATTACTAGATAATGTAATATTATAAATATACAGTAAACGAAATGTTAGTTTATTAATTCCATTATAGTAATTAATAATGAGTAATTATTAATATAAAATATATTTACAATAATTATTTTACAATTAAGAAAATAGTATTCACATAGCAAACTGTACATATAATAATAATATAATATATTGACACATTCATGAGTACTCGTGCATAACTGAATTTGGTGGCGTCCATCGGTAAACATACTCACTCTTTGAATGATTACCATGATGATTTTGTGATTTATTTTGAGAATTGCCATAAATTCCATAAGATGGATCATCTGCTGAATCTTTTGGTGGTTGCCTATATGTTTCAGACCTATTACAGCTTTGTGAATATATTCCTGGAAATATTTTAAACAGGCAATAGTATTAATGCTTTCATTACAATCTATTTCATAAGCTACAAACCATTATGGATGCCACTAGCATTGACTTTTGACGAATTCCTAGCACCATATGTGGGTTCATGTTGCCTTAGTTGATTCTGTTGATTCTGTTGATTTTGCCTATCAAGTCTATCTGTTCTGTCATTGCATAATGTAGTAGCTGTTGTTGTCTGTGGATATAATGATTGAGCTGGTAATAATGGCCCTGGTCTTGGTAAGTAATCACGAGGTGGCAAGTTATGAATAGATTTTGAATGATACAGTGACTGCGAACGACTTAAATTTGCACGGGTCAAAACTGGTGAACGAGTGTATAATGATCTACTCCCTTCGTACAAAGGCTCTGGTAAATCTAAATCAGCAGATAGCATTGGGGGGGAAAGGGCTGGTCGAATTATTTTGTGTGGTACTTGTATCTGACACAGATTCTCATCATCTATAAAATGTATTATATATTATTAATTTGATTTTTTTTAATTGCACAATGTGTAACATTTTACCATTCAAATCATCTATTGTCGCTTTTCGTTTTTGTGGATTGAATATTAAATCATACACTACGCCTGCAATGATTCCTCCAGCTCCTGGTCCAAACCAATAAACCTAGGAAGTAGTAAGTATTTTAATAAAATAATCATAACCCACGTTATCTCAACCTTAGAGTAATAATATAATGTTGCAAAATCAAATTTGCAATTTTTTCTCCATCGTTACATCGAAAAATAGCTTAAATTTCACCCATTGTTAATTTTATGGTACAGTT
The DNA here is from genome assembly GCF_001856785.1 of Myzus persicae. Classification (NCBI taxonomy): domain Eukaryota; kingdom Metazoa; phylum Arthropoda; class Insecta; order Hemiptera; family Aphididae; genus Myzus; species Myzus persicae. The sequence continues at coordinate 359,170 of NW_019103856.1, forward strand.
GTGCACCCCTCCCGGCTCCCACCCACTGCACATTATTGTGATAGTTTATATCATATAGGTATTATATTTACGTATGAATATTAAAGTTTAAAAGTATTAACTGAAAATTATTATTATTATTTATTTTACAATATTAACTATGTATGAATTGATAGATGGTCGAAAAAAGTTATTTGAGAATTAAAAAGTTGAAAGTATTTTCACTTATCAGTCTAATACACTTTAATCAACAAACTAAGATCAGTATTCAGTACAACAGGCTTCCGCACAATACCAGAATGGGGCGGTAACTCGCATAATAAATAGTATATATTAGCAAACTTTAAGAGGCTATAACTTCGAAACTAACTTGCAATTATGGGTGTGTGGATGTGCTTTTATAAATATACAGCAATATTGTAGGACATAGGTACATTTCATATTCGTATAAATTTGATATATACAACGCGGTGGTAGAACATATTTACCTATATATACCTACCTACACTTTTTTTTCACTTTTAAATTTTTGCTTAATAGTAGGTACAATAAATACTCTTTTCTAGAAGTAATGAATAGCTAGGCAATTATATTTATTTAGTCCTGATATTTTTGTCTCAGCTGTTACAATTTCACCCCCTGCCGTACGCCCTCTATACCCGCCCTGAAAACGACCCTAAGCCTGCGCCTCGGTGTAACATAGTAAGTTAGTAGGGTACTCGTTTACTTAAAAAAATATGTCGCGTTAACAATAATTAATAATGATTAAACTTACCCAGTGATTATCCCAATGGTTCATCACAAGTGCCGGTCCAAACGCGCAAGCTGGATTAATAAAGGGCATCTGCAAAAAGTTACTCGTAGGGTATTTATAAGGGATCATTGGATTTGTTCTTACCGCCACTAGACCGCACGCGAAGTACACTGCTCCTATTGCCGTTGCCGAAGTTCCGGTCCATTTGTGAAACGTATTATTAGTCACGTAATATGTGAACACGATGAAGAACATGAGTAGCAAGCCTAGGCTGAAACGCTGCCATGGGGTTGTGCTGCTGTTCGGCAGGTCGTACAGACTGGTGAAGTAGTTGCGAGCGGAAACACTAGAAACCGATAGTACCATGATGGTATATGAGAATTTGATATCATGTACGTGATCCGAACAGAGGACAGTATTATAATAATGAATAAAGATTTAAATATCATACGACTTGCATAATAGTATAATATGATACGGTGTGACTTAAATATTGTTTACCTGTAGATTATCGCAGCGCCTCCAACTGCTCCGCCACATTGTGCGGCTATGAACATAACAGCTCTTACGGGGCTTATCCTTCTTGTGATCAGCATGGCAGTAGTTAAAGCAGGATTAATGTGTCCTCCTGAGAAGAAAACAATTCTAATCAATTAAATTGTCCAGTGATATGAATTAATTCAAATGCATAGGCAAATAATAATATTTTAAGACTACACTATATTGGTTCATCGACGTAAAACTATAACTTTTCTGGTTAGTGTATATTATGTATATTATTATGCCGATATGCGTATAAATGCAACTGAAACATTAATAAGTATAAGCTGGTACCTATGTGGGTAACGCTCTGCTGTACATTTGGTGTCTAGTGAGTCACTGCAATAATGGATGTGTTAAATTTTAATTCAATTATATAAAATCATTGTACAGGTACGAAAAACGATTCTGAGCGAATACAGTCTAAGTATATGTGATGATACTATTGTGTTTGAAGTAATTAATTTTACTATTAGGCATTAATAGGTACTACAATAGGTTAAATCAATTGATAATTTTTAATTTAAGTTTTAGAAAAACTTTGGAGAATCTTATATTACATTTTAAAATCTTAGATATAAATAAAATATTTCTGGTTCAAAATAATTTACAAATGTCCGTGGTTTTAACGAATCTTGTCAAAATCTTAACTTCGGGAGCGCATAAAAAATTATTGAGGATTTAAGCTCAACATTTTTTAATTTCCACTAACAAAGTATTATGAGAAACGTTGTATTACATTTTCAAGTTTTTTCACCCAGCAAACAATTTTTTTAACTTTTCATTCAAAAATGCGACTATGATTTAAATCCGTATCTGGTAAAAATATATATTGACCAAAAAGTGAATACAGTTACAAATTAGAAATAATTATTTCCAATCATAATAACAATTTTATTTTATTTAACCACTGCCAACCATTTATAAATGCAAAAAAAATATTAATTTCTACCATTACTAATATAATTTGTGAGGCATGTAACCATCCGCACATTGCAATCATTTATAAACAAACATTTTTTTTTTTGATTTCCCTCGTAAATCTCAAAATCCTTAGTGGCTAGTGCACCCATATATGGTGATTGCTGGTACGAAGGTACTTTGAAAATCTAGTACAGTAGTACCTTTCAAGTCTATAGCTATGATAGTTTAGGCTCAACGTTGATCAGTCAGTCAGTCTATGGGTACATATTAAATTATATACATATAAAGATCATAGATATGAATATATGATATATATATATATATATAGATTGGCTGAATTAAACGTTTTTTAACTCTACGTATATATCATTTAAAAATAAAATATGTTCCATACTTCTTATTTAAGTTTCAAATTATATTATTTAATATCAGTAATACACTATCTATAGCTGGTAACCGATAATTATACGCTGTAGATATACCGTACGCACATCTGTAGACCGTCATATATTTTATATTATTTTAATTATCATCAACATTTTTAATCTTATAGTTTTTTTTCAAGGTCATTTACCAGCTATATTATAATACATTTCGAACAATAATTAGCCGGCAATCGCTTACTACCGTTCTATATAATATGGTACACATGGTTCTGAAAATACACATATGTGCACGTTGTTCTGGAACCATCGGAGTAGATTTGATTTCCTAGTCAAAGTTACTGTCACAGCTTTGACTACGATAATAAATTAACATTTAGATACTTACAATACCACGAAATCATTGCTGGTGTGTGTGCCTACAGATATATAGGTGCAATTTGATTTTTATTCATTTTATTATTTATTCTATTGCTTTACAGTGTTACATTCAACTGTCTACTTAAGATGTTACATTTGTATTGTCCATACTAACTATGACAAGTTGTACTGCTAACTTATCTCATGACATTACAGTAGTTGTCGTCCATCATTTTGAGAGGCTACAGTGGTACACAATGATTTTTATTGCCTATAATAGTATTAACTATTATTATTGACTTGTTCAAGTAGTCTTAAATGTGTGCCGACCCATTATATATTTATATAATAATGAAAGAAAAATACCTGTAAAGTCTCACTATAAGTAGGTGCTGATTTCACAGTGTGACTGTTATGGATGTGTTAAATTTAAGTCCATCACAAGTAAATCTGAAATTGAGTAGGTACTTATCCGGTATCCGTATAGGTGTAAAGATACCTATAATTATTGATAGCTTTTATGAAACAAATTTAAATTGACTTTACTCTTTGGACGCTGATTTTTTTCTAATTCGATATGTATAAAATGTTCCTACTGCAGTAGGTTACCAGTCAAGTTTAAGAAATTTAAAACAATAATATTTGAATTAAATAAGGGTATTATTTTATAAATACATAGTATAAGAAATAGGATACAACAATAATTGCTCTTAGATATTGCCTTGAAAAAATATTATCAAGTTTAAAAAGTATATATTATATTTAAATAGGTAATCGATCTTCTTGAATGTGTTTTTGGTTGTTTGTTATGTCACATGTGTGAGGTTGTGAGGGTCTAGAAGACAATGGTCTTCAGGCGACACATTCTCGAAAAATAAATTATAAACAGATGGTAGGTAGCGTAACAAATTCAAAAAATGTTTATCACACTTGAGTATATTTATTGCCTTACTGCGACAAGAGATATGTCACTATAATTGGAAGTTGTTTATTTTTATACCTTGTTCTGTGAGGAAAGTTCTGTCATTGATGAAATATTAAAATAATAAAAGTAAGTCAAGTGTGTACATGTACCTACAATTTTACTTTTTCAAAAACTTTGAAGAATCATCATGTATAATAACTTCTGATGCTAATTTTAATCAGCTTTCTAATTTTATTTTTTTCTGTTAACGTTTATAATAACAGCAGCACAACAAAAACGCAATACGTTCCGACGTGACTGCCAAAAACACTGTTCTTGAGTTCTTGAGAATATATATTTTTGGCATCTATAAAATTATAATTTCTTTTGACGGCCGAGCTGGCAATTTGTTTTCGCCCTACTCAGTATTCTGACGATCTACGCACTGCACTTGCTCTGACTATTGCATCGAAAACAGAGTATGTTCGTTGTGTTATGGCACTGTATAGGTACTACAATATGTAATAGATGATGCCGTTTGCTAGTTTGCAAAATATTGAATTGTAGAGGTACCTAACTTAACCTACCTGTGGTCGCGGGAAAATTAACTTTAATAGAATCAATGCTAATGCCTATTATTGCCGAATGCCTGCAGGATATTATATATTGTTTAGTTACTCATTATTTTATTACCCTCGGGTTACGTACTAATGTAGGTACTTTACTGCCATTATATCAATATGCGAGACAAGCACTAGTTAAATGTCGAATCATTACTTTATTTTTTAATATTAACTTCTAACTATACTATTTTAACGATTTTATTTAGTTTTTTATTTAGATTAATTATGTAAATAGGCAATGACCGTTATTATACCCACCCAGAGGAACGCCTAGAATTCATGCTAATTATTAAATTAGTTGAATTAAAACAATTTTAGTAACTATTCGTGATCATTTTTTAGGCCGGAGGGGCGTGGTTTGTAACGCAGGAAAATAACATATAAATGATACACAGACTGCCGTTTCTGCTTATAACTTTAAAGTCTATTTATACTAAAAGTTCTAATAAAAATAAAAAATAAGAAAACTTTAAAGTCTAGGCCTATGATATAGAATATAGATACCTAATTAACAGCCGTGGAAAAATAAAACAATACCTACTTAAACCCTGCCTTAACTTATTGTTGTCTATGCGTTTAAAATATTTTAACGCGTCGCATTCGAACAGGCTAACTCGGCCAGCCCAGTAGACAGTCATAATTGTATTATAGTATTATAGGATTTTTGGTGACCTGAGTGTACCGACTCAACTATATTATATAAGCGAGTGGCGTCGCTACAATATGCGTAGGTACCGCGGTTTTTTGCGCGACTCGCATTAATCCGCCGCGCGTGAACACGAGGGTCAAAACCTTTTTTTACGTACAACAGATGCTCGCCAATAATAATATAATAATATACATTGTATAATTTATATACATATATACGGTCGCGCGTCCAACATAATCATTATCTCATTGTCGCGCCGCGGTTATCCCCGCCGCCTCCCCAAAGGTTCACTTTCAGCCCTCATGCTTGATACACATATTTTATCGGTGGACTCGAGTGCCAATTGTCAACCGATACGGTTTTTTATCGCCACCGAAGAGGGCAATTTTTATTTATTTTTTTTTTTTACAAGAGCAGCGAACCAGGTCCGCGGCGAACATGTGCGCCCGTGTACATACGATAATAATAATATATAATAAAGCGCCGCGTGTATAATATAATATATCGTTTATATTGTTCCACCCCACACGCCGGCCAATTAAACACTGCGGTGGAGGGATGTATGAGCCGGGACAGTGGTTCATTGACACACCATGCCGTGACTCGTCGTAAACGATCTAGTTCGGGAACATAAAATTAAAAAAAAAAATCCATATGCGGTGTGTTAAGCGTATAACATATTATATTATACATTATTTTATATTTCATTGATGCGCTGGAAGACTGGAAAAATACGTGTTAACATATTGTACACACGCATTCCACTCCCGACGAGTCCGAGGACTTTAACTTTTAAGTACACGAATCTAAAATCCTAGTCGGGTAGGTACCTATTTAATTTTCTCACTAATACAATATGTAAGCAGGCGCCTCGCCGCTTTGCAATGACTATATAGGTGATAGATAATGGACAGGTAAATAAATATATAATACCGGGTGGGCCGCGGGATTTAGACCAGAAATGATGATTTGGCTATACAATTTTGGTTATATTTTCTTTAAGTATGATATTTGATGTTTTTCGAATGATTTAGATACACATTTTTCGTACAAGCGCGTTTAAACAATATTACAATCGCAAATACAAATTTCCATCGGGCTAAAAGCGCGTTGCATCCACACGTTTTATGCGAATCGCAACTTATTTTGTTTTTTATTTGATTTGATGTATTATAGGTATATAGTATAACAAATTTCATTGTTGCTTGCGTTCCCCGTAGGTTTCGTTGGTTGGTGGAAACTGTGTAATCGCGCAGGTGAAATTCCAACCCTCCGACGAAACGAAATAATAACAGGAAAAAAAAAACTACCCATTAAAAACTATATATATACTACCACGCATTACGCAGCACCGGCATTTTCATGTCATAACATCGATTGCAGCGGAGTCCACACGTAAACCAGGTGCAAAGTAGGTATGTATAGTATTTTTATAACCTCCACCGGAACGTTGTATACATACATATTACAATATTTTAGGTCCACCGAGCTCACTACCTATACCTACCTATATGTATACATTATAATGTACGACTAACTCTGAATCCGTTGCGCCTACTAACTGTTATTACTATCGAATGACGAATAATCATAACTAAAGACCGGATTTTGCATAAAATGCATGTTGCTCTATTTTAAACATCATAGACATGCAGCCAATGAGTCTCCATAAATCATTACTTGATTGATTAAATATCAAAATTGTATAGTGCATATTTTCGCATATTCTGACGTCAGTGCATGTTTTGCGTATTTTTGCATATTTTATCAAAAAACCGTACAAATATACACCTAACGATCAAAAAATGTGTTGAGCAAACATAAAAAAGAGATTATAGGTACGTTTGTATAATATTAATATGAAATATTTTACATCTCAAGGAATGGTCGGGCGCTAAAAATAGGTTAGGTTATTGTTTTTCCAATTAACATACTACATTCAATTTTTCATACTTTTTTCCTATTTATATAACTATATATCACCAATGTATCTATTATTTAATTTTTTTACAATGTATCAATGGTTAAAAATTAAATTACAATTTAACAAATTATATTGTTGTATTATATATTTATTATATTATACGTCTTACTTTTTTTTATGAAAATGTAAATAAAACATACAAATAATTATTACTGCAAAATTAAAATCAAATATAACATGTAATATAAACTGAAATTTCATTTTGCATATTTTGCATATTTTTCTTGCATATTTTGCCTTTTTTAGTGCATGTTTGCATGCATATTTTAAAATTTTAAATGCATATAAATCCGGTCTTTAATCATAACGCAATACGTTCAAAAGTTAGATATTGATGAGGTCGGTCACAAATGGTTATCCCGGTAAACGTCTCAGAGCTGGTCCAACCCTGCTGCATGTATATGCATAAAATTTTTCGATTACGCAACGGCCCACACTTTTTATATTATTCTCTATGCATCTTGTTGTCGTTGTTGTTTTTATAGACGAATCATTTCATTCAGTTCTCTGTTTTCGTCGTATGAAAAGACGAAAGATCCATTCATGCACATGGGAAGCACATTTAAAATACTATACGCACTTCACGTCAATCGACGACGGCGAAAAAAAACTAATCCAATGCAGTGCGGGGTCGTAGACGCAAACACAGTATACATATAGGTACCCCTCACATACATAATATAGTGTTTCGTCGTCTCTGCTCGCTATAATAGTCCTTTTTAAACAAACAAATTAAAACAACCGCTGCTGCAGCAATGAAGAAAGGAACTATATGCACACAATATAGACTGTAGAGTATTATTCTGGCTAGAGCCCAAGACAGCTAGCTGGCACGTTTTCGGATGTGAACAAATCGTATTCACGCGGGTTTTAATTAAATTAAATGGACTAATGATCAAACAATTATTATTATTGTCGTTTTTCAATGCTAATATATGTATGTACTATGGCGCTGCAATTCCATTGATGCGAATGCGTCCAAACAATTCAAAAGTTCGTTCAAACGATATAATGTACCATGGTGACTATAAGCGACATGAATAATTCATGAATAGATTTTTTTTTTTTTTAGTTTTGGACACTTACTCGTAATATAATATCCATAGCTTAAATGTCTTGTAAACAAGTCACGTCAGGCTTTTGCCAAAAAGTTTACCGCCGTGCTTACAATAAAATATTTTTAATTTTCAACATAAATTTGCGTAAGAATATCGGAAAGACGGTGTACGGTGTATACCTATAACCAATACGGCTATGGTGCTGTACATCACAAAGGGATCTCGCAATGCACTTCCTTAGGCGTATTGTCTTTGTCTGGTTAGCGAAAAATAACGCGCGAAAACATGGTAAGATTTAACCTTCTCGAATTCCAACAAAAAAAAAATTCATCAGGTTGCAGCTGACCATGTGTTTTTCTCTACGAAATCTCGTCGTATTGTATGGGTAAATTGCGGTATTAGTTTAAAATGTATTATTGTTTCTGCCATCTGTGTGTCGGCGTGGCGTCCTATAATTATTATTATTCAGCGAACGTTACCAGGTAAGAGGTAAACGTCTACCGTCTACCGACCTACGTAGGTACCTCCATTTATTTACCTTTGTTGCGTATGCCATTTTTATTCTTGTGCAGAAATGCAGAATCACGAAATATATACCTATATTAATTCCACAAATAATTTCAGTACTGGCCAGACGATTTACGAAACCATTTTATTATAAACGAAACGAATTGAAATATTTCACAGCGGCATTAGATGAAAAATCTGTTCACGTCACTTTACGCATATATTTATATTTTATATATATAAAAGGTACACACAGGCACCGTGTAAAATGTGTGGTCGCGAGGGGAAATTTGATAAATGTCGAATTTTACGGTTTGGACGATCTGCCGCCGAAGAGTGCCAATTTTCGGTCATACAAAAGGCGGTGTTTAGAGAGGGTGACGATTAATAAGCACGGCGGCCACATATTATATTTTAATATTTTATACGACACGTATTATAGACACTATTGTATAATTGACAATAGTATGTACTACGTTTTACCACTTCTATTATCTATTAAAAGTTTAGAATATATTGTGGCCTATTATTATTCCTGTATAGAAATAATTAGATTCGAATTTCAGCTCACGTCCGGCCAAAACATTTTTAAACAGGGATTGAAGACAGATTATAGTATCTTAGCACACTTATAGCTGATGTTTATAATCTTTACGAGAACTCGAATAAAACGTTACAATACTGTTACGTCGCATACGTAATAATCATTCTATAATCTGATGTGAGTTTAAAATAATAATAATAATAATAAGTGCATTTTTGCAACTATTGCAGAACGACTACAAGGGTCAGGTGGGAGGGGGGTATTGTTTTTCGAGACTTATAATCTTTCAGCTGACGCCCGCGGAGGCGCTGGCGATATAATATCGCGGTTGAGAACCCTTGAACATGATTTATATTATTCTGTAAATGTTAAACGCAGACAGTCTGTTATATGGTGTGTGTGTGTGTGTGTGTGTGTGTGTGTGTGTGTGTGTGTGTGTGTGTGTGTGTGTGTGTGTGTATATATTATATAATACAGATACGCGATATAGGCGGAATGTGCCAGAACGGCGTTTGTATATCCGTCTAGAAGACAGAAGAATCCTTTCGACTGTGCACTTCGTACACCTACTTACTCATAACGATATCTAACCATTACAATAATAAATAATTAGTTAAAAGCGAGACATCGATATCGGTTAAAAATTATAGTACCTATTCATATTTATTATTTATCCGTCGTTCATTATAAATTATTGCCGTATATATACGAGACATAATAATATACTCGTATGGGTTCGTCATAATATTCTATGTGTATATAAAATCATAACAATATATTGGTCATGGTCTATGCGGGTAATAATTAATAAGTAATGACTAATAACGCATGGCAGTTTACGTTGATTGTACAAAAATATTAATATTAACCCTCTCACAACGAAGTTCATGTATACATTATCGGATTATCCTCCTCCAAACTTCCTTCTTCGTGTGCGCTTAGATGATATTATGTATATAGGTACACATAATTTGCTTATATATCATGTATGATGTATCCACATCGTAGGTGAATCGTTTTAGAGAAACATTATATTGTATACGTTCAGATAAAATTTAATTTCTTTGTTTAGTTTCACAAAATACGCATAATGTAGTGTTATTTAGGATATAAAGGAAATACAATTATTTTTAAATAGTATTTTTTTTAATTGTTTTTTTTTTTTAGCAAAAAATATCCATTTTAAATACTGTGGAGCTGTGACAAACCATTAACCTACGATAACTCCACGATAATATATTTATTTGAAAACTTAACGTACCTATTCGTGGTAATATACTATACTGAGAATAAGACATATTATAATATGCAAATTATAATATAAATATTATCTTATAAGACCATTTACTGTAACATAATATCAAAGAAAACCGCATCGAGTAATCTTTTTAGTTTTTGCTGTAAAATGGCACAATGGGTTCGATAGAAATGCGATTTCGTGATAATTGTACGTTTCAATTAAATGAATATTGTTGTAAGCCGATTGCTTGTACCTATATATATATATGTAATCGCAGGTTTTGCATGGTTGGATAAAGTCTAAACTATTGTAACAGGATTCTGCAGATCGAGCAGTTAACGAGTCACCACTGGGAAGTGATTGGTTGCAGTGTATATGGCATATGCATTTCATATCGTATGGGTGCATTTAAAAACTTGCAGAAGAGGGGATGAACGATAAGAAGTAGGACTTGGACGGTAAAACGTCTTGAAGGTATCCTCGTACGGGTGCAGTAATGTCTAAAAAAGCCACGACGGTGGTTGAAACCAACTATAGATTCACTATTACTCGACAAATCGAAATCAGGAGAGTTGCAGAGAATGTTTGATGTATCAGACGAAATGTTACTGCAGAAAACGATGTAGTCGTGGGGGACGCAAGCGACGGCGGCGGCATTGGGAGAATACGACTAGAGGGTGCGTATAGTACGACAACGACCACCCGAGAGAACTGCAGATGCGTAGGGAGAAGAAGACGCATGATCTGCGTTCAAGAGGACCCGTGGTCACGACAATAGGGGACTCCTCGAGGACTCCCGTGCGCGCAGATCTGCGACAGATCTATCCGACGGTTGACGACAGAGAACGAGAATCGCGTGCGTATTACACAGTCGTGTTTGTTATTTAATGTATGCGGTACGTTACCAGACACGTTTTGCAGGCACACGGTCAGGGCGAGCATGGTGAACCCGGACGCGGCGGCCGCTCCCAGCACGGGCGAAGCGTCCGACGTGGCCGCGCCGCAGACGACGGCCACGTACAGGAACGTGGCCAGACACTCGGCCATGACGGACCGCCAGAGCTCCAGCGTGCGGAGTTCGGCTTGGACGGGCATCAGCGGCGGCCGGGCGTCGGGTCGCCACCGCCGGCCACCGGAACCCACCGACCACCTGTTCCGCTCCAGCCGCTCGACCAGTTCCAGCATCATGTTGAGGTGGTGGTCCAGTTGGGCGCCGTCGTCTTTGCGCTTCATGGTCGGGCGAAGGCGAGAAAACGTGCGACCGGCGTGATATATCTGTACAACTCACTGTCTTCTGCTGAAGAATATCGCGACGGTGGTTTCTTTTTTATTACTTTTAAACTGTATTTTAGTAGGATTATTAAGACGTTATCGCGGTGGTACAGTGCGCCGAGTACGTATTATATATTTGTATCGACTGCAGTAAACGGAGTGCCGGTGAGCGCGCGCCACACTGCAGTGGACGGACGATTGAGCCGACTGCAGCCGCGGGACAGGCTCTCCGGTGGCAGGTGGTCGTCGGTCGTGCCGAACGTGCCCGCCGAAAAAAAAAAAAAATAATAATAATAATAACGAAAAACCAGAAAACGGGTGGGGGAGCAGATGAGCGTGCGAGTGGTGCGTGTGCGCGTGGTGCGAGAGAGAGAGAGCAGGAAGACCGCGCAGGCCGCGGCGACAATGGGTCGCGTTCACCCTGCGCGCATTTCTTTTTACCCTCTGTCGCGGGGGAGTGCTGCGGGAGACTGCTGCAGGCTGCACCACTGAACTATTTAATATATAGGTATACACGCTACAGGCACTTTAATATATACATAATACTGTATGGTGTTCGTATACATCTACATATATAGGTAGATATGTATATTGTACGAGTATTTTAAGTACAAGCACACCTTGCGCATCTCGCGCGATTCGGCTGATGAACCAGTTTTGTGTGAATTCATATTATATAGTGTGCACCGCGCTTCGTATATAATAGTAAATAGTAATTATATCGCACATAATAATCATATAATATTGATGTGTAGACCCCGGGGCGTATGCGGTATAGGTTATAATATGCAGTATGTTACATAAACGATTATCAATCATTATATACTTATATATGGTTATATATTATATTCATATGGTATATTTTATGTACGTGGTCTGAAATTTGACGCACTCGTCAACACGAAAATATATACTGATGGCTTACACGCGCCGTTCGCGTAGAAAACAAGCGTCTTGTTTATAATAGAATATAATATATTGATAAACGTAAATTATAATTATTACCATTATAATAAACTCGTCAATTGCCATCACCTATATAATTTTAGTATAGCCAACGGCAATGCGTAAAAGCAATACCTAATATATGCTACTATCGAATATCATCCAATAATATTTTATGGGCCACATTAGTTTATATATAATTATTAATAATATCGCAGCGGTAGTATCATGTACAACAATATATATCGTATATAATATTATATAATACGCGTCGTTTAAACTGCAGGAGGCGCTCCACCGAACCGACAACCGCCGCCGTCGCCACCGTCTTATGTCCTCGCCGTCGAGGCAGCTGAAACGGCGGTGAGTATAATAATTTCATGGCTGCAAATCCAGTTGTTCGTGTTTATAAAACGCACGCACGAAGTGTGCGGCGGCGGGGAGCGCGGGGAGAGACAAATAATAATAATAATAATGGTATATTATATTATTATAAAGGAACGCGAGACACACGCGAGGCACACATGTTGCGCTGCCGAAAGAGTCTTCCCCCTATTTTTTGAATTACAAAAATTCTGGTTCCTTTTCTTTCTTTCTTTTTTCTTTTTTTTGTTGTGTCCAACGAGACAACGGTGACGGAGATTTTTCAAACATATTATCTGTATTTTTGGCGAACGCGACATGCCACCCCGTGCCCGACGAATAATAATATTATGTACGGTAAAATATATACCTAGCGGGTTACCCCCTCCCTCCCACACCCCCAAATAAGTAAAACCGTATGCCTCATGGACGAGAACAGCTGACGTTCTTGTAAAAATATATATAATGTTACACAATATATTATATATATATAGATGTACCTTAAAGACGAGCGTACATATGAATATCCAATCTTGCGCTCACTGAATTTCCCCCTTCTTTTTTTCCAGTATTCTTCCACAAGTCTTTTGACTTGAAATATAACGTCTGCCACTGCCACCAAGCCGCCCCCTTGCGATCGTCTACCCCGCGGACGGATGTGCGCGTGACAACGATTTCGACACCGCCGCTTCAAACCCTCCCAACTCTGCACGTACAATTGTACAAATAACATAACGACTCGCGCGCGTGGAGCATCGAGAACTATAATAATATACTACGCAGCCCTATATTGCTGTATATACTAAACAAAAACAATAAAAATAAAAAAAAAATTCAATTTTCAATCCTGTTTTGGTTTCGTTTCGTTGAAATTCCACAAAGTCATGTATACATAATACATATAACACCTTCTCGAGTGTAGAACGTAAAATTTTATAGCCCAAAAACTCGCATTTGTTACGTATAGCAGGTATACAAGTTTTTTTTATCGTGATATCGATAAATCCAAACCAAACATCCTATCTACGCTTAAGTTTTACCTAAAGGCTACGTATTCTACATTTTTTCATTTCATTTATATATTTTTTACTCTTAAAAGTTAAAAAAATAAATACGATGTTACTGGCTTGCTACAAAATAAATTTGGCCGAATACCTAATATAAATTATATAGTATTGTTAGTCTTAGTTTATATACCTTCTTAGTTAATGGTATAAGAGTATTTCAGAATTCGTAGGTACTTATTATTATAGACGACGACAGTAAGGTAAAAATATTCTTTTGCCAGCTGAAACGAGTTTCCTATAAATTACCAATAATTTCGTATATTATACCTTATACACGTAATGCGCTTGTGAGTTTATTACGTTCAAACTGACATATAAAAATATATAACTATATGTATATGTATTATGTATGTATGCATACATCTACAAATCACCATGTGATACCTACATATGATTTTCTCGTATCGAATGCATATCACTGAAATCTTGGCAACACATCTATAAAAAAAACTGTCCAAATACAGGGTGGACTTTACAACCACTCTATTTTTCACCCCATTCTCTTCTCGCATATTTAGATTATACATTTATTCAAATTTTGATTTTTTGAACTTTTTAATGTAACCATATTGTTATACAATTTAGTATTTACTTATATTTTTATAGTATTTATGGACATTCTTGTGATAATACTATCGTATCACCTGTATAGAGTGATAATCTTGAATCTACAGTATATGACAATACAGACTTTTACTTTCCATATAACAACTTCCTTATTTATTCCAAATTATTAAGCAGATGACTCTTCTGAACATTTAATAAATTATTAAAGAGTCTCAGAATTCGAACAATATTGTTATCGATGTTAATTATTAGTAGGTTTAGGTAGCCATATCGTATTGAGATTGTCAATTATACATTCATTATATTATGTAACTATTACTAAATAATTAATAATGTATAAAATCTTTTTTGTTTTATTTATTTATGATGTATTTGAGTATTCAATAAACGATGTGTACACAATATATAGATATATAGATAAATATAGATATTATCTTTAGACCCTAAATATTTATACCATAGAACCACTAAGTTATAGACTATGATTGACTATACGATTAGTACTGCGTACTACTGTATATTTAATGTTGGTATTATGCTGTACATAGCAGAATAACTATAATAACGGACAAACTAAAAACGTATTTGAATTTAAATACCTAAATCTATATCTATGGTATATAAAATCATGCACGTTTGATGAAATTCCAAATGAAACACATTGAGGTTCACATTTGAAAAACAAAAGTTCTCGCCGTCACTAAAATATTTCAAAAATTAGAATTAGAATAAATGTATGTTTTATGTATAATATATAATGGGATAAGAAGGGTAAGTGCGTGGTTAAAAAAACACACTGTATAATGTGCATAAATCTTTACCAACGATATTAGATGTTTCGGAAAAACGTAAGCAATCGCAATGAGTGCACCTGACGCGGTATTTGATTTATATTGCAACGATAAAACCGATATTTATACATATAGGTGTGTGTACGTGTGTACTGTGTACCTTAACTAGTATTACAATACTATAAATATGCGTCATATTTTATTCATTTTCGGCTACGTACAAGCGTTTATATAACTGTAGATACCATATACCTATACGTATATAAATAACAGCAGGACGACATGGGTGACGTATACGAATATATGAATACGCAAATCGGTCGACAATTATACATACATATCACATGAATCCAGAGCATAATATACAAAAATATAATATAATGCGATTCACGTATTATACATTATAATAATATACCTACACATTATACCACCGATTGACGTTGTGCTAATAAAACTGTTTAAGGTGCGCGAGTGTCGAGTTGAAGTGTTAATGTGAGTAAATGGACAATTCCACCCATACCTATTTGTTAACAGTTTATTGTTTGATAAGAAATTATTATTTTTTTTTTTTTGTCTCATCTTGTCTTGGAAAATTTTATCTAAAGACATAAATTCAAATATTTGGACTTTAAAAACTGTTTTTGTTAAATTTGATAATGAAAACAGTACCAACCAATCGAATAATTATTTTTGCGTCACCCGAATGATATGAACGCTAGTTGACAAAATCAGTCAAGTAGTGTATGTAGGGCCCTGTATAAACTACCTCTACAGTGCCTTAGTGTATGGATGGAACATTTTTTACTTGTCCTGAAGAATTTTACCAAGTTTACCAACATAATTCATGCGTGTATTAAATACCCATCAATTCCATGTGTTTGCGCTTTAATTATTACAAAGAAAAACTAAAGAAATCTATGCGTTGAACTTTTATCGAAACTTAAAACTTTAAAAGTTTAAAAGTGTGTTGTCTGAGTTGAAATTAAAAACTATAAGTGTTGCCTGTGATGTCCCTGGACTGTTGTCACTGCTGTATGATTTATCAAATGACCTCAATGATTTTTTAGATATCGATGATCTATTGTTATACTTTGATTTCTATACGTCAATAGAACCTACAATATATCCGCGAACTACTACAAAATGACTACTCTTCACCAATAATTCTTCCTTATTTATGGAATGTACATAATGCTACAAAGAAAAACAAAGGTAGAACAAATATAATAAACGAAAATTTCAATAATACATTTAAAAGTTTGATAAAAACTCAGCATCCAGATAATTAGATGTTCATTGAAGCATTCAAGAGATCAAATTCACGAACAATTATTAAATTGTTAAGTATCTAAACTTCACAGTTTTACAAAATAAAAATAAATAAAAATAAAGGCATACAAACATGTCTTAAGGTGGTTTAGGAATATTAAAAGAATCAGAAATCATTTTTAAACAAATAAATGTATCAGTATTCAGTTATATGTTGGAATTTTTAGCCACATTTGTATTAATTATTTATTATATTTTATTCAGAAAATCTTTTAGCTCTTATATATTTATTTTAAATTATATTTTCAGCTAATTTTTTTTAAACATTACTTTTTATTGTGTCAAATAGATATAGTGTATGATAATACTTGTTTTAAACATTACTTATTAATTATTATTTTAATATCAATTCGTATTGTTTCAAATAGACGATTGTCTAAAATATAAATCTTTAATTTATTTATTTATGAAAATATTTGGAAATGTATTCAGTATTTACTATTAAGACAAAATTAGACATAATATAGGCAAAAAAAATAATTTCATACTAAATAATAAACTTTTAAAAAATATGGGGGGGGGAATAATTGAATCGGGGAAGATACGACAAAAACAGTGGGGGGGGGGGGAAATGCCGAGGAATCTAAACCAATGGAATGTGTATAGAAAACAGTTTTTTTATTATTGTGACTATATCAAGTAGAGCAGCAAAATGAATGATTGGTCGACAAAGATAGAGATAGAGAGAGGGTCATAAATGATAAAACTCCTAAGTATCAATGCTTATCCATCGCATGCAGTAGGTAGTTAATTAACTTGGGAAAATCGCCTAGAAAGAATAATTACGGTTGTACTTCATTTTGTAGTGGATATCGAATTAGATAATAAATTGTTTTTATGTATAAAACCGTTCACGATCGTGTCGACATGTTGGAATTAAAAATAAAATGTCATAGTAACGCTGTTGGTAAACAATAATGTCAATATATAGGTATACAGATAAACTAAAATATCCAAACCTTCTTCATAATGTATCAACAATTTTAATTATTATTGTATTGGTGGATAAATCATTACGGCACGTGTTACTGCCATAAATTACATTTTTTTTAAATTGATTTTCCATATTAGCTAGGTATGGTAACTTATTCTTACCCACAAAATGACTCAATAATGTCAAATTTAAACGATAATAAATATTAAGCAGTACTTGTGTAAATTAGGTAAGTATTATATTTTTTGAGTAACGGCTGCAGCTATGCATATTTTATACTCAAAATTTCTATCAGAATAATACGCGCAGAGAGTAACGTATTTATTTATATTATTGGCTCATTTAATAAAACAGTATTTTATAATAATATAGGTATATATATATTATATATATAGCATATAATATAGTTCGGTGACAATTTCCACGCAAAAAATATCAATATATCGTTGGTTTGTATAAATATAAATATTTATATTTGTGAACAAATTACCTTTTAAACGACGTGAATTTTTTTATATTCAATATTTTATAAAATGGATGGAAATATAAATCATAGACTAAGTATTATCTAATTAAAATATAGGTACAAGGCTTAATAAGTAATGAATCAGAAACTACTTGTTTGAATTTCGATGTATCTACTGTCTACATATAGTACATTAACATTTTCAAAAGATCATCAGTAAAAGTTAAGGTAAAACTTATTTGAAAACAATTTATTTGCATCGCTACAATATATACATTCAAGGCCTATGAGGATTTATGTGTTCAAACCCCCGTTCCCTTCAAATATTAACGAATTTAGAAAAAATGTACTACGACCTAGTGAAATAAATACATTTGAATTACGTGCTAGTAAAATTATGGAATCCCCCCCTCCCCTCCCCCAAAATGGCTGGACCCGCCCTTGAATACATCCCTTAAATAGTATAAGAATCTAAATATTAAAAAATATAGTCATCAATTATACTTAGCATTTCCAAAATCCACAATTTAAATATATGCATAGGTGATTTAATTAAAATTGGGGAAAGCATGCTTTATTCACCACCCTGAAAAATAGTATACTATATACTGTTATACATTTAATAAAAAAAGTCGTGCACTTATATAATAGGACATAGGTACCTATAGGCTATAACTTTATCGTCAGTTATCGTCAGTTCCTTGTGATTTTCTCGAAAAGCATTATTAATGAGAAATTATGAAATGGATTCATTTAAACTTTTAAACTATAACATGCGGGTATTTAATTTTAATTAATATGGACCAATTAGAGCCCTAAGCAGTTATAAGCACTTTAATTTGCTTCATATAGTGGTTAACAAACTACAAATACAATTTGTAGTAAAAAATTAATATAGGTACAGTGTAAGTGATAGACAATAGTATAGTAAATTATAATACTAAAATACGGTATAAATAAACAGTATAATATATTACGGTATAAAGCAGATAAATTGTTCAAAAATTACTCTTTTAGTAGGGATGGTATCCATTTATAATATAATACCTATCTAGTTAATAACAACTCATAATTGTTCGTACCCAGATAAACTAAAATCTAATATGTTTTTTGTAAGTAATAATTTAAAATTTATTCATAATATATCTATATTAAGCTAATTTAAATTTCGATTATTTGCATGTTAGTTTGTGGACTTTAAACTATAAAGTTATAGGCCTTAAAATAAAGGTTGCAAACTATAGCCACATAATATTCAGGCTATAATCGTAACTTATGACTAGTTATTTAAGACTTATTTATTCACAAGTCGTGACAAATGACAATATACCTATTTGTTGTTCAAAAATGGTCGTTCGGCAACCGATCTGGTGGATTCGTAACATGTTTGGACACGGGATTTGGAAGAACGACTGGAAACACACGCTTGGGTTAACATATTTTGTTTAAAGATCAAAAATGAATATAACGTTTGGATACATCATATTTTTTAAATAATACCACATTTGGTAAAAATGTTAAAAATGTTTAGGTACATATTTTGAGTGATAAATACGAATACCAATAAATTATACCTACCTACTCAGGAACCAAGATCGACTTTTAAGCTATATCCGTGATCGGCTGAACAGCAGTAAACAGTACATAGGTTGAACTTTTATAGCTGTTATATAAGTAATATAGGGCATGGCCAAATGGGTCATAAAAATTTATTACAGTATTACGCGTGTGTGCATCGTAAATGAGTATAAATGCATTTATACAGGTAGGCATTTATTATATAATTTTATTTATTTATGATTTCAACTTAAACGTAAAGAGTGTATTAATAGTATAGATTATTGGTTTATAAATTATAGTTAAATATCTAGGTACTTCATTAAATTTAAAACAATTATCAAGTTTCTTAATTGTATATTATTTTATCTTTCACATAAAGTAATTGTAATTTCCGTCGCAAGCAAAGAATAAATTAATTATTTTTATAATTAATTAAATAATTAAAACTCAATAATATTCAAAAAAGTTTTAATGTCTTTTAATATATTCCATATATATCTTATTTTTTTTATTCTAAATATATATTAAATCATTTATTATTAATAAATATTAAATTCCAAGATGCGAAAAGGTGGGTGACTTTTGGGTTGTTCACCAATCCACTGCAAGGGTGGTGATCGGACATGTAAGTAAGGAAAACTTTATCAGTACTATCAAACTTCAATAAGTACTAATGTACAATAAGAGACTGAATGGAATTAAATTTAAATAATTCCGATAAAAATCAAGTTTTTAAAAATACAAATAAATCACAAATTTCTGGGTACCAATTACTGGTCACCATTTTGCAGGGACTCGTTATCGAATCCATAACATAATACTCGGTTTGCACTTTGTTTATATTATGTTATATACTTATATGTACGACGAACCTGCCGTATATAGGGGTAGGACGTAGATATTATACGGCAGAAATAATTATAATTATAATTATGGTGAATTGCGTTTTATCATATTATACTCGTGTTATGGATACACCGTTTACCGGATAAAATATAATTGCTACCTATCTATTACATAACAATAATATTTATACGCTCGCGTGATAAGTTCGTCTGATAATCTTTTGTTAATTATAATTTATTGTTATTTATAGCCATATAGGTTTATTATTATAATACTATAGTATTATACCTATATTATTAAAGTATACTATTGTAATATTATATATATTTACGTACCTATTGTGTATTGGCACAGAAGATACCATACGTAGTATTACCGGTATTGGATTTTGATTTAGTGCTTAGAACATAGATATTAATATATTTTGTTGTACCTATAATAGTCATTGATTTTATAACACTTATATTATAATAATGTACGTTATTTTATGAATTAATTTCATATTATAAAATCAATGTTATAACCTAAACCTTATAGTAATGGTCCTCAAAATGTGTGCCGTGAGAGTGATCTATGGGCTCCGGTGGATACATATAAATTAAATCAAATTCAATGTTGCATTATAATGGTCATCATGGTTAATCTTTTTTTTGGTTTACAATTTGCACTGCTGGTTTATGATTATGGAGTTCCGTAGATTTTTTTTAACACCTAAGGACTCCGAGAACAACATTTGGGAACCACTGTCCTATAGAGTATAGGGTACCTATAACAGGACCAAGATTGTAGGATCCTATATCAAGAACTAAGAAGACAAGAACAACGTATCATTTTTAGTGTTTAGACTTTGAAGGTCCGTCGTTTGACTAGAAATGTTCTACCTTAAACCGTTTTGTAGCTGTTTTGTGTATGCAGTATATCAGTATATAGTACTATACACCGCCTATACGCTATATGTATATGTGTATTGCAATTTTTCTCTTCGATCAAAAATAATTATTGAAATTGCGTGTTTACTGTCGATAAAGATTTCAAATAGATAATCTACCTAGTGTTCGTGCAATAAGTCGACTAGTAAACAAACAATAACAACTTAAATTTAACATTATAATGTGTAATATATATATTCGATAACAATAAAAGTCAATAGATACTTAACAACTAAACAACACTGTCATTGCCACACAAATATTATCTATTTGTCTAATCGCAAATAAAATTGAAACTTGGTAATTGGGAACAATAATAGAATTATAATACAGGTAACCTGATTGTAGAAATGAACAATAATATTATTATAAATAACATCAATGAATTCATGTGATTTTTGCAAACACAAAACTGCCAATAAGTAACGACTAATGGTATGATTTCGAACACCCATATGGATTAAATGGATTTCAATTTTTAAATCAGTATTAACTAACCTATAATATCTGTTATAAATTAATTATAATTGTCTTATAGACGTTTTTAAATTCGAGAAGAAACATAAACTGATGAAACTCATCAAAAGAAATATTTACACAATTGTAGGTAAATACATATACCCATTATTATAGTAATTTTTTTATTATTATCTGTAAAGATTCAAAAGCGATGGAACTTTTAGATTAGATATAAGTTATAACTAGTAATTAAAACAAATTTATTAAGTACTTAAGTTTGTATTGTGGAAAAATAAATATGACGCTTTCGTGTTCTCTTTGTTAATTTCATGTTAGAGTGAGGCTGAGTGAATAAAAATTGTTTGTGAGAATTTTATCACAATATGATTATTAATCGTAAGGTTTTCATTGCATGTGTCGCATGCTGGCCCTTTTCTATACAAAATAATATTTTCGTTAATTCCAAATATAGCTGTTGGAAATTGTTGGACGTTTATATAAAGTTTACATACGGTCGGTCAGACCAATGGTCCATCACTATTTTCAATTCTTACATCGAAATAATAAAAAACAATTATTCATATCTTTAAAAATCATATCCAGTTCACAAAACATATACGTATACATAGTTATATAATTGCTTTATATATAAAACCATATTACTATTATTCAATGGCACATCAAAAGTGTTTAGAGATAGGGAAATGACTAATGAGAAATGTGTTTTGATTTCCTGGAAGTTGACAGTGAAAATACAAAGTAGGTATGTAGATACTGGAATATTGTCAACGCCATCATGAGCAAACACTGTAAAATGAATGACAGAAATCATGTGACCTAAATTAAAGAAAAAACCAAAACAATTATGACAATTTAAGCAGTTGGTATCACAGTAAAGGTCTCCACACACTGCAGCGGTAGCGGTAAAATGAGTCAAGACAATTTACCGTCACCGCTCCAGTTGTGTAGACCTTAAACTTAAAGGTACAATACCCGACGTCTATCGAAACCGTAAATCACTGCAAAGCTTATTAGCAGTTATTATACCCGTTGAAGAAGATTTAATAAATGTGTATATAAATTAAGTATGTAACCTAAATTAACAAATATTTTATTTTATAGTTGCATATATATTGTATTAATATTTCACTATTTTAAATTTTAATCATTAATAATTTAATATCATATTATTTTAGTATACTTGAAAAATTAGGCAAAAATTAAAAATTGATAAAGTTTAGTAAATATTTATTTCGCGGAAACATAGACCATTGAGTGATGGGTATTAACCTGTTTTTTTACTGAGATATGGTTGGTTAATGAATATGGCCATATGGGGCGAGGATTCGTCACTAAAAACCTGAGTAGTCGCCAGTTCGGGAATCAATGAAGACGGCCGCACAAGTTCGTAACTACGGTCCACTACCATACCCTACCAGGACCCAGAAATATAAATATAAAATCAAATATCATGACATTATTTATTTATTTAATAATGTTACGCCCTTACGGGCAAGTGGCAACTGCCAAAAGCCCCGTTCTAATACAATTTTTTATGTAAGTACCAATAATCAGAATGTATATGATGTATGATACTTTGATAACAATAACATTTACAATATTCAACAAAAATATGCTCTCACACTTAAGACAATAACAAAAATAAAAAAGTAGAAAACAGAAACAATGTACACATGATGGTTTGATATTTTGATTAAAGAGAAAAGGATGGGTCCTCAATCCTCATTTGGCAAGCCTCAACAAACAAAGACTGTCAAACATGGATATTTCAATATTTATAATATTTTATAGATAGTTAAAAGATCGTGAAGTATGAATAGTAGTTGTATTTCTAGTTACATGTGTAGGGACTCTGAAGCTAACTTCAGCCATATAATAAGTTTGGAGAAAAATGACAATTCACGGTGAAGCAGCGATGAACTAGACTATAGATAAACCAAAACTGATTATTACTTAGTCATAGGGAGGGCGTGGGGTGTTAAAAATGAAGGGTAGTAATAATATTAAGTATTAACGAAAAAACATTCTCTATAAACACGTCCAACCAAAGCTCATAAACCAAAAAAAGAATATAGGTCAAGTACAAATCGATATACTAGAATACCTATGATCTTAAAGAGGGAACTGGTGAGAATTTTTTTAAGATTCAAATATTTTGAATTGCAGACTACGATCCTTAATTAACAAGCTCGAGCATTTTTGTGCATTTTTGTAACAAATCTCTCCAATGTGCGAACCATGACTAAAATGTTCCGAAAACTAAACAAAAGATCACGAACAGAAATATCAGCGTGGAGAAAAGTAGTACCGCATGAATAGTATAAGTAAAATATTAGAGTGATGAAGGAGGCGTAAAAAGAAAATAATTTGGCATTTATCAATGATCAATGTTATCAACAATAAGATACATTTCAGATTTTCTCCAGTCTCCACGAGCACAGTGGAGATGACAGTGGTCTGTCATATTGGTGTAGTCCAGTCCAAACAATAATTCAGATAATAATCATACACGACAATTCAACATTATTATTGTGTAATGAGTAATGCCATTATATTTTATTGGGCCATACAATAGGTAGATATATAGGTATTGACAAATTCAATGTATTTATACTTATTAAAGTTTGTAAATTTTAAATTATAGAACCTTCAAAACTTTAACTATGGGTATCATTTTTTCTAGTGCCTTGCCCAACACTACTTCAACGACTGCAAAGTATCAAATGAAAATAAAACATAAATATAGGATTTAAACGCGGTATACCTACCTACTAGTTACTATAATAAACTAGTTTTGAAACTTTAAACGACATATATTTCAATATTTCACTCGCTGAAGGAGCTTGTATTAGAACTTGGTATTCACAAAGGTGAACCAGAAATAATTTTTTTTTCCACCACCAACAAGTATAATATTACCTAAAACAGATACAGAATACAGATGCACATATACGAAGCCGTTTTCGTGACGCTCCAGTACCAAGTAGACACAAACTACCAGGTTTATCATATGAAATCGTATATATATATATATATATATATATATACTTATATATAAGTACCTTTATCGTATATCATACTGTGACGGTCAAATTGGTGAGAGGGGGGGGGGGGGGAATAGGCTCCTCTGATGACCTTTTTTCAATATTTATAATTATAATAACTTAAATATATGTATAATGTATAAAACAGTAACCATAAGTGATATATTTAATGATCAAAAAGTAAGTTCAGTACATCCCTTCTAGCCCACACATGACAATATCATTTGACCAACACTGTTTTAGCATTCTGTACAGTTTATAAACAATACACAAACACGACTATTTTAATATAGATATTGTAATTCACACACAGTTAAATAAATTATTGTAATGCATAATCTTAGGTAGTATTCCGAATTACTAGAATATTTTTGTAAAATATTTTATTCTAATAAAAACATTATTTTTATTCATATTAGTTGTGGTTCTTGTTTTTCTGACTATTTGTACAATACATTTTAAATCGAGTATTCAAGTATCAACAACTTAAATTTATACTTTATTTAGAATTATTAAATTATATATGTTGACTCTAATTTAACATTTTCCCGAAGAAAAGTACAATTGGTTTAATATTTAGGTAAGACACAAACTAAAAAGTATTTTTACCCAAGTCTGGACTAATGCAATATAAAACTTACAGGTATTCAGACTTCACTAATTTTTCCAATAAGTACCTACCTCTATCAACATGCTATACAAAATAAGTTTTTCATTTTAATTTTAAATTATTTAAGTCAGTATTACGTAATATGTTATTTAGTCAGTATTAGGTCAGGCCAAAAGATGGTCTGACTAGCTAGTTTCACTTATATCAAGTGGCGTTATTTCAGAGTTTTGGGTGGAATGAAAAACATTTTCCAATAGCCAACAACATTATTATTAAACATTAAACAAGTACACAACATTTCTTATATATAAATTACATATGTACATAGTACCTACATAATGCAAAAATATTATTAACATTTTATTCAATTTAAAATTATTTAGCATAAGGATATTTAGAAGATAATTCAAGATACCAATAGTGAGTAGTGAATATTAAATAAGTAGGTAGGTACTTAAAATCGATATAGGTAACTAGGAAACTTAAAATTTTAAAAAATGATCTCTTACACCGTTAAAAATGTCTAAATCCCAAACTATCAAAAATCAATGTGTATAATCACACGTGTAAGATAAGCGTCTATCATCAATTCCAATGAAAAATCTGTATAATTTAAAGAGTAGGTATATAATATTATCATCTATTCCGCAAAGTTTTTCGACCGGTGATATACGTGGAAAAGTATGAGGATGTAGGTACGCAAATAAAAACGTAATATGTAACGAATAAGTGAAATTGTATTACCCATTATTCAACTTTTTTATAATATTTATCTTCTATCTTATATGTCAACGTATGAACAATTGACATTTGGGGTTACTTAAAGAAGCGATGAGAGGTCAAGGGGTACGTGAATGAAAAAAGATTGAGAAACACAGAATTCTATGGGATGCAAATGCATATTGCATAGATATGCCCTTGCATCCAGCAAATGATGCCCTTAATAACGGTATAATTTATTAATCTACAAAAAACACAAGTAATATGATTTATAACCTTAAAAAATAAAATGTATAGTTAATTATTGGTCCCCATTTATTATTATTTGTATTTAATTAGGTAATTATCATGAATCAAGTATTTATTTTTATTTTTATTAAGCCTCGGCAACTATGGCAATTGGCAACAAAGAGTTCAACTCTAAATTGTTTACATGATATATGTTACATATTAAATATTATTGATAAGATTGGATTTAAAAATAAAGGTTATAATGTGTTTTATACTTTTATGTAGTCTGGGTGGAGGGCTTCTGACATGCAGAATGTTTGAGATGCCTGCTTCTCGTCAATCCGTTTAGTATGAAAGGCATTCAGTTAATTTCGAAGTTCTTATTACCTTCTTAATGTTAAATTTAATAACTTTACCTAGGTACTGGGAGGGAGACTATGAAAGCTTTATTTTTCTATCTACCGCCTTTATTTTAAATCAAACATTACAATAATATTGGCCTACATCAAAATGGATAATTTACCAACACAATATCTGTAATAGGAACCTGCCACCTAAACATTTACTTCATACAAATCTCACTTTTTCAATTTTTATTATTATTAAAATATGTTAATGCATTTGTGTTTACACGAACAATGTTTATGTGGCTAATTTGCATTATTTTTTAAAATAACCGAATTTTGAATATTATAGGTAAGAACGTATAATATGTGTACATAATTATAGGTGATGTAGGTAGTTAAGTACGCACAACGCACGATATTATAGATATGTATACTAAACGTATAATATACGTAGGTAGGTCAAATAAGAGAAAAACACTATATTTTTACACCATTAACGACAAGTGGCCCGTCTTTTATTTAATTGAGTCTATATTGAGTTAGGCTGATTAAGTGGTGGCGTAAATATGTAGAATACATTATTGTAATTACAGGAAAAATTAAACAAATTGCGCACTGATAATATAATATTATACCTAATACAGTAAGGTAGTCAGTTATAACTGAACGTATAGATATATGCACAATTATTCACACAACTTATAAAAGGCTGCGGAATGCGCAGTTGCAATGTATACATTCATTACAAGATCTACAAATTTCAATTTAATTTATCCGCATATTAATAAATAATACTTAGGTTTATGTACATAACTATTACTTAATATTTGTTAAAGAGAATATAATATAGTTGATATATTTAAATTAGTCGGCTTACCTCAACGAGTTAAACAGCCGTACTGCACTTCTGCAGGAGGAATTGCAAAAGGATACTACATAGCGATAGTACATAATATACTATAGGAAGGTATTCTGATAAAATTCAAACGTTCTAAGTTTAGTTCAAGTTTGTATAATAATGCATCAAAACTTTTGATTAACTATAGCTGACATCTGGAAATAATAAAAACAATTATTTGATTTCCCGGAGATAAGAAAACATGATAGAAACCTAACTTTCAAAAACCTTAGGAGTAAGGTCAACCAAAGAAGGGTGAGTCCACAGTATTGTAACACAATTCGTTCTGTTATTTCTATAATATAAAATAAATGCCCAATATATTTTTGTAATTATAATAGTTATCTGGTAAAATGTGTAAGTCAATAATGTCTTTGATTATTCACTCATTAACTTTTAAATAATACGTGATGTTACCGATAGTGAAGGAAAATGTTAATACTTAATAAAAATTAAATACTATTATTGTAGTATTTAACGTATAATTAAACAATAAGTACCTATCTATACTCTGCCCAGCGAGAAAACACGCAAATTCTCACGCGACACATTACCATCTAGACCAGTTCCACTGTCTGAGGCAGGATGTCACATGGGGATGTTCAAACAAACCACGATACAGAGAAGATATCTTCTCTACACCCTGAAAAGAACCAATTTTCTCCAGGTGTATTCTCACTTAACTGATTATAGATTAGAAATGAGAATCAATTATGGTTGGGCATTTGGGGGAGGTCAAATTTCTGATAAAAAAAACACATATAGCATAATTTAAAGTCAGTCAGTTTAATTGGTCAGGCGGGTTACCCTGATTAGACATAACATTTTTCGTGTTTCACAAAAAATAATAACCACAACAATATGTCAATATTCGATGATCAGCAGCGTGCTGTCGTTTTCTACGCGCGTCGTGAAAACATCAGAAATCTCGCGACATAAAAACAAAAATCGTCTTTTTGGCGGCCTCTAAACGAATCAACGCGTTTGGCAACTGTTTGTCATCCGCTTAATCGTTATTTTAATATTGTCGTCGTCGTCGTGTCGTATTTTTGGCAGAGGTTTGCCGCCATCGACACGTCACACTCGAAAAGATGTCTGTGTGGTGTCGAAAACCAAATGGAGTTCAAGTTCAGTGGTTTGCCAATGAGGGGTTTTTTTTTTGCTCTTCCCTACAACTCACCGTCAACGCATATAATTTTTTTTCAACACAAAATATTAAATAATACGGGGTTTTCCGGGTTTTCGAGTTGTACATTTCACCCAGTGATCCAGAACCGCTTCAGTTGTTTGGACGGGTGAGGGCAGAGGGGTGCGCCTTATCCACACAAAGGAAGTAGAACGCTGCCCGCCTCACAGCAATGCCTTGCGCGGAGTTATTACGTCATCGACTTAATAATATCATAGTCGTGTTACGCAATAATAAAGTATTGATTGGATAGTATTTTTTATATAACGCTCATATTTTTCGTCAGACAATCGGAAGAATTTATTATTTGACACGATGTAGGATTCTCGTATTCCACGTGACTGCTATAACATTTTGAGCATTGTATGGAGAAGGGTGGATGTTAGGAGAGAGAACACTTAAGGTAACTGCCACGTGAGTTAAGACGAACATAATATCTAGTAATATTTACTAGCTGTGTACGACCTAGCGTGTGCAAGGAGTGTATGAAAGAGCAACCCTACTTTCAATAATCAATTTACACAATCCATTCAAGTATTTCTATGTATATATATATATATATATATATATTTGTTTATATTTTGGAAACAAATTGCTACACATTCGCAAAAATACTTAAAATTCAAAAAAAAATCCAATGCACAATAATAGTTGGGGGGAAATGTATGCGCATCGATAATTTATTATAATAAGTTATTATATTGTAAAAGTATAATCAAAATTGAATTAGCTAATATTTATTATATAATCATAACTGGTAGTCTTTTTGGTATGTTAGTTAACGCAATTGCACTTCCAAAGTATGATTATAGACAGGATCATCTACTCCGTCATTTTTAGAACTAATCATAAGTTTAAAGTTCATATTATTATGTGATTGAAAGCACTTTTATAATATATTTCGTACTTAATGGAAATAAACAAAATAGTATCAAAGTATAAAATGAGTTTAGTTGTATATTGATATCAATTTGATTTGAATATTATTTTTTAGAAGACATTGGTTATGAGAAATGCATTATTTGACAGTAAATGGTCTTATTTTATAACAACAAAAAAATGTATTATTATTATTATTATTATAGTAAGTTACTTTAATAACATATTACTAAACTCCATATTATTTAGGATGTAAAGCAAAAGTTGAAGAAATTTTCGGGAAAAGCAAATTAAATTTATTTACGTTTAACAATTTGATTAAATTTTTCTTTAAACACGCTAATTATTTTGCACTACACTAGATGTAAGGTTATCAGATCTTTTATCGCAACAGCAGTACATATTCAATTGTTAGTGTTCATGGGTTTCTCTAAGTGTTTTTGGTGATTATTATGTTTGTGCTATGCATAAAATTGATTATTAGTTTAAGTTTGGTTTGACCGAAATAAGGGGGATGTGTTCATTGGATGCAACAAGTAGACTTATGTCCATTCTTCATCTTCAGTTTAGATTTCGGACGGTACTTTTCTAGAAATGCCAGTTGTTTAGAATTTATAGCTCCTCTTCGTTTCCTAAAGAAATGTTATACCTTAAAAATCAGCACATTGACAGGTAATATTTTGGTTAGTTATGTACGCACTCTCTGATTAACTGAACGGCATCTTCATACTTCAACCCAAGTTCTATCAATGCCAGAGCGACTAAGACAGGCGCACGACCCAAACCAGCTACACAATGCACAGCAACACAGCTGCCCTCGTCTGTACGGAACTGATTTCGTAATAATTCAAACCACTCTTCTATCAACTAACCAACAAAACAAAGTAAAATGGAAAATGCATCATTTTTTTAAGTGTGCAAAATAATATTTAATTAAATTTATTACAGTCCTTACCTCATTTGCAGGGGATGTACCATCGTCGTATGCCAAGTCGGTCACCACAATACCTTCTGCTTTCAATTCATCTATTTTGTATGTTGGTTCGCAAACACGCACAACATGTTTAACGTTATGCCTCTTTAATTCCTAAAATTACAAAAATGTAGTTTAATTTATTTTAATACAACTTAAGCTTACATTAAAAGTATTTGTATTACTTACAGCTACATAATTGTGAATTATCTGATCATTAGGTCTATCGGTGATTAGAAATCGCATGCCCTTATATTCAATCTCGCAGGGTGGTGGTCTTATGTCTTTTTGACGCATTATAGTTTCGTTGCTCATTGAGCCGATTTATAATATATAACAGGAAAATTAAATTATATAAGGATGTACTACTGTTAAGATGATTTCTGTGTCCAAACTGAAAACTGAAGACAAAAACAGTCAAGTCTTTAGTCCATTAATTAACAGCAGCGTTTTTGTTCTTATGACCAACAAATTATACTAAATTATCGAGGAAAACGATTCAACAATAAGGATAGATTAGGATCAATGCTTGTTCAACGAGCAAGCATAATATTCAAATAAAATGATTTAGTATGCATTCACATCCAATTTATTGTGTTGTGCCTGGCAATATTCACTGCTGTCTAACGACAAATCCATGAAACCAAAGGCTGCTACAGATTTAACAACCTGTAAACAAAATGTATTGACCAGATAAGAATGATAAATAGTTTTTGTGTTGACAAGCGCTTATCTTAGGCTATTATTGATAAACATCATGACTCAGAGATTAAACTAGGTATAATTATTCTTCATAGGATATTTTTCTTTTAATAAATTATTTACAAATTGTGTAGATACCTAAAATTATATTATTATTTCTCTATGTGGAGACATTATTATGCTTGATATGGTTTGTAACAATCAATTAGATGCATTGAACATGCCAGCATCAGACCAAAAACATTTCATTAAGTGGATCACAACTATTAAATGCAATATTTAACTAGTCTATCCGCTCAAATGTCCTCTCACTAAGTGCCTAGTTAAAACCACTAACCTTTTTTTATTATTAGTCCTAAGCACTTACTCTGAACAAACTATATTACATACAATTACGGCTGGATAAATTTAACAATCATAAGATTCAGTAAATATTGCATAATAAGCAAGTTGTAAAAAAATAATAATTAAGGCAACTGAAAAATATATTATCTTGTTTGTTCATAAGTCATAACTAATATTATTTTAATACTAAATCACTTTGCACATCAAATATAAACATTACAATTTATGATATTTTAATAATTTATGATTGGGTACTTTAATTGTGTATGAAAATCACATAGACAGTTTAAACAATCTTATTTACCCCTCACAAAACATTTGATGAGAAAATACTTTTATTTAAAATTATTCAAATTTAATAGTCATAAAATGACTGTTAAATAAATAATTAAGTAATATATAGCTGAAAACTTTAAACGTCACCTACTATTTTTTTTTTTTAAACTATTTAACTGCTAACCTGTACTATTGTTTATTGTTATTTACGCATCTTTATTTTTATGTGAATATTTAATCACAAAAATAACCTTTGGCCTTTGGGTAAACATTTTTTTTTTATATAAAATATATATTTCCTTTTTGTCATAAGTACAAATTGTTAACTGATCAAAAAAATCTATTACCTATTTAAGAATTAACTAAACCCATAATTTAATGGAATAAAAATAAATCTGAAAGCAATCTTTAAATTGTTATTAAGTAGGTACTTTTTGGATTCGATTACATAATCAACTTAAGATCAAGGTTTAAAAATAACCATAATTTAGTTTTAAAATGAGTTGTTGTTTTCAGTTTGTTATGACACACAATTTAAAATGCCTATGGCTTCCTCAGTATTATGGCAACAAAATCATTATGACGTAAAGGGCATCATTATAATTCATAAACAATTTACAAAATGTATTAAAATAAATATTAGAGACTAGAGTAACTACTCAATACCAATTCAATTTTTTTTAAATATCATGCAAAATGGTTTTTTATAACTCACTTAGCCCTAAAATTAAGCTATTAATGTCAATATATATTCCTAACTAGATAACAATTGATAAGTACTTCATTTTGGGAGTAAAAATACAATTGGTACTGAGTATTTTCTAACTAATCTTACTGAGCTTAAAAACCAATTCAAATCTATTTCTAAATACATTTTAGACAACAAATAAAAAAATATAAGTGTATTATAATAATTACGATTAACTATAGTATTTAAGGCTCTATTATTATTATAGTATTAGTATTATAAGATTATAATTTTTCTATAAGTCAATAAAAAGGAATGTGGATTTTTGATGAATGTTAATTGTTAAAAGAAACCTGACTGATTTAAATGTACCTACAATATTTATAAGATAGGTATACACAAATGTGATTTAAGAAATATATGTATAAAATTAATTGTAATACTTCAGATTTCACTTCAAAAACATCAGACAACTAAAACCTCAGTGTTAGACCTACATGATTATACAACCTACTTTTACTAGTTAGGTACTCTCTATTTTTATTATAACATATCTAGGTAAGAAAGTCAATTACTACATCATTATCTTTTTCACTTTTTGCTATTTATTTAAATTAGCTGTATGCTTTTAAACCTATGTGACACTTACCAATACCTTATCAACAGGAACTACATTATTATTTGTGTTAAATTTACAAAGTATCTACTTATTAATTTATCAATATAATAATAGAGTTCAGAATGAATCAGGTTTCTATTTCCATAGTACCTATCACTATAAGTGCAGAAAAATCTTTCATGTAAATATACCTAGTTTCTAAACTTATTTTACAAAAACTATTTCGATTTATTGGTAGGTGTCTTAGAATGACTAACAACATAAAGGTAAAACATATTTTTTGTTAACTATTTTTCTGTTAACTTGGTAATCTCTCATAACTGGTATGCCTATTTTGTTAAATTAATTTGTATTGTCCTAGACAGATGATTGATTTACTATATTACATTATTATACATGAACTAAGAAATCATGAAAAATCAAGAAAAACTGGGAAAGTCCTTATGAAACAACCCATGACTAAATTGTTAGAAAAATTAACAATTTCTCATAAATTGACACTGGACATTACAGAGAAAACAATGAGCAATTGTCAG
Organism: Myzus persicae; assembly: GCF_001856785.1. Lineage (NCBI taxonomy): Eukaryota > Metazoa > Arthropoda > Insecta > Hemiptera > Aphididae > Myzus > Myzus persicae. Next base: position 393,222 of record NW_019103856.1, read on the forward strand.
AAGAATATGCTATCAGTGGAATTCGAGATTGGACACAGCCTCATGTCGGTCACGTATGATACGACAACCATAACAAATAGGTATAACAATTGCAGGGTATATATTATATACTTGCCAACAAAATTATGGACTATGGTATACGGTAAAATACAATGTCAGTTGATCGGACGTCGGTGTACGTGGAATGGCCCCTAGGAAAATTCAAAATTGAACGACGATAATATTGTACTTAATATTATATTATTGTTGCGATAAGACTATGATTGTAGAAGATTGTGTGCTGGCAGCAATCGCCACCAAGACTGAGACAGCAAGACGTGGTCGACGGCCGCCACAATAGTTGCAGGCCACTTCGATCCTTATTACTCCCTCCCCTCCCCGACAACAAAAATCATGCCACAACGGTCGTCGTCATCCGACCGCCCCTCAAGATCGTCGACAGCCGTGCGTACCTCTATTTATGGCTAAACGCCATTGCGATCGTGACACGCGTAAAACAACCGACCCGACGGAGATCGCGGATGATTCCTGTCGCCCGTGCAAACATCGTGTACTCGTGGAGTCCGTCCGTCTGCCTACCTATCTACCTGAAATAACGATCGTAGCCTGTGCTGCGGACGACCTATACGTCGTGTCGATATTATTTTAATATTTTATAATTTCAAAGCGATCTAGACGATTCGCGCGGAATTCGTGAGCTAGCCGAAAGCTGTGCGCACTTACCTGCAGTGCTCGATGAATGACCATGGAAGTAGACGTCGTTAAATCAACGGAAAAACTGCCAAAAACTGTACACATACCAGTACGAACGAATTTCCCGTTACCAGCCCGGGGTTTTAAATAACATCGCCAAACGAACGGAGTCGACTTCGGGAGTGATGACTGCCGCTGCAGTGCTGCTACGGCTGCGAGGCGGCGGCGGCGGCGGCGGCGGAGTCGACCAGCCCGTTACCGCGACGAGTGGGGACGATGACGGAGTTTACTGGTGGGCGAGGTCGGGAGGGGTGTGCGTGTCGGTTGTTGGCGGCGCTCCCCCACCTAACGATTTTACGGTCTCCACGGCCGCCGTCGTGCCGCGCTTTGCTGCCGCCTGCCGCCGTCACCGTTGCTGACGTCATGACCCAGCAACTCGGCAGTCAGCGCACGGTTTAACGTGCGGGAAATGGGAATGGGAAATGCGAATGGTAATGATTCGTTTTTTGACGGGCGGTGACGATAATTTAAGACTATAATAATTGTTTGACCCCATCAGAATTTCATTTGTTTAGTAAAAAAAAAAAACACGAACCGTCGGTCTTTTACACTGCCTGCTGTAACGTCTGCAAAACGAACAAAATCGTACTACGTAAGTGGGGGGAAATTGACTGTTTCAAACGAATGAACGACGCAAACCAATATTGTCGTTACAATATACTAGAGTACTAACTACTAGACAGTAGTGCACTAGTACTGTGTACTACAGTAGTGAGTTGACTTTTAAACATTACAAATTTGAAATTGCAATACAATATTTGTTCTCCAGTGCCGCCAACAGAGGACGTAGCCGTCGGTGACGGAAATGGATTGACGTCGTCTACACGTCCTTGGTAGGCAACTATTAGTCAAGGGTTGCTGACCCTGACGAATTAATAGTCTCTGGACGATCCGTCAAAAATAACTCTCCATTCAACCACCCACCGATCGACCCACTTGAACGCCGACCACGGGGTCGTCGACAGTGAGGCCCTCGATCTTGCTCATTACTCGTTAGTCGTTAGTCAACCGACGTGACCTATACACTACATAGCGGAACAGTAGGTCCTTGGTCGTGACTCGTGAACTGGTGTGCACAATAACGATACTAATATAATATTATGATATCGTTTGTATACATACGACGTCATATCTATACACTGAACTCATCAGCTGTTGATCTGTATGTCTGTATGTGTTACGTATAGGTATACAATAATATATTAATATGTACAGTGTACACTGCTTACATAACAGTACCTAGTTAGATGACCTATATAATATAGTAATATATTATAATTTATAATGTAATAGTCGATAATGGGACTAGTGGCTTATTTACGGGGGCGGTATGGGATGGATCCTCCTAACCTTTTTTATATTATTTCCTTGGTGAATATTTTTGTAATGCAGAGAAAACACGATTCCACCGTAGTAATGGGCGGTATTTTGTCGACGAATGTCAAATTAAAATATAATTCATGGCTGTTACTCAAACTATCAGTACGTGTTGATTTTGATTCTTATAAAATATAAACATAAGATATTCTAAATGGGTAAATGACTAAGTATATTCACTTTATCAAGTGTATAAATATCATATTAATATGTATGCACTATACGTATAATATAAGTTCTCCTTTTTCACATTGCTTTACATCTTATATGGTCTCGTTCTTCGCGGTTTTGTTATCCAAGCAACTTTCATGGGTGCTAGGAGCTGGAACTTTAACCTTTGAGGGAAATGAGGGATTACTTATTATTACTATACTTATATGAAAGCAAATGCTGAAAAATTACAATTCGCAAAAAGAGGACCTACATATGTTATTTTCAAATAAACTTGTCATGGTCGGGAAGGGGTTGTCACGTACGTGTTTCAACTTTAATTAATATTTAAGCTTTTGATATGAGCTTGGGTTTACAGTTGTGAACAATGTGGGATGGAACGCACATGAAGTCAAAGTTCATGCCATATTATGGTGAATTTAGCACTCGACAAGCTCGATAAACTTAAGGGTACTCTAAGTCTATAGCTGTATATCAATAATATATAATAAAGTAAAAATTTGTAAATTCCAGTCATACTTAATCATCAAAGATAATAAATTTCGTTCAATCAAAAAAATATTTAACTTTAAGGTAACGGGTTAAATACTTATAAATAATAATTTATTTTGGCAATATATTTTGTATTTTTAAATTATAATGTTATGAAGTTATCATAACCACAACCTTAACTTTTAAATCAATAATCATCGTTGAGGATTGTTGAGGTGGAGCCCCCTCAGGGTCAGTGCTAGCTCTGGGCTTCTGGATAAATTATTTAGCGTTTCTATAAAATAATAAAAATTAGTTTGTGGATAGCCGCTTACCAAAGTTGCAATCTAAAGTACCTACAGAATGGTGAATAGGCACTAATGTACTATAGATTATCATCTATACCTACTGACTACAAAAAAGCCTGTAGAATTAAAAAATATTAGTGAATAACTTTTGATTGAACTGATTGAAGTCTAAATTTAGGTTTGGAATATTTAGTAGGTATTTACTTTGTAGTCTGTAGATATCTGATATATAATATTATGTTAATATAAATGTTGATATTGATATTCAAAGAGCTATTGATTTATGAAACTACAGTTTTGTTGAAGTGAAAATTGATAAAAACGCGCATCATTGACCATTTGACCATATTGTATCAAGTAACAGGCCACAAACATATACCTTTGATCTATATTCAATTATTCTATACAGACAGGATAAACTAAAAATATTATGAAACGGATACCTACTACAATATTATGAAAATAGAGGTTATAAAATATAAAACTATAAATAATTTTTATAAGTGATTTCGAGTTATAATAAGATCAAATATTTTATATTCTTGGCGATTACATTAATTTAAGTGGATACGAGTTTATATTATATATAGACAGATTGAATATAAATGTATATATAGGTAGCTAGGTAGGAACAATAAATTAGTAAATAAATCATATGCTCAATGCTCAAATAATAATTAATAAATAATTTAAATTGAATATTTTATGGTAGGTACTCGATACTGGTATCAGTATTCTGCGTACTCTGTAGTCTTTTTGATTTGGATATTTTTACATTGAATTTTTGACCTAGAATCGTAACCGGTAGCCAAAAATAATTTTGTACAATAACGTTGTATTTCCCCACCGCCCGCAGTCCGCACCATAATATAATACCTACGACCTACCGGGTACCGGCTACCACACGAGCTGTACGCGACATCGGGTGTACTCACGTGTCAGTGTGTCACGTATCCGTGACTGCTACCCTTCAAGTGTGGTTACTCTGTTAGGGTATTTTCAGTATAGTTTTGGGTTTAATTATTGAAAACAATGAAAATGGAACAATATTATTCTATCCATTTCCGAAGAAATACAGCGAAACCATTCTGCTACAGTGCTACATAACAAAATAGCAATAGCCAAAATGTATTCTAATGACTCCTACCTATAAAAAATGATTATACGTCTATCAAGCGGGCTTCGCATTCAATTCTGGATATAGCTTTCTAGCAACAATATTACAATTGTTACGTTTATTATGGAAATTTCTCATTATGAATTCTCAGAAAATTCAAACGATTTATAGAAATGAACAATTGACTATAAAAATATGAACACTTTATAACCAAAAATAGGTAGGTAGGTAGGTTGTAGGTACTACTGTACTAGCATTGTTTATTTACATAGTAAAGGTATGTATAAATAGTATAATGAATGATCAATGGAATACTAGATATATATGGTGTATCATATGGAGTTCTGACATAATATTGAATATCATGTGGACATATGGGCCATATGTTAGAACTTCTTGATACCATAGACATAATAGATCATAATAGATATTATGTCTATGCTTGATACACCCTATATAATATATATATATATATATATTATTTATACGCATAACCATTATTTCTTACTCGTGATTCAGTCCTTAACAGCTAACTTAAACTTAATTATATTATACATCATAATACATAATTATATGTAATTATTACTGTTATATTTTAAGCTTTTTTTTATAGAGGTAGAAACATTTGTCGGGAATCTTCTAATACAATGTGTAATGTTAATTATGAAAAGAAAAACTTTTATGAATTATTAACTGAAAAATAATTTTCAAAATCTAAAAATCTTTGTGGCTAATATTTCTTATGGCTATTAATAGCACAAAAGAGTCAAAATAGTTTGAACATTTTACCATGCATTAAAAATGTTAATTTGATGAAGATTTCAAGAGTCTACGGTTGTTCGTTTTGGAAATACAACAAAATATCAAAAGTCGATAATGGGAATTCGTTAATTAACAGCTGAATATCAAATATTGAATAAATTATAAATTCAAAAGCACGTAAAAAATTTATGTTCCGTTTAGTAAACTATTTTTTTTTTTTGTTAAATGAATAGAAAAAGTGGTATGGAAACCTTGTATTAAACATTTTAATTTTAGCTATGAAAATAAAAAACTTATGAATTTCAAACAGAAAAATAATACTCTCAGAATCTTAAAAATGAAGTGAATTATTTAGAATTTTTAGGGTATAAAAGTGTTTTATTTAGGAAATGTTTTTAGGTTTTGTAAGGCATTAATATCCCAGGACTTATAATTGTGTAATTTAATAAAAATAATAATTATTAAAGAAAATTAACGGTGTTAATTTATTCTGTATTTACACTATAAGAAGGAATAAGTTTTAGGAGGTTAAAAATGTTATCAGAAGCCGAAAGTTGTAAGTTTTCATTAGTTTTTATCTTTTAACTGTGGTAATAGTTAGTCATTGTCCAATAATATTTATTTTAAAATCTTAAAAAATATTTTATAGGTACTTTTGGCAAAGTTCTTACTAGGATTTTAAAAAAAGTTCCGGGGGAGGTTATTTAAAGATAAAAATAATTGTTTTTTTTTATTTAAAAGTAGCAAAATGTTTTCCGAAAAGTAATTAGTAATAATATCATAATATAGTCTAGTCTAAGTTAAGACTTCATTATAATTTTTTTTATATTTATTTACTTTTTATTATTATTTTTTACATAAATTATGTATGAATAATAATTAGGTAATAGGTCCCTGGATTTTTTTCTGTTTAGTGGATACTGGATGGCCTACAGGTTTTATTGTGAAGGTCTAGTGAGGATAAATTAGATGTACGAGGATTTGAATAATGAAGTAGTTTTTGTAATGGAATCGTTTATAGAGTTTAGATGCTTGCTTGATAGGGGACGGTGGCGACGGTCATTGTGAAGGGTAGATTGCTAACATACCAGATTTACCATTTATTAGTGTTCTGAAGGATATTGATATTTGATTAGAAGGATTGAAACAAAAAATTAAAAGCTCAATTTTAAACAGGAAAATTCATTATAACCACTGTCGCAGTAAATAGGAATGCAAGAGTTTTTTATAGGTATTAAGTAATGTACCTAAGTACCTATATGGCTATATTTCGAAATGTATATGATCAGTTCACTTCTACTGTTCATGTAATGGTAGTAATTTATTGCTAATAAATAATTATCGAATACGGAATATTGGAATAATATGTTCATGGAACGATGGAATCGAAAAAATAAAACATTGGATTGGCTATAGTGCTAATACCCACCATAAAACAATACCTGCGTGGCTAATTAATGAACTTAGGACGTTAGCTCATCAAATATCAATGAACAATGTAAGCAAATGATCATTGAACAATCTAAATAGTAAATTGTATTATCAATGGTATGGATGTAAGGCTATGTGCATGTGGCATGTCATATCCATTTATATAATACCTAATATTATTATCAATTGTTGCAATTAGTCAGTCTCTTATCAAAACCCTACATATTTCACACACCGTCTTCGTCAAAAGCGGTGATAACAACTATTAACAGTTAACAAGCAGTAAGCACAGTTGTAAAGTTCATCTGACACCAACACCTACCTGTATAATAATAGGTTTTAGTATTTATTGCTATACGTTTGAACGTAATCCACCATAATAGTAATTTAGTCTTTAAAGCTTACAACAGATTTATTTTTGAGTAATTGAATTAGCTACTTATTGATTCCGATTGTATCGCATTATCCACATGAATTCTTCATCAGCTACTGTAAGTAAACAACTATCATTATTCATTTAGCTTCAGTACATTATTAGAATTTTCAATCAATATCTCGTTATAATGATCCACGTACTACCAAGATCTTCAATGCTTTCAATTTCACCGCAGAATTACAGTAACATGTCGAGTGGCACCAATGGAACATATGACAAGAATGGCTTGTCATCATCCACAACTGGGGATGGTGATTATGCAAGTGATCCGGCTTCAGGAGGACTGTCATCATTTTTTGTGTCTGATTATAAAAAGTAAGGTTCTACCATCTATGGATATTGAAAAGTACAATTTATTTTAAATTTGTAACTGACACTTGCAATTGATTGTTCATTTATCCAAAGTTTTAATTATTTCAAATCAAATTGCTACTAAAATATTTTAATAAAACAACTATTAAAATACGAAGAATGAATACAATATACTACATAGTTATTTCATATTTGCTATCAATTATATTATTTTTTTTTTTTATGATCAACTAATAACAACACTATACTCAATATGGGATACTATACTTTTTTTTATTTGTGTTTAGTTATTATTAGAGCTTGGATGTTGTAGGTATTCATAATTATCTATCTACATGTAATTTATGTTGTATTATTGCAATTAAAAATATGTACCCCGAATCACTTAACTGATCTAGATCACGTATCAGTGTGGAATATAATTAATATAGTATTCACTATTGGCATTTTTCTAATTCAAACAAACTATAATGTGTCAAAATGAAAAATACACTTGTGACAAGACACAAAATAGCTGAATACTTTAAGAATTTCTACCACTTAAAGTCTATGACATGTGATTTCTTAAGTATTTATTATTGATAAATTTTAAGTGAAGGGCTACAACATTCAAATTCTAGTATAATATTAGTTTAATTATATGTTAAAGAAACCAAATACATATTAAATATGTTATGTATACATTTAAGTAATAATATTGTTGCCAGGCATGATGATTTGAAACAAATGTTAGATTCTGCAAAGGATGGACCAAAGTTGGAAGCTATGAAAAGAATTATTGGTGTAATATATATTATTAAAATATAAAAACTATTGATGAAATTATTCTTTGCAATATTTTTAATTTTAGATGATTGCCAAAGGAAGAGATGCGTCCGAACTGTTTCCAGCTGTTGTTAAAAATGTAGTCTCTAAAAATATTGAAGTAAAAAAACTAGTGTATGTATACTTAGTTCGTTATGCTGAACAACAACAAGATTTAGCCCTTTTATCCATATCTACATTCCAAAGAGCATTAAAGGTAATATATTATAAATGACAATAATATAAACTAAATTTTAAAACAATAAGTGATATATGTGTATATTTGTAATTATAGGACCCAAATCAGCTAATACGAGCATCTGCTTTGAGAGTATTGTCGAGTATAAGAGTTGTGATGATTGTTCCCATTGTCATGTTAGCCATTAAAGATTCAGCTGCTGATATGTCACCATATGTTCGTAAGACTGCAGCACATGCTATTCCCAAATTATACAGGTAATTATTGATATTCTTTAATTTTAGCAATTTGTATTGTTATTTCACTTTTATTATTAACTCACTGTTCCTACATAGTGCTGCCTATGACAAATTAAAGGCCCATAGATTTGCCCCTTAAACTGCATTAAATGTTAACTGGGCAGATTTTTAACACAGTTATTTGGGTTGTTTTGGCCAAACTTGGGTTTAAAATTATATAAAATTATAATCATTTTATTTTATGTAAGCCATGAATGACAAATTTATACAAACAAGAAAATATTGGTTTTTCATGAGCCCCTTTTTAAAATGCAAAATTTAAAAAAATTGGCTTCTATGTGCACATCCTTGGGTAGATATACAATATATATGTACCAAATGTCAGAACCTTACGTTAATAGACTTGACTGTAGGTTACTTTCACACACAGACGTTACTTTTTATTAACTTGAACAAAAAATGTTATTATTTTTTTTTTAGTTTGGACCCTGATCAGAAAGAAGAGCTTATTACAGTAATAGAAAAATTATTAGCCGATAAATCAACACTTGTGGTTGGATCAACAGTTATGGCATTTGAAGAGGTGCTTTATTAAGTTTTTTTATAATATAAAATTATTTCACTTTTTAGTTGGAAATTATTTATTTTATTGAAAACTAAATTTATTTATGTTAAATATGATTGTATTTATAATAAATAAAATATGAAACATAAATATAACTATAAATAATTTTCTAGGTTTGTCCAGAGAGAATTGATCTTATACACAAAATATATAGAAAACTTTGCAACCTGTTGGTCGATATTGATGAATGGGGACAAGTGATTATTGTAAACATGTTAACTAGATATGGGCGCACTCAATTCGTCAATCCTAATAAAAATGCAAGAATGATCAAAACATTTTTAATGGACTAAATAAATTATCAATATATTATATATTTTCAGGATTCTAACGATTGTACAAAAATCCAAAATTCTAATTTGGATAGCTCTGACTTATCTAGTTGCGAGGAGGCTGGTATAGATGATAAATCAACTGTATTGGATCAAGACCATCGCCTCTTGCTCAGGAATGCTAAGCCTTTATTTCAAAGCAGAAACGCCGCTGTAAATTATTATTAAATGTTTAATATTTAGTTGTATGTAAAAGCATTTCTCAAACCTTAGATCGCAAGAACTGAAGGATTGTTTTTAACTGTAAAAATACTATGAACTTTATAATCATAAATCCCTAAAATTATCTGGAAAATGTCATACCATTCCTATAATCTAGTTATTTTGAACAACGGGTATTGTTGGTATATAACGATGACCAAATATTCTTGAACTTCCCCTAACTTGTTTTTCCTACAATATTTTTGACACAATGAAAATAAATATTCATCAGTGACCTTTTTAAAAAAAAAACATTATTGTACTGTAAAACCATGTGGGTGCTGGGTTGTGATAGTTTTATTAGAGGAAATTTAGGTTGCAGAGCTTAAAATATTGAGAAGCATTTGTGTGTATAATAATATAATAGAAATCATATTAATTAGGATTTTGATGTTGCATATGTGGGGGGAGTACATAGGACAAGATAGTCCTGAAAGTCTATTCTTGCCGAGTAGGTCAGGTGGTCCCTAGCCATTTCATTTTGTAATAAAATAAAACTTCAAATGACATTACTCATAGGAGCCACCACAGAAAGGTGAATCACTTCGCTCACCCAAATAATTATAGTTAAATAATACTTATTCAAACCATAGTAAATATAAAAAAAATAATAAAAAACACCCAATTATAATACACAACATATTGCGTAGTATACCTTTAACAAATATACAAGTTGTCCAATAATTGATTTTATATCAAATAACTTAGATTTAATATTAAATAGACATCATAAAATTATAACCTAACCGAAAATAGTTTTATTTTTGTAAATTTTACATATGTGTTTTCTTCAACACATAAATAATTAAAATATTCATGTGTAATAGTTGTTAAATATTCAATTTATTTTTTCACTTTTTGCTTGATGGTAGTAATATTTACAAAAACATTATTTGACTATCTTTACTTTTGTGTACTATTAGGTGGTGATGAGTGTCGCACAGTTATATCATCATTTAGCTCCAAAATCTGAGGTAAATGTAATTGCTAAAGCATTAATCCGCTTATTAAGAAGTCATAGAGAAGTTCAATCAGTTGTACTGAATTCCATCGCATCTATTTCAATAGCTAGAAAGGTATTTTTTTTAGAAAATAACAATTTATTTTAGGTATTGGAAATTTATTTTACTAAATTTGCCATTTACAACTTTATATTTTCAGAGTATGTTTGAACCATATTTAAAAAGTTTTTTTGTCAGATCAAATGATCCTACACACATAAAATTATTAAAACTTGACATATTGACAAATTTGGCAAATGAAACAAGTATATCAACAATACTTAGAGAAGTTCAAACATATATTTCCAGCACAGATAAGCAGTTTGTTGCTGCTGCTATCCAAGCTATTGGAAGGTAAATTGTATATAATTAAAATTTATTATTTATTTAATGCACAAAATGTAATTTAGTACCAAACTTATAATATATTTCGTTAACAACCTATATTGTTTATGCACATACTGACATTAGCTATGTTGCATTTTAAATTTTAGCTGTTTTGCTTACATGATTTTTTATAGTTATTTAATGAGGTCCAAATACATTTTATAAAATATTTGTAATTATACCTTTAATATAATGTAGCCTATAAAATAATTAAAATCGTTATTTTTTGTTTTAAATATCATATAAACTATTATTTAGGTTATAAAAATTTGAACTCCAATCGCTCATAAAAAATGTTTGTAGCTATGCTAAACATTTTTTTAAAATTTTACTATATTTATTTTATGGAATCATGTACTTACAGCATTTTCAAGCCTTAGGTGTTTAAAATTATTCAAATATTTCGTTTTTCGTATGCAATGATTTATCATTGAATTTAAGTATAACACATTTATTAAAATGATATACTCAATAACTAGTCTACAGCAGAGCCTTACCCACTTGTCTACTTTCTTTTTTACTATTCCCATTTACCTTTAAAAGTACTAGGAATCTTTATTCTTGACCTATAAGTACCAGCTATATCAAATTTAATACTATTAGCAACCCTTGGAGTTTAAGATTGAAACAATTGTCTTCTGCCTACTAGGAAATAAGTACTGTATATAGCGTGGGGTCTAGCCTCCCATCTAAAGAAAATAAACCAATATTGTAAAATCAATAGTTCATTCATATTTCATTGTTCCGCTCAAAATCTAAAAAATGTTTTTAAAATTAAAACTATTTATTTAGACTTTCGACTGTTTAGTACTACATAACATGTCCAGTGTAATGACATATAACCTAACCTGACAACTCATACCTATTGATAAAAATATTTTATGGTTCACAAATAAATCTTTTGGGATAATCATTAAAAATCAATGACGAAATTAAATGTAATTGTGTATGTTTATAATTTATATCATAACATAACTTGATGAAAAGGAAGTAATAAGTTTATTAATAAAAATATGGAGACAATGTCATTGTTTCCAGTTGATTTAATAAGGGTAAAAACAATAATAATAAAAACAGGTCAAGGAAAAATAATGATTGGCATGAAAAAAATCAAACAAAAGTACAAATATAATAAAAATTTAGTGGAATTGTAGAAGACAATGTATTAGACCTTTTGGTTTTTTTACGTTTTTTCACTTTAAAACACCCAGGACTGGCCCAAGCAAAAATAGTGCGCTAAAAATTAAATTTTTCCGTCCCTAAAATAATAATATCATCGTTGTTTTGAAAATAAAAATAAATGAAAAAATTTAATATTTTACCACGTTTAGTTTTGTAATACTATTTTATAGTTGGGTTAAATGAAAAATTAAAGTTGTATAATGGTTCTTTATTATTAATATAAAATTATATGTATTTTGTAAGAACCAGTTTGTGTTTGTATGTTGTATCGTAATATTTATAATAGATACTTAAGTAGTTGAGTTTAAGTACTTTACTACTTTATAATTATTAATTACCGCCTTTTTAGACGATTGAATTTACTAAAATTCTGAATACTGTAGTGACCATTTTTAAAGCTCCCTATAATATAGACTATAGAATATAGATATTATGTTAATCCTATTATTTTGTGGAATTTACTGTTTTGTTTTCCGCATATTGAACCCACTTGTTAACTTCCTCCTGCAGTTTACGTATATACTTTTAACGAACGCGGCTGCGGTGAACGATTGGGTTTTTTAAATATATATTACATAATATATGTATGCTTTTTTTACTATTATTGTGATAGCCATTAACGACAAGAAATCATTCTCTTACAATCTTTATACGCTCGATTAGTCATTCTTCCGATTCCATTCGTGATCTCGATTTCCGATTCGAGAACATCGTACTCATCAACATGCATTAAATTTCTCTATTCCAATATATTGTTCAGCATTATCTAATAATTTGCTTTCAATTGTACGGCCTTCCTCAAGCCTGTATGGTTCAATCCTGTACAATTCTCCTCAGGATTTATTTCCTTGTCGATCGATCAACAATCCATATCGGTTCAAATGACCAAATGTGAGGTAGTCAGTTATCTATAAAAAAGAATATGATTTTAGTATGATAGATAAATTCATCAACAGTTAATGTTTATTTTTAAAAACATATATCTAAATATGTGTATTGATAACATTGCTACAATACTCATAACTCAGTTCAAAATTGAAATAATGAAAAATCACCCCCAACAGAACACATATAAAGTTGTTATACTTTTAAGTTTGATAATAGATAAATTCACTTATGCAATAATAATTAAAACTAAAGAAATTAAATGGAGCTGCTGAACATAAATATGTATTATGTTTCGCGCTTGTAAGACTGAGACAATAAATGCGTCTTCCTAATGGATTCTGGTGTAGTGCTTATTTTTCTGAAAATGTTTCTGGTTATCAATTTTGTTTACTTCTTTATTAGCTACGATCTTTTAAACTTAAGTAAATTCAGTAATAGTTTTAATTGAAATAATTTTAATCTTATAAAGCTTAGTAATTTTTGTTTTAAAAAAACTTCAATCGAAAATCTAATGAATAATGCAGCACAAAAAAGCATTTCGTTCATTTTAAATATCGATACCTCTATAAGTAAATATATTTATTCCAATGTTATTGTAATTGAAAATTAATACATTTAGCAAATATGGTTAGTAAAGTGATGTATCAAAATTGGTAGATCAGATACCCTAAACATTTTCTGAAAAATATCAAATACCATAAAAAATGGTTGTTATTGTTTAAAAAAATTAAGTCAACTTTGTTGTTAGAACAACTGCATCCTTAAAAAAATTATATCTATAAAAGACGAATTTCTTATTACTTTTTTTATCTTCTGTTTTATTTTATCGAAAGGAATAAATAAACAACGAAAAACACTCTTGTACAATGACAAGATACACACAATGTGTACATATTATATTACTCTGATTTACGACTACAGAGTTTTGTAGCCATAATATGGTCATTTTTATTTTCAGATGTGCTTCAAACATCAAAGAAGTCACAGAGACATGTCTTAGTGGATTGGTCTCCATGTTATCGAGTCGTGACGGTAATAATTCCCAATAATATTAATAATATATGTGAAATCGTCACGGGTGTACATCGCATGTTAGTTTTTTATATTAATTTTTCATTATTATTATAATTTTTTCTTTTTAGAAGCGGTAGTAGCTGAAAGTGTTGTTGTTATTAAAAAACTGTTGCAAAACCAACCCGAAGCACACTGTGATATAATAAGACACATGGCTCGATTGATGGATTCCATAGCTGTGCCCCAAGCGAGGGCGTCAATTTTGTGGTTGCTCGGAGAGTACTCGCAATTAGTTTCCACAATAGCTCCCGACGTGCTAAGAAAAGTTGCAAAAACATACGTCACTGAGGTAAATTTTGTACTTTTAAGAACTACTCTACTTAAAAGAATTCAATAATGGGATGTGTGTATATAGTATGGTGTGGTGTACCTAAACAATATATATATGCCGCAATATGGATTTATTTTAAATGTTAATTCATTGTTTGTTGTATGTGTGTACATAGGAAGATATAGTGAAATTACAGATTATGAACTTAGCGGTCAAATTGTTCTTGACGAATCCTGCGCAGACAACTTTATTATGCCAGTATGTGTTAAAACAGGCCAAATACGATCAAAACTACGATATTCGAGATCGTTCAAGATTTTTAAACAACATACTGTTTCCTCCCGAACAATTCAAGGACAACGTATTGAGCAAACATGCAAATAATATATTTTTAGCCGAAAAGCCCGCTCCATTACTTCAGTCCAATTTCGTTGGTAATTTATCTTTTTTAACAAACTTTTATTAAATTAACAACATGTTCCAGGTTGTTGTAAAGGTGAATTATATTATTTAATTTATATTTATAGAGCATTAACGCAAAAATTACTATTTTAATACTACAACATTGTGGGAGGGTTAAGTTGTAGATTTTACCTACAACCGGTGTTTGTCTGGTCCACCGATAACACTAATTAATTTTTAGGTATCATAATATATATAGTGTATATAAATCCAAACATTTAGTATTTTTGGTCCTTGTGTCGCTTAC
This sequence comes from Myzus persicae, assembly GCF_001856785.1. Taxonomy (NCBI): domain Eukaryota; kingdom Metazoa; phylum Arthropoda; class Insecta; order Hemiptera; family Aphididae; genus Myzus; species Myzus persicae. The sequence continues at coordinate 408,272 of NW_019103856.1, forward strand.
GTGACTAATATCATAATATGCGAATCATCATCGTAGATCGAGAAGAATATCAAATGGGGTCGCTATCGCATTACATCAATAGCCGAGCAATCGGTTACCAAGATTTACCTCAATTCCCCGATTTGCCGACGGACTCAAGCGTTCGTTGCGTGGCGGTACCGGAAGAACAAGAAAAGCCGATTAAACAGAAGTCCGAACGGACGACCAATAATAAGAAGAAAACGTTTTATTCCGATTCCGAAAATAATTCCGACGATAGTTCGGAAGAATCGGAGGATTCTGACGACGATACCACCGACTCATCGTCGGATTCTACGTATGAAAAAATTGAACCGGAGGTAAAATTATTAAGGGGTTAAATGTAAAATAAAGATGTTATAGAAAACGATGTCGGTAATATGGTTTGAAATGTATTCAATAGGTAAACAAAAATTCTGGACATTTCGTGGATTCTGACGTGAATAGTTCAGACAGCGAATCCGTGGAGAGCGATAGCAGCGACGAACAGCATGTTGCTGTACAAAAAAATGTCTCCAAACCATCAACCAAGAGCAATGTAGACCTGTTATTGGAACTAGATGACTGTGAGTTTTTAAAATTAGTGTATTCAGTATTGCTACATAAACCTATTATATAGTAGGTAAGCGGCTCATTTAAGGGAGTTGGCCCTTCAATTTAAAAATATTTACCTTATATCTAAATGGCCTTAAAGGTGTTTGTCATAATATAATAATAATTTATTTTTCTCCCTATTCAAAAAAACTTAGTCGCCCCGGTTGGACAAACTACGTTGGTACCATCGTTTGGAAATATTCTCTCACCGTCAAGCAGCAATCAACCATCGTCATTTCCCGTTTCAAAATTAACCCTACAAAATTTCAGAAAGGTACGTTGAACTGTATGCCCCGACGCTATTAGTACAGCGCTTCACGAATGTGATAAGATAACGTATACGTTAGTAAAAAATCTTACCATCGTGTGTTGTGTTTATGTGTAGACAGTAGCTCCAAGTTTTGTGCCATCAGTGAAGACTGAAATATTGAATAAAATTAACGGACACAATGAACTGAGTATATTGGCGCGATTCACTAGAAGTCCTCACGTGGTGTCGAAAATGGTCAGCGTAGAATTGACCCTCACTAATCACGATACTAAAGAAGCGCTCACCAACATTCACTGGACTCAAAAGGTAATCAAAGTTACACAATGATGGTTTTCAATTTTATACATGCACACATTTATACAGATATACATTAAATATTTATATAAAGGGTGTAATAGAAATAAATGATAAATCTTATTACATAGCCATCATTTTAGTCCTAATCGATATTTTTAAATTTTTATAAATTATCATTAATCTATATTTTTTAATAAAATTTAAAAAAAATTGAATAGGACAAAAGTCATCTGATAGTTATAACTATAATACTATATCAAACAGCCATATTTAACAGTTCTTATTTCTTAATGTTTTACATTCTGTACCTATGTAAAAATGTATAATATTATGAATATATATATGTCACGGGTAATGTTAACATTTGGATAATGTCGACATTATCCGGCTAATGTCAACATTAGCCAACTGTTATCATTACCCGCCATGAATATTATTAACTGCTGGCTAATGTTAACATTAACCGGTTAATATGACATTAGCCAAGGACTTATGGATAATGTCTTAACAACTATAAAATTGCATCATGCATGATATGAAATCATTTTAAATTATTAGCAATATTAAATATATTTTAGATACAATTAACCATATGCAAAAAAAAGGATACAATAATTACTAATTACCATAAAATACATAATACGAGTATAATTTAAATGAGTTTATACTGATAATACAATATTAAATTTTATTTTATATTTCAAAATTTTTTATTTAAACGACGAGATTTATGGTTGCCTTTCAATTCATTAATTATATTTAAATATTTTTCATCTGATAAATAAGATGAATTATCTTCTCTTTTTTCAGACAATAATTTCTCAAATAAATTATAAAATTCCATTTTTGTTTCCATTTTATTTAAAATTAAATTTAAAACACTTAACACTGTACTGGAAACTGTCACACGTGAAAACTGAAACAGACTAACAACAGATCGAAGCGCGACGTCACATAGGTATAAAGATGAAATAAGATAAATATTAAGTTCATATATATTGTTTATTTTATCGGTAAGATATATAACTGACTAACTCAGTTATAAGTTAAGATAAGATATTATTAGCTGGGGTCAGCAACCCGCGGCCTGTGTTGCGATTTTAAGCCTGCGATTACAATTTATCTAAATTTAAAAATCATATTAATTTATTAGTATTTTCATATTTTTAATTTTTTTTATTATTATTATTATGTGTTATTATTAAAGCTGTGTTAATATATACCACGTTAAATAATACCAAGCAGTGATGAAACTTAAATAAATTAAATTTGATATAACTTTTAAAATTTAGATTGTAATAATATAATGAAGTGTGATATATAGGCCCGTGAATTTTATTTTTTATTTTTTGGTCCTTGGCACCAAAAAAGTTGCTCACCACCATAGAATGCTAAAAAACCTCTATATAGCCTATTTAGTACATAACTTTTAACATTATCCAAAATTGACTGGCTAAGGTTAACATTATCCGGATAATGTTGATGTTTCAAGTTTATAAACGAAAAATTACACATTAGCCAACACGGATGGCTGATGTCGACATTAGCCGGATAATGTCGACATTATCCGAATGTTAACATTACCCGTAACATATATATATATATAGAGAGAGAGAGAGAAAGAGAATCTCCATTCTCCGCGATCATCAAACGTCGTCTACGCCCATTCGGAAGGCAAAATCAGTGTTATATGATCTTTCCTTTATTACCGTATATAATATAGATCACATAATCTAAGTTAGGACGTAGATAGGTACTATTAAATATTATATAATGTATGGTAATCAAATATAATCATTGATCCTGATTTTTCCTCATTTGAAATGAGCGTATTCACATTTTTCACGAAGGTTGTTTCTCTATATTATAGTACGGAATCCAAAGCTCGATTATATATTTGTTGGGGGGGGGGGGGGGGTTAAAACTTTTACATAACGTTTATATAGTCTTACAACATCGTTGTACATTATATACATTTAATGATGGCATTATTGCTCAATGCTCGTCGTACGCTATATACCCCATCACCACTATTTTCTGTAAAAAAATGTTTATACCTTTATATCTATTGATACAAAGGACTTACCTACGTTCTATGCTTACATAATATATAGAGTTCTGACATGAGTATTCATAATTCGGCCCCTATCATGCAATTGTTACCGGGTTCGGTCACCCTGGGTGCACTTGGAGTAGACTACAAGGATTCTATTCAACCTCTCGTTTTGGAAGTATCCTGGTTTACCGCCGGTATGGATCGTAAAAGCGACGTCGTACTGCGCGTTCCCGCCGGTGAACTCGTTCAGCCGCTGTCCATGAGCGAGGATGACTTTGTTGGCGAACAAGGTAAACCAAATAATATAAACAAATTAGACGGATACAAATTAATTTTCCTTTTCCATTTTTAAAATCATTTTAATTATTGAACTGAAAAAGCAACCGTCGACTTTTAATATTATTTTGTGTGTTTAGTTTTTACACTAAATGATAATAATTTTTTGTTTTTAGTAAAACTTAAAGGGATGAACGAGCACATGGCACAAGTTACTTTGAAAAATGTTAATCTAGAAATACAGAAAGCCGTATTTGAAATATTCAATGTGGCGCGTGTTATTACGGAAGAAGAAAATATATTCAGGTACCTTCACGTTTGTTAATTGTGCATGTTGATTCATGAAAATTCGATGCTTAAAATAATAATCTTTACCCATAAGAAACGCTTTAATATAATATGCTTTTTCCACGTTTTGGTACTTTAAAAAATAATGTTTCATTCCAGTGGAAATTTTAATTATTATAACTGATGTTTATATTTCAGGTTCAGTGGTCAGACATTGTCATCTAATTGTCTTGTGTTACTTACTATTACGAAACAAGAGTCTTTGGCAACGGTATGTGTTAATTGTGAGAAAATGGTCATTGGTTCGGTGCTTTTAAACGAAATAAAAGGGTTGTTGTCCCAGTGAATATCAAACTAATAAATTTCCATTGTTTATTAATACATAAATGATTATTCCATTATACAATATATTATTTTGTAATTTCAAATAATTGTATGCATAAGATTGATCTTTAATCATAGTATTTGTTGTTTTTTTATATTTTCCAAAATTGTTATATTATAAATCAATTTAATGTCTTAAGTACCTTCTTGTTATTTTAAAAATATGTATGTAATCGATATGAATTTGGAAGTAAGTTCATGAAATATATAATATATATTAAATATATATTGAACAATTATTATATACAAATTTACACAAATCGATAATCTTATAAAATATGAATTAAAATTTTTATATTTAGTTTTACTATACGTGAATTCATATATTATATTTTTTATCTTAATTATTTAATATTTTAAATTTTAATGTATACGTAAAAATAAAATATTTATACATACAAAATGTGTATAGTAAAAAAACACTTATACGATTGGAATTATTTTAATTACTTTTTTTTTTCCGACATCCTAAACATTGTTCTTAATAATAAGTTTATATAACTAATCATATATATATATATATATATTAATATAATATAATACAAATAATAATAATATACATATAATAAAAATAACTTTATACATTGTAACAGCATGTTGACATACCACACCAAATAGCATATCACTATATTAGTATGAGATTGTGGATTTTGCTGTCGAGTTTTAAAAATAAAAATATTATGTAGGTATATACAATAATATAATAATATTAATTATTTTGGTATCAAATATTGTTTTAAAAAAGCCAACACCGAGTATAAGCTGAGAAGTTCGATATGTTTATAAAAAATAACGGTATAAGTCGAATATATAATTTGTAACTATTCTCCTCCGCATAGATTAAACAAAAATTATAATTGTAGTAAATCTTATAAATATAATATAATAATTAATATCTAATAGTTTTACGCATCAATATTATCAGGCTAAAACCTGATCAATTTGAATTATCATGCATATTTATTTCGCTCCGAAGTTTTGAAAATGTGGTGGGGCAATTTCGAAACATATATTTACTCGTAATTACAGTGACGTGGATTTAATATACTCATGCTCATAATAAAGTTATGATGTAAATAAAATGTGGCCGTAGCCTAGGGTTGCCATACGTCCCGGTACACCGGGACATGTCACCAGTTCATGACTTCTGTCCCGGTCGTCCCACTAGACCCTACAAAAGTCCCGGTTATGTGTAAATAATATTAGTACCAATAATTATAATAAATTATGTTTTTATAAAAATTATATTTGTATTCTAAAACCATGAATTTCACGTCGAATTTCATACGTACGCTATGGGAAAACCAGAGCTATTGAAACAGGTGAAAAAGTCAGAAAAATATAATATTTCAGAATAAATAAATAATATTTCGTTAATCAAATGTATCTTCTAATTTTAATGTCTTTCATAATTCAATACTATTATTGTTTTATTCTATATTATATATATATATTCATTACACTGCGTTCTAAATTTTAATATTAAAAAAAAAAAAAGGTTCAAATTATTTTTGTAAATGTCCCGGTCAGTACTTGAACTTTTATGGCAACCCTACCGTAGCCACATTTTTTAAAAAAGAGATCGGGCCATGGCCCGACGTTAGCGTGGACTTCGGCGCCACTGTATTTGAGAGTTTATACTTTTAAGTGTTGATTATTAATTAACTTGACAAGGCAATATTTCGATGATCAAACCCATTTATTTATGAATTTTTCAGGAATCACATTTGAAACATATTTTTATATGTACCTATATGTAATATTCAAATTTATTCAAAACAATTTCATTTCAAAATATACATTATTTTTTAAAGTTCAACTTGTGAAATAGTTTAATTAAAATACAACTGCTCCTACCATACAATAACGTGTACTCCGATTTATGAGAAGGTTTATCGAAGTAAATCGAAATAAAATGTATACATTGAACGGATGATAAAAACGCCCGATTTACAAATGCTACAGCTGTACATGCGTTTTACCGAATCAAACAATCTAGAATTCTAGACAATATAATATAAGTATAATATATTATTATAGTTACCTACACAACAATAAGAATGTGTACGCACCAAGTCCTGTATACCATACCTATATTGTCTTACGGTCCGGATCGTTAAATAGGATTTTTTTTTATTCGTAATATCGAGACTACTGAAATATCTACGCTGCTGAGGAGAACCTCCTCCGCAGCTTTACGTGTACATATATAATTATATAAGTGTTAAATATATACCTAGGTAATAAATAATGATTAATAAGTAGGTATACTACAGTCTGCAATAACTGCAGTTACAGTTCATCATTTACTCGATGTGTGTATAATGTATATTATATACAGAGTGGTTCCACTTATCACCATGGTGAATGGTGATGCATGCACGCTCCACTTAATTTTTTCATTAATAATGAGTTTAATGAAGTTTTTAAGTAAGGTATAAACAGGGACATTGAAATTTCGGACCAGCCGGGGAAAATAACTTTTTTAGTGGCTCACTAGCAGTCATATATTTGTGGGCGGCTTGCAGCCCGCAGGTGATATTTTTTTAGCCATTTAAAGAAGCGGTAAAAATGTATTGTCAATTTATCGTTTATTCATTGTTCCTATAAAAATGATGATATTATAATTTATTAGTGAGGTTTGCACTCTGCATAGACATATATTATAAGATATACATGGACACATAGTTGTTATTAGATGTGATTTTTAGTTAAAAAAAATACTTGGCCTGCTTTAAATATATATGTATATGTGCTATTTGAAATTTATACAATTTTCAGGAATTTCCTGTGGCAATATGTATACATTTATTTTTCCAAATGTGAAATAACCTTTTTTTCTGTAAATTGTTACCTATTATGAAAAAAACCTTAGTACCTACTTGAAATTATGGTATTTAAGTATACATGCAAATTCCAAAAAAAATTGCAGAATTTCAACAAACTCATTATTAAAAGAAAAATGGGGATGAACATGCTTGGTGATTCACTCTGTAGGTATATATAATACAGTGAACTACAACTGTAGTATCGTTCTCATCGCTGCAAGACAATTAACGGTGGTGGTATTTACAGTATTTACAATAGAGGCTAAGAGGTATTAGCCTTCGTCCGCGAAATATCTTATATCGCGCGCAGTGTTTGCCGCACCGCAGTTGTCGAACGTGTACAATCCATTCGTACTGAACCTACTATTTATGTGAGTATAACAATATGAAAGCTACACTACGCTATGGATTTTTAACGTTATTTTGGTATTATAATATACTATTTATACATTATACTAAACTAACCATGTATTTATTTATTTTATACTATATTTTAATACTATATTTAACCCCTGCATGTTTGAACCGTGTGTGAAAGTTACTATAGGGTGTTATTTTTTTGCGGGACGTTTAGAAGAAAATAAGAAATGAGTTAAAAATTAATAAATCTGGTTTTTTTTAGTTATATTTGATCAAAATATGTTTTATTTTAAGGTGTACAGAATATATGTACCTACGTCAATATTTACATTCCTTTATTCGAGTTTTTTACAGTATACACAGTACACACAGTATTTTAACCGTTGAAATATTAAGGATTGTTAATCTAGCTCAAAGCTGCTGTCCAGAATTTCAGATTTCCCACGAAACCGCATAATGTATAAAATTAAGTATTAATTAACTAGGTTTACCTTTACCCGCGCTGCTGCAATGCATTACATACGCGAGTTTTTTCAACTGTGTGAACTCCTCTTACTGTAGTATTTGTTTCTGCGAGCTAGTCATTCTTTGAAATGTTCTTAATAATTACATAACTCGTCTTGCCGCAGAAGAAATATGCGTATGGCTAGGTTCAGAGGCCTGTAATTTTCGATGTATGTTATAAGTAGGTAGGTATATGTACGGCATAAACCTAATATAACAATAATATATACTTGGTATTTACTCAGTCAGGTCAGGTCTTGCACAAACTTTTGAAAAATTCGAAACACAATAATATGTATAATTAATAATTACGATATGTACGGGAAAATGTAAATTCGCCTCACAATTACCATTTTCGTTGTAAATTTAGTCTTGCAACAGAAACTATTAAAAATATCACTTAAGTATATAATTAGGCCCAATAATTTGTATGAAATATCAATTAATGAATAGGTATCTATGTGGCTATGTAGAATACATGACTAAGGTATTTAGTTCTTAACAATAATTTAATACATTTTTCACTAAATTGATGTTCGAATTATATTTATTATTACTTAGGTACATTACATTTTACATAATTCATATTTTATATCTATATTATAATTTAAAAAAGATTTTTTCAAGCAAATAAATAAATATTATGTAGCCTGTAATATCTATGTATTGTTTATTGACTATTGATGAGATTTTACATATTTTAATATAATTCAACTCAAAAAAAAGAAAACATTTTTGAGGGATAATGAAAATTATTGTTTCCTGGTCTTGTCATATATCTTATTATCTAAACCATTCCCCCCAAAAAAATATTTCTGACCGAATTATATTTATGTAGCTAGTTCAAAAAAGACGCAGCTTAAATATTAAATTTTTACTAGGTACCACTTACCTTTAATTTACAATGACGAAAAAAATATATAGTTAAGTCAATATCAATATAGACAATATGGTATTATTGGTATTAGGTATAATTTAAATTATAAAGTTACTTTTATAAGTATTAGACAAGTGTTTATAATTATTTATTAATTATACCGGCATGATATATATGACTTAGATCTATAGACCTACAAATACAGTACGGCTTAGGAACAACTAGTTTACACAGCTCGAAAATAATTAAATAAGTGTATAATATTATTTATTTAACATAATGTATTGTTTAGCTATAACAAGGTATATGTGTATAGTGTATATATTATCACTTATTCTTCTGGTATACCTAGTAGGTGAAGCTATTGCCTATTACATTGCTTTTGCATAATATTCTTACATAGTTTCATACAAGTAAATAGTTTCACCTAGTGTTTGTTTGAGATTTCGTACGTTAGATTCTGATTAAGTATCGTATAATATGAACGGTCTAATTATTTATTTGGAGTGACACTATCAGGTATGGATCATCCGCGGAAGAAATAAATATATATATACTATATAGGTGCCTAATTTATGATTCTATAATTTTCTTTGTCTTTCATTTTGTATTATGCATCATGCGTTAATAACGCTCATAAAACGGATTACACGTATTGTATATACGTTGGACTGTTGGATCATTAACACTTTACGGGTCATGACGATTTTAATCATATAACATCTGTACATAAATTATAATAATATAATATATTAAGGTACCTACCAGAAAACGCATTTTTGTTGTATTCCATATAAGCGAATTAAGCACTTGCAAGCCATTTAAATCAACAAATATCGATTGATTTGGAATCTTGGCTAAGACAAATAGTCATATGTATTAAGATTTAAGGCACTAAAAATAAATTAACTGGGCACATTTACAATCGATTTAAAATTAGTATACACATGGACAGCACACGTAATAAAATGTTGCCATATTGGTAATATTATGTATATCTTGTAAAAGTACCTACTAAAAAAATACAAGTCGTGTTAAAAAAATTCAGTCACTGTATGTAGCATGAACAAATTTTGTTTAACATTATTAATTCGACAGCGAATTATATTAGTCTTCGTCAAAAAAAAGTTTTAGAAAATTATTCGATTGTTGTTTTTTGTTTGCCGTCCCCGAGTAAAATCGTTTCATACCGATTATATTCACCGGAGGGAAAAAATCTGCGTTTTTTCGACAATCCGTCGCACAAAATCGCTAATTAGAACAGCAAAAACCAATTTTCCACGAGGCAAACCGCGATTTTCCAGTCTGCGTTATAAAGGGCGCGGAGGATGAGGGTTCACCAAACCGTGATTCCTCCGAATAAAGAAACGACGACTGCCGGGTTCGATCGCCCGGGTGGGTCGTGTACCATGACGCGCCTCACTATATTAGCAGCAGACCTCGGTGTGCGAACCATAAACTTGTACCTACGGTCTACGTGTACTGCAGAATACAACCTGCTATTATTATAATTATTAATATTATTATTGTATTACAATAATTCATCCGTGTACTCGCCGATGACGATAATGACCTAGTTTTGGATTCAATATAATACATAAATATATATACCTAATCAGGAGTATCTATTTATTATATATACGCGATTCGAATGTTCAGCGTCTATATAGTTGTGCAATTCCTCAGCATAACAATAAAATATTATGCGATGATACTTATACACACCATTACCTTATAATATTATATACTATATTCGCGCGTATAATTGTATAATATATTAGGCAGGTATTTATATTATATTATATACACAGGCCCAAATGTATAGGCAATCTTTTTGAGGATAATAAGTCCCCCGACCCACATAATAATGATAGAGGATAATCGAGAACAATATAAATAGTAAATACGTATTAATATATTGTTTAAATTAAAGTTCATTATTACCTATGAATCTATGATATTGTAGCAGAAAATCCGTTCACTGCAGCAATCTATAAACCAATTATTGTATAAGTAGCCCATCGAATATTTCGTGGCGAATTTAACATAAAATGCAAATACAAAACTATAACAATAACTGTACCTAATAATAATTTGTAACTCGACCTCGACGACGATGTGACCTATTTACACAAAAAATATTAATGTCATATTCGTTTGATAATTCCCTACAGATTCGACGGAGAACAGTGCACTAGTAAAAAAATATATATACATTTCAAGCAGCCAGTGATAAAAACACATACCTAACCAGCTAGGTATTACCAAAGGTACCCACGTACCGAAATTCGGCTTATAAAACGTCGCTGTGATTACCGCGGTATCCGCGGCAGGATGAAGGAGGTACTGTTGGTGGCCCTGTTGTCCGTCGTCTGGTCGCTGCGACCGATCGGCACGGCGGACGTCGTGCAGACAAAAACGGCGGCGCCAGCGCCCGAAGCGAGGACCAACGACGACGACAACCAGTCGCTGCAGTCCGCCTCAGTGTCCGACGGCGGTGACGTCAACAACGGCACGTCACCGTGCGACCGGTACCTCAGATCGGCCGAAGTGGAAGTGCGGAACCCGCGGAACCACAAGTTCGTCACGTCCAACGGCTGGGCGGAACGGCAGAGGCCCCGGCCCGAGATCAGCGTGTACTCGCGCGTCGAAGAGCTCCCGTCGCCCCAGCCGCCAGCAGCGACGGCCGGTGCAGCGTACTACCATCAGCAGCGGGACAGCAGCTTTTACCAGCACTCGCGCCAACAGCCGGCGGCCTTGCAGAGGACGTCCAAGAGGATCATCTATTACGCGACGCTGCCGGACGTGATCCGACCGCCGGCCGGTTACCCTCCGCCATCGAACCCTTATTCGGCCGATCCGTTCGCTCTCGGTCCTGGCCCATTTTCCGCAGATTTCCGACAACTGCAGGACTCAAGCAGGTACGTACCCACACACTATATTATTGCATACCCACTTGTATGCTGCAGTCTTGTTGTAAGAGATACTTTTTAAAAATATTCAAAGATGGGTTTAACAATGGACGTATAATAGGTTTTTGAGTACCTACTCGCCGGCAGAACCCTACTTTGGGAGGGAGGGGGGGGTATATACTTATACTGCAGCCCCGAAATAATTAGAGGCCACCAAAAATTACCGTAATGCAGTCATAAACGTACGTACTATATTTATACCAATCAACATTCAACAATGTGTGCATTAAGGTCCACACACACACACTGCAGCGGTGGCGGTAAAATTATTTTGTCTTGGCGGTGCCGGTGAATTGTGTGCGAACTCATTTTAACGTCACCGCCACCGCTGCAGTGCGTGGAGACCTTTACGAAATGGTTCAGAAATATGCTAATAATAGTTTGTGAAAATCTATCATTCTTACTAATTCTTGGAAATCCACTCAGATAAACGTAATAATATTTTTCAGGACTATCTGTAAATTACTAAATCCATATTATACCATATTTGAAAGATATAAATAAAAGTTAAACTTTTGGGGAATTTGTAATATTTTATATTTATTTAAAAATACAAATTATATTTTCTGACTCAAATGCGTTATACAATAACCGTCTTTTTTTTATCTAACAATTTTAACGTGACTGAAATGAAAAATATTTAAAATACAGAAGCTAAAGAGTATAAAAGTATATACATATTTAAAATACGTATTCTGAGTGCTTTAAAATGTAATTGAATACTTTTATTCAAATACTTTTACTCGAGCACAAGATTACTCGCCAATGTACATAGATCAGAGTGGCATATCTATGCGAGCGAAAATTGTCTTCTTAATAATTATTACAAACGTGTAAGATAGATATACATATTATATTTTAAAAATATTGTCTTTGTCCGTTGACACTATACCTACGTTTTATTCGTAGGAAATCGCCGGCTGATGGCTTGCAACGCAGCCGATTGACGTCCTACGAAAACGCCTACAACCGCGGTGGTGGAGGTGGCCAGGGGGGCGGTGGAGTCAGTGTCGGTGGCAACGGCGTCACGTCGGTCACGACCAAGTCGACGGCCTTATACAACAGCAGATATGACGAACCGGCCGAGTTCCGCGACTCGTATTACCGGCCCAACGAGCTAACGTCCAAGTTCGCGTCGTGGGCCGAACCATTCTACAAGAGCTGGTCCTCGTCATCGTGGGACAAAGACCGTGCGTCGTTCAGCAACAACAACAGAGGTTCACCGTCGTTCTCGTGGGACAGGGAACCGCTCAACAGGGGTGGTGGCTCGTGGGACAGGGAACCGCTCAACAGGGGTGGTGGCTCGTGGGACAGAGAGCCACTCGGAGGGGACGGCGGCAACTCGTGGGACAACAGGGGTTCGTCGTGGGACAACAGGGGCTCATCGTGGGATAAGGATCTAGTGGAAGTGCCGTTGCAAAAGCCCTACAGAAGTGGCGGCGGAGGCGGTGGCCGAGACAACAACTTATACAACAACGACAAGTACCCGGAAGTGGCTGTCGTCCATTCTGGAGTGATCGATGTAAGGGGAGATCGGCAGCAGAACGGCTCACCACCACTCGCTCCGCCACCGAGGTTCACCATCATCGACGTCGATCCGAAACCGTACCACGATCAGCAGCCAATAACGATGCGGTACGACGAGCGCAGCAAGCCGATGGTGCAGCAGAACATGCGGTACGAACCGCCCCAAAAGCCTATGCGGTACGAAGAGTACATGCCGATGCACACGCGAATCGAACAGCAACAGCCAATGCCGCCGTCATCCATGAGGTACGAACAGCAGTATCGGTCTCCACAACAGCAGCATCAACAGTCATCCACTCGGTACGGTCAACAACAACAAACACAGAACAAACCACCGTCCAACGGGTATGTTTTATAATAATATAATAGTTAGAACAACAACTTTCATGCATATTTAGACATTTTTTTAGTTTAAAAACATACTTTTGATTTTAATAGCATATTTTTATGTTTTGAGTGGAGCAATCTAGGAGAAAAATGTTTTCATTTCAGAAAGTGAATCTAGTCGTTATTTTTGGGAGGTCAAAATAAAAAATCCCAAGTAATCTTCTTAGCAATTGGAAAAAACAAAAAAAAAAAATTAGAGGAAAACGAGAATCTTTATTTGAAACCATTGTTCATTGTTCAACAAAATCGATTTTCTTATTCTGTTATAATTCTAAAACTAATAACCTCATAGATAAATCCCTGAAATTTTCACCAAAAATTTATATCAGCATTCTTTAAGCATGGTATCATTTTTATATTTTTACTCTTTTGAGCTATTTATACTGATGATACTTGAAACTTTTAAGTGTATTATTATATTTTATATTCATAATTACATTTTCAAAACATTTATATATAATATATAATTATAAATATTTATACTTTCAACTATTTAGACCACGTATTTATTCACACCATTCCACGGTGAAGCTACATATTGTCTCTAAAGTTCATGAGAGTAATAAACAATATAAATATAATTATAGAGTAATAAATTACTTTAAAAGCAATATCAAAGAACAACTATACCAAAAAGAAAGACTGTTGTAGCCACATTCGCTCAAAATCATTTTTCGTATGCAATGATTTATCATTGAATTCAAGTTGAACACATACATTACAGTAACCTTCTCAATAACAGCTAATGAAGTACTTTTGACCCCTATTTAACAGCAGAGCGGTTCCCCTTATTCGATTGTTAAGAGGACGCTATACCCGCATATTGTGTTGTTTCCTTACTCTAAAACATAGCAAAAAGCTAAAAACTGTTTAGCGCAGGAATGAACCGAGAAACTTACAGTCATAATTATGGTAGTCATTTTTATTTATCCCTGAACAGCTCTGGGTAATACAGCTAGTAGGTACCTATAAATGATGGTATAAATAATATAATAATCAGTATTTTACTTTAAACGAATCACTTGGTAAATTATGTAGGTTAGGTATTATAGGTAAATGCCAAATGGAACAAACATAAATAATAGCTCATCTAGTGATTTTAGATCCAACCCATATGCCCACTTAATACCTTGCTACTTTTATACAATTATTAGCTATTACACATATTCGGTTGTTACATAATTAGAGATTCAATGGATATTAAAATAGACGGTTCCGTTTGAACATTTTTTTAGAGATAAATAATTTTGTTTTTTATTGTGAAACAACGATTGTTTTTCAGTTACTACGAGAGTATAAAAAACAACATCAACACTCATCAGTTCATGACAAGTTGGACAGAAGTATCGACTCAGGACGAAGTATCGCCCACGCCCTCCGTGAGCATAGATATTGCTACGACCGGTAATTCGACTAGCGTTCAAAACAATACCAAGATCACTCCAAATGCAAATACTTCAAAAATACCAAAATGAAAGGTGTTAATAAAAAATGTATAAGATATTTTAGGTAATATATTTGAAATATTGGATTTTATATAAAATAACGATTCGCGAGCATAATAACTATTTACATCGAACAATGTGTTAAATCAAAATGTGATTCTATACCTATCGATATACTTGAGCAGTTGCGTATTAAGGAATTTTTCATCAGAGGGGTCCGGATAATTTTCCTAACGTAAATTCTAAATAAATCATAGTTAAAAACATAGAAGAAGAAACAAAACTTTATTTTAAATCAAAACAATTTGTGTAGTAATTTAAGCTTCAGTATAACCTATATATTTTTAAACGCAGTCTTCTTAGTCTGCAGTAGCCAGTATGGTAAAGTAAAATGCATTAATACATTCATATAAAACTATAGGTATATGGCTGAATAACTATGGGGCAGGGGTGGCCAAACCACGGCTCACGTCTTAACATTTTTACTAAGATAATAGTTATAGGTATATAATTCCATTTTCTGCTCATATTATTGTTCATTATATCGCGCGGCTCGTGACTAAGTTATCGTTGGCCACCCCTGCTATAGAATATATACTCTTACAATTCAGTAAGTAAAATTAATAAAACAGCACTAATCAGTCCCCCGAATTCAAGTGAATAACACAACAATTCACAGTAATAGGTAAGTAAATCCTAATTATTAAGCAGATCGCATAAATAAAATCTACTCGAACCGATGCCTACTACAGATTACAATATTTTAATGTAGGTACTCCTA
The DNA here is from genome assembly GCF_001856785.1 of Myzus persicae. Classification (NCBI taxonomy): domain Eukaryota; kingdom Metazoa; phylum Arthropoda; class Insecta; order Hemiptera; family Aphididae; genus Myzus; species Myzus persicae. The sequence continues at coordinate 424,137 of NW_019103856.1, forward strand.
CTTATTTATAATAATAAATAATATATTAGTTTTAGTTGTACAGATTATTAGTAAACTAATTTTATTGATATTAATTAGTCGGTATTCCTAAACATTTGCGCATGAATATAATATTATGTAGGTAAAAATATACATGTATTTTTATACAATATGTGTATGTAATATGTATAATGTATATATATATTTATTATTTTAACATAATACCTCTGTTGTATTGACTTAATGTATAATCTTTGGTTATTTTAAACGTTTTAAAATTATAAAATTTTTGCTGATCTACAAAATGTTCATCCGTTCATGATTTTAATTTTCATTAACAATGACCATGAAACAATAATGATCCCGTAATATTTATCATAATGTTTTACCATAATTTTACATAGTTCCAGCTCACGGAACTTATAAATTAGTACAGGTACATTTATGTATATATCCTGTTTTATTGTTCTTATTTGAATCTTTAATTCATATTATAACTGTTTCTTCGACATAATTATAATAAATAATATATTATGCACTGTGTATTGCACTGAACTACCGAAATAAAACAAAGAAAATAATATTAACAGTTAGTCTTAATGTTGTTTTCTTATTTTTATGACTTCCTGTATATAAGCAAGGTATTTAACAGGTAAAAAATAAATTTGATTTGCTATACCTTACTGATATATTTTTTTTTTTGAGCACAAAGTAAAATATTATGTAATACGCACCACTTACCCCTAAAAATTGCAAGAGAACACTCGTGGGGGAAGCCTCTATTGAGTCTATATCAACCCCTAAATCGAATTACTAATCAGAGGTATTATTTCAAAGGACAATAGTAAATATATAATTTGATCACAATAAGATAATGTTATGATACTATAACAGCTATTAAATTATAGTTTTATAAATGTTTAGATCAAACTATCAAAGTATTAAATGTGTTGCTCGTTTAATAGTTCAGAGCTTTAATTAAGACAATCATTTTTTAAGCAAATTTACCAATAACAGTATCTATATTTATTACTATTATGTCTAATTCACGGCCAATGTCAGGAAATCTTCCAATCGGTTTTCACTCACAATGTTTCTTAATCGTGTTTTTACTATTAGTTTAAGTTAAGAATTCTTTGGGTGAGCAGTTTAATACTGAAAGTGTAACTACAATTGTCAACAATTTTTAGCAGCATAAATAAATTTGAAAAAACTGTTTTGAATTCTTTTAAAAAAAAATCATTACACACACATAATTATAATCTATGAATGAATTGTAAAATATTTACTATGATGTTTGTGACATAGACACATAACATAATCGTCTGAATAACCTGAGTTATTATTAGAGGTATCACTAAAAATGTAAGTATTAGGGTATTGTATAGCCTCATAGGCGTATCTACGGATGGCAGCCTAAGGTGTCCATTCAATTTTCAAAAGACGCCGGTCAACCGAGTTTTGAGCTAGGTGGATTTCAACTTTTATTTTTTTTTTTTTTAATGTCTTTTATATATTATTATAGTTACTATTTACTAATAAATATATGTTCGACCAAATTTGGTAGTATCTTTATTTTATTAATAACATGTAGGTATTGTCGAATTGATTTCTCGACTTCTGAAAAACCTATAGCAGCGGTTCCCAGTCGGGGGGGGGGGTAGAGTCTGCTCTGGGGGAATATAGTGATGATGGAATTACGAAAAGAATTATGTTATTTTACAATGTATAAAATTGAAATCACTATATTAGTTTTCAGATTATCGGGCATCGATAACAATTATATATTAGGTATAACGATAAAGTCGATAGACCGAGAAATTATTTATACTTTATGTTAATATTTTTGTTTTTATATTCAATTTTTTTTTCTTATACTTAATATTATTACTTGGTTAGTTGATTTATAACACATTTTTAAAATGATGAAAATAATAAAAGTAAATAGCTGTGTATTGTATAATAAATAGTTAATTTGTATGTTTTATTTGTAGATCTCAACAGAAAAAAATTCGCCTAAACTCTAATTTAAGGGGGGTAATGAGATTTCAGTAAATTTACAAGGGGGCGTAGAATGAAAAAGGTTGGGAACCGCTGATCTATAGGTACTAGAAAGACTAAAGACAGTCGACGAGTGACAGTAAACGGTTCGCATAATTCTAGATACTATTGTATTATTTGTTGCCTTGTAGCTAGGTGGTGTAATCCATGAATAATGTTACTGGAATTAAATTTAAACTTTAAAGCTGCTGAAAATACTGTGGAATATAGATTATTGATTTTAAATAGATAATTCAGACTTTTAAAAAATATATATACCTAAATATTTCATTGGGGAGAGAAGCTTTAAAAAAATATGGCCTTGAATGTAGGGCTTTTTTGGTTCATTAAAGTAGTGCGTTAAATGAAAATTTAAAAAAAGGTTCTATGTAAGCATACGGTTCTTCATATGTTATTATTACACCTATCTATTTAAAAATATTAAATAATTAATATTGCCACGATTTTATTTTTACAAGCATTTGAAGTTAAAATTATGAGAATAATACACATCATTGTAAAACCAATACTTCGCTACGCTCTGAATTATACACCATTATAATTTATAATATTACGCCTAATTATTCGAACTACTGTCGTGGTAGTGTAGTAGTGTTATCGTATATTCATATTATGTATTATTTCTTTATTCTTATTAATCATAATCGATCGATTGTAAGTAGTTAATACTTATTCGAATCGTAGTCTATAGACATGTTTAGGTTAGGTACGTCGGTACCTACATTAGTGACACCGCGGAGGCATGCTATCATCAAATATTCAACAATTAACGTCACAAACAATAATAATAATAATTGTTTTTTATTCGTCTGCGTTGATTGGGATGGTAAAATCGCTGACTTACTTATAATGCGTTATACGATCGGAAGATAGGCTCGGGGTACCAGGGTCGCATAGACGGTTACTACTTTTTCTATAGTTTCGGTGGTCAGCGGCTGCAGTTTTAGTTAAAATGTATTTTCGATGGTAGTGCCTGTTAATAGCTATGCAGCTGAGGATAGAATCTAGTCAGGCCTATGATGTACCGTTTATACTATTATTACTTTTTCTAATAAATATATTTTTTTTAAGTGAGCCAATGGGTACTACCGCTCTGCTGTATTGTAAGTAGGTTTCGAGTGCGTCACTGTAGTCTGTAATTTATGTATTACCTTTGAATTCAAATGAAAAAATCATCGAGCAAAAACGATTCTGAGCGAATGCGATCTGTCTGCCTACATTATAAAGTATATATTTTATGATATTATTGCTATTAAAATAATTGATTCGACTACACAGAGTTAAAAAAAAGAATAAAAATTAGGACGGGATCGGCAAGAGCCTACATTTTAAGAAACAAACAAATTAAATCGAATTTAAATGTTAATTTAATTGTATAATATGTCTATAAGTAATCTCCAGATTATACTTCAAAAACGAACAATCAACGATCAGAAATCAGAAGTAAAAACATAATAAAAAAAAAATTACTCTCAATAATGATTTGATTTTTAACAAATAATTAATTATGATTTATGGGTCCTCTATAGATTACCTTAAGGCTTACAGGGATAGCTGGTCAAAGTTTTCAAGCAAGTCATACAAAATAATCAACAATTGTATTTATTTGTTTGTCATTATGTATCATTTCAAAATCAATAACTGTGGTCTGTGGATACTTGTAATTATTACCAAATATTTATTTTATTTCATGATAAAATGTCATTTTTTCTGAACATAACAAAATTAAAAATATTTCGAAGTTTTCTTAGCAACCTATTAAAAACATTTCAAATTTTTTTTCTTTAAATATAGGAAAAAAGAAAAGCTTGAAAATCGAATTCAAGGTTCTTTATATGTACATTATTTATAACAACAACTAAAATACATTATAGATGCCTGGCTAAAATTTTTTTATAAACATTTTAAGTTTAAACATTGATACAATTCATCAAAATCGCGAAAATTTGATAATCAACTTGTAAAAAAAAAAAATAATAATACTATAATAATATTCAATTATTTTACCTTAAAATTGAAAATAACAAGATTTCTCATAATTAGTTCATACTGTAACTAAAAAATTAAAAACATATACGAGTATTAACACAGATTTAAACAAAATTAGATATTTAAATGAAGAATAATAATTTTAATTGCAATTTAAAAATATTATTAGTGGATATTTAGATATTTGAAACTTTTAAATACCATTATTATATTTAATACACACAATGACATTTTCAAATTCTATGTTTTTGGCAAAACTTAATTCAACCCACTGGATTACTAATAATAAAATAATAGCAATAATATCATTAAATATAGGTACTTAGTCTTCGCTCAGAATTATTTTTCTTAAAAAATATTTTAAATACTTCAATTAAAAATTTAACACATTATTTGACATCTAATATACAGCAGAGCCAGAGCGGTACCCGAGTACTCACCTTTATATTTTTGTTTTCAATGTTGTAACTTGTAAGATAAATCACCTAATTTAAGAGAATAATTAGTATCACAAACAAGCAAAGATTCTCAATAACAGTTCAACCTATTTTTAAATCTCTGAAATATAATAATTGATAATTATATTGATTCAATTTGATTAAAAAGAAATCAGATAGTTTCAAGTCACATAAGTTGAAGGTACCCACCAAACTCATAGGTATTATTAAAAATAACATTCTTCGTAAGTAAATTATTTTAATATAATATAGTTCATACTTACTTAATTGATATTAAGTTACCAGTGACTTTGAAATTAAAACAAAGAACAAAATAAATATTAAAACTTTAATAAAATAAGTATAAGTTTATTCTTAACAATTTTAAATGTCAGTTATTAGCTGTATATAAATATATAAATTGCAATCACATAAATAAATTGTAAATGTATTAATAATTAAACAATACTAAACTGTAAATATGTTTGGAATATGTTTTGCGATTACCACAGTTATAAAGCATTAAGCAACATATTATAACATAATAATTATTTTTTTAAAGATAAGTAGATACTTATAATAATTAATAACAATACATAAAATAAATATTGCTTCAATTTTTAAAAAATAGAACACCAAATGAAAACTTCAACATTGTATAAAATATATAATATGAATTATGATTATCAATTATTATGCCTTTTATAACTTTTTATAATTTTAGATATTAATAAATAACTACATTAATAATTTAGAAAAAAACTATCTATAAATTAAAGAAGTATTTTTAATTTGTATTGCAATATGTGAAAATACACTTTTAATTATTACTCTGTAAAAAATAAAATACATAAGTTATGATGATAAAACTAAGTCTTGATAATATATGTTAAATATTATTACAAATCAAAAATCTTATTTTTATAATGGACCAGGCGCTGCAATACAGTAATTGTTATTTTAATTTCGGTTTTTATTTTAAGGACTTAATGATTCCAATCAAATTAATTTCAATAGATACATTTAAATCTAAATATTATTAGTTAACATAATCTATCATAAACTAAAAAAACTTATATCATTTTCTAATAGCACTAGTAAGTCTAGATCTAAGAACTGTATAGTCATGTACTCATCATTCATGTGAGTATTAGTGAAGAGTTATGGCCTCATAAAAATTACTCAAGCCCCTAAATAATAATATTTTTTTCTTCATAACCAATTATAATATGAAAAATACAACTACAAATTATGAATGTGATTAGGTTTCCAATGAAATGGCACACTACAAAATAAAATATTTGAAAAATAAATTAAACCCAGACATTAAGACTTACACTACTGGGTTACATACAAGGAACTACTGAAGAATTTAACCAAAGCAAAATGCTATTACACATAATACTTGTCGTCTTCGATAATTACAGTTATAATTATTAATTAATCAATTCCAATTTCAAGAAACTCTCCCTCAATTGTAAAATGGTAGTCAACTTTTAACATTTTATAGAATTAATGGCCTAATGGTATCAAAATACTCCATTCCAACATTAAGTAGTAATTACTAATTAGTATCCACACTATTATCACAACTAGTTTAAAATAATATTTAGTACTTAGTTAGTATAATAAAATAAATAAAACCATTACTAATTAGAAATTACCTAACATTAATAAATCAGTATTAATAAGTATTAAGTAAATATGAACCTATGGCAAAGAATCATTTCTGTTAACTCTAGAGAGTGTGTATTTGTCTTTCAATTTCTTACTTATCTATAATAAGTTTAAGGGTTGTGGTTAATTCAAATTTGTACTTAAATTAATTGACTAATATGAATTTGTAACAAACAATTAGTATCAGCAATACATTTGTATATGAATTATTTGTAGACGATGGCTTTCAGCATTTGATAATAAAATATTAAAATAAATATTACACAATTAGTTTTACAGTTATCAATACAAAAATAAATCACAATTATTTAGTGTCAGTAATAAAATAACATAAAATAGAATTATAAAAATCTAAATACATACTTAGTTTGGTCTGAGTATTTAAAAAAATGTCAAGTTAAATGTATATTTTAATCTATTAAATCATATACTGAAAATAGTTGTATAATTTTGACATTGAAATTAAATATGTGTATTTTTATGTGGTTGAGTTTCAAATAATTCTAGTAGATACATAAAAACATAAGGAATATTAGTTGGTCCCATGAAATAAAATTTGTAAGATTCGTAACAAAAACAATTAGCTCTTTCAGCAGAAAAAAAGCATATTTCAATAAAATAGATGATACTTAATACATTTTTAAACTGTCAGTCTACAATAAATTGTAGAATGTTTAATTTATTTATTTATTAAACAGAACTACTGCAAATTGGTTTTTATAAAAATATTAAATTAAGTTTTTTTAATGAGCATCAGTCAATATCTTAAAGAATCTTAACTTTTTTTTGAACTATTATTAATGAGATTCTGCTAAAAATGATGACATCTCAACCAGTTAAAAAATTATTCACTACTTTTAAATGTGTCTAAATAGTATAAACTAAAATGTCAACTAAGAGCATTATTAGTACATAATATTGTTGTTATATTTTGTAACCAGGGTTCGGAACTGATAACTAAAATTATGAAAATAAAAGATTACAAACTTCATTATAAGCACTCATTTTAAAACATTTAAATAGGCAATAAAATCAAACTAAAAATTTTACCCTGCTCCCAGCCAAACTATAAATAAATAGGGTTAAAAATTAAATATTTTATAATATAAAACATGCCCACATCCATGGAAAAAATGTCAGACCCGAAATCAAATATGTAGCTTTAAAATATCACTAACTATGTCTTTCCAGTTTTAAATTTGTAGATTAATATAAAAACAATACAGCAAACCGTGCCTCGAGAATCAAATAATCATATGTTATAGCATTGATATATTCATATTGCCCGGGGTGGCCAACCGTGACAAACATAACAGATAGCAAAAATAAACAAAAACGAGTTGGGTATTACTACTAAAAAAAGGTAACAGAGTTCAAAGGCAAAATTCTATCAAAAATACATTGATGAAAAAATTAGGTTAGAAAATTATTTGGTTTTTGTCAATGTTTGATGTCAGTCTGTTATCTCAAAGTAGAAAATATATTTTTTAAAAACTATTTTATTTGAAATTTCATATTTAAAATCATATTGACATGACATACATTTCCACAGTACTCTGCTCCTTTGCCAGATTATAAGTCGAGCCAAATAAAAAAACAAATGCTTTAAGTCCCGAACCATGTTTAAAAGTTATAACAAATTTAGATTTTTGAATTTTAATACTATTAACCGATTCATATTTTTAGAATTGCTCTGTATTTATACTCTTGTATATCTAAATCCTTAATTACTCAATTGATCTACCACTGTTCTTCTTCTTCTGCTTCAGTAGCAACCAGGTCAGATGTGACATCAACATTCTAAAAGAATTAAAAATTAAAATTAACAGAATTTAAGCATTTTGTTATTTTGGTGTATATATCTTATGGACTAAAAGACTATTAGAAAACAAACAAATAATATAGTATTTTTATTTCTGAAAATAATAAGACAACTGGATAGTTAATATTTATTTTTATGTTACCATTCTTATATCGTTGAAATTGTCAATAGCTGGAGAAGCTAGAATACGTTCAGCAGCATCATTTAGAAATGATGGTACTTCTTGATCTGCCTAAAATGTATAGTTTAAACATATTATTATTGTTATACATTATTATTATTTTATATTTGGAATTTTATAAATATCATTAATTTTTAATATTATTAATTTGTTTTAAGTATTTTATATGATGCCATGGTGAAAGTTAAGCACAATTTAATAGCAAATATATGCTCTTTTCAGCAAAAGAACACGCCATTTCTGTGCATACCCACTCAACAGCCTGCTATCGAGACCAATTCATCAATGGCAGGGTGTCACATAGGAATGCGCAGAAAAATCAATTTTTGTAGAGCATGGTGTGTTATAACGCTGTATAGAGTATAGTTATTAGGGTATTATAATTAATTTAATTAAATACAATAAAAATATTTATCATTTTTAATTGATTTTTTAAGAATTAGTATTAATGGAAACTTACTTGTTTGAGAATTCTAATTAATTCAGGAGCTAGTGGACCATCAAATTCAGGGTCGAAGAATGAAATAGCTTTACCAGCATTTCCTAATCTACCGGTACGCCCAATCCTATGGACATACTCATCAATTGTTTTTGGTAAATCAAAGTTCACTACATAATTCACACCTTTTATGTCTGGTAATTCAAGTAAAAATAAACATTACCAATCATATTCTATAATATCAAAATAATCATTTAAAGTAAATACCTAATCCACGAGCTGCAACAGCAGTGGCCACTAAAATTTGCATTTTATTTGTTTTGAAATCTCTTAATGCTTGTTCTCGTTCCGGTTGCTCACGTGCTCCATGAATACTTGTAGTAGGGAAATCCACTTCACTTAAATATGCAGCTGTATAATCTGCAACTTTTTTTCTTTCAACAAACACTATTGTACCTTGACAATTGTCTAAAATAATAATCATAAAATTGGTTATAATAACTGTATAAGCTTAAAACACATAAATAATTGCATACATGTTTTAATATTTTGATTTATAATAAATTATTTATCATTTAACATTAGTAAGCATACCCATTTCTTTAAGTACTTCAAGTAATGCATTTTTTTTTTTAAACTTTGTGACTTCCATTACTGTTTGAACAACATCTTTACACGCTCCTCCTATTTCCCCAACAGCTACAAATATATAATCTGGTTTCAAATAAGAAGTGGCCATATGTTGTATTTCACTTGCGAATGTAGCAGAAAACATAACTGTCTGTCTTGATTCCTATAAAAATTAAACTCATTAAAACTTCTGTCATAGTCGCATCACCAAATTGTACATAATAGGTATTATTTATTGTTAATAAACATAGCTTATTCTGCAGTGTTCTCCATGAAAAATTACATTCCCATGGATTTATCACTTCTTAAACACTGTTAATGTAAACTGCACTGATTTTGAAGACAGTTATTTGGATTGTTTTGATAAAAAAATATATATATAGGCTTAAAAATAAACAAACAGATAGCCAAATGTATCTAAGCAAGTTTCATACAATATTATTACATTTAATCGTGTATGTTTATATAAATTTAATAATACTTATTTTTAGTCAAAATTGTATTTCTTGGACAAAAAGCTTGAAATGTAATAAAAGTATCTCCTATGTATGAATACTTTTTTTTTTAGTTTAAGTGTTTTATTATTCAGGTACAAGTTTATATCACAAAATCAAATATATCATTATACATTATTCCAAAATATTATATAGTTTTAATTTATTTATTCCTGTATGTAAGTTATTGATACTGGTTGGCTATTTTAAATCTCACCGACTACGCTCCGTCATTTAGACATAGCGTATATAAATTATCATTTATCCTTTAGTCAGGAAATATGCCTAGCGGGAAGCTCAAATTATCAGGCATCATACACAATACACATGTAGTGAATAACAAAGAAAACTTACTAAGGAAGTCATAGTCGAATTTGTTAATACTTTTTCTATATCAGGTTTGAATCCCATATCCAACATTCTATCTGCTTCATCCAAAACAAAAAACTTAACTGATGAGAAAGTCACAATACCTTTTTCAACAAAATCATTCAGACGTCCTGGAGTAGCAGTTAATATATGAACTCCTCTCTGTGTGGAGAAATTTGTCATAATTAAAAATATATAAGTTTGAAGGAGTGGATTTATTTTTTAATAATTAAACTATTTAAAATTACTTTACCTGAAGGAGTTTAGATTTTTGGTGATTAGTAGAGGTACCTCCATACAGTAGTCCATTTCTAATATCAGTTCCTTTACTAAATTTCCATACACATTCACTAATTTGTGAAACTAACTCTCTTGTAGGTGCAATAATAACTACATGCGGTTCACAATGATGTTCATCATAAACTAATTGTGTTGGTTGCTTCAGCAAATTATGTAAAATAGGTAAGACATATGCTGCCTATAAACAATCAATACTTTAAACATTTGTCAAGTATTTAAAATTAAATTAAATTAACTTACAGTTTTTCCAGAACCAGTCTGAGCACTGGCCATCAAATCTCTGCCTTCAATTATAATAGGTATTGCATAATTTTGTACTGGAGTTGGTGTGGAGAAATTACAGTTAGATAAGTTGTCTAGTAAAATAGTGCGCAAACCAGAACTAGGAAATGATGTTATACTTTTTGGAGGGTTAGTTCCACTCACTTTTACTTCAATAGTTTTATACTTGTCAAAATTAAGCCCTGCCTCAATTCCAGCAATAGACTCTTCATTTTCAATATCAGGAGGAATGTAAGCTGCTTTTGGAATAGTTGGTTTATCATTTTCATTTTTTTTATGACCATCTTCACTATTCCCATACCAGCCACCTGATCCTGATTGATCACGCCTTCCGCCTCTACCACGATTAAACCCTCGTCCGCGACCTCGATGACCCGGGGCAGTGTTACCACCATGATTATCAATACCAGAGCCATATTCATCCCTAAATGATTCATTTTCTTCATCAAATCTTTTAATGAAACCTCGACCTCGACCTCGACCACGACCACGACCACGGCCACGTACATGTCCATTATTTGAAAAATTATTTGAAGTGGAATCATAGCTGTATGAGTTTTCATGAGAATTATTACCATTGTTTGATTTATTAAATCCTCCCGGTCCCTTACGATATCCAGAGTTATTTTTATTACCATAATGATTTTTTGGTTCAGTTTGAGTAACCCACGTATTTTGTGTGTTTTCGTTATTAGAGAAGTCACAGTTATTTTCTTGTGTTTCTATAACAGCATTTTCATACACGGAATTATCATTTAAAGTGGTATCATTTAGTGTTTCTACTATATTCTGCTCATAGTTATCATTATGGGAAATATTTTCATCATTTTTCCATTCACCAACAGCAGGCTGGCTGATTCTAGTGTCAGATGAATCGACAACAGTTTCTTCCATTGTGAGATATCTGTAGGAAAATTTTTTTTTTAATTTTTAGATGAATTTATGTGAGACTAAAACTTTTAATAATATAATATTAAAATATATTTTAATTGGAACGTCAAAAACATTATTGAACTTTCAACATTTGTGTATGAATATGAAGGAGAATACTAAATATTGATTAGGTACCTATACATTTTTTTTTATATTGATAACAAGATAAATAAATCATCTCAATTATTAAAAAAAATAGATGTTATAATAAGATAAACTCTGAAATAACTAAAAATGTGTTGTTTTTTGTACATTAATAGGTTTATTTTTAAATTTAATAATTAAATGAAAGTTAAAACATATTCAAATTATCTAAAGAAAAGTGTATTCCATTAAATACCTATTTACAATAAATGGAAAAATAAGAATCAAAAAACATTTTTAATAGAAACTTTTAGTTCAATAATTGTTGGTTAAAATTTTAGAATTGATATTATGAAAATATAATATTTAGATTACTCAGTTAATAATAAAACAATTTTTTTTTTTAAAGTGAAGTCATATACATTTTTTCATTAGAGCAATAAAAATCAAAAAGAAAATAACTGTTTTTAATACTGGCCCACACCAGTCACCAAAGTAATTTGTAAATAAAAACTCAAATGTCCCCACATAGCCTGGATACAATTTATGTTTTTTTAAAACAAAAATACCCCTTAATTATTAACATAAAATAATCAACAACAACTTACGTCAAAACACTAACTTTTAAATGTGTGTGTGTAAAACACCTGAACACAATGCAGTTAATGTAACATTGATATGTACTTAATTACCTAATATTTACTCAAACAATTACCTATAGTAATGGAATGGACAAAAACGGCTCAAGTGCACTTGTTACGTAGACGATGATAACAATATAGTTCTTTTCTAAATTAAAAAACAAAGTAATAAAAACACCACACTATAATAATAAGGGCAATGCCCAATATTATTGCAATAACTAAAAGCGTGAGTAAAATCTGTCAAACGACAGACACCACTCACAAAGGTTGTATGAATAATTAATTACGAAAGTATGAATTGAAATCACGCTATCCTGAACTGAACCCGTTACAAAAAAGCCCATTGTCGATGCTCATAATCCACATTCCACAATAATTTCCACAAGTGACCACAACGGCACAACACTAGTGCGCCTGTATGCCACAAGTTACAACTCACAACCTAAAAAACAGAATAATAACAATAACAAAAATCTAATCCAATCACAGAAGCGTCTAAATATACAGGAATGATGAACCGGCGCACCGCCAATTGTGCGCATGCGCTGTGATTCTGGTATTATCATTTTGAGACGGATTTTTAAGTTTAATTTCATCATAGGACTCGGACAACAGTGCGACGGAGTAACAGACTGTATTGTAGATACACTCAATCTAAGTCAATTGATAATATAATTATAATATAAGTATAATTTAGTCCATACCCAGTAGTTTTTCTACTTAATATCCACGGATTAAGATATAAATATCACACAATAACCATTAGTCCGTGGTAGTCATAACCATGAACCGTGAACTAAGATAACTACTAAGTATAGGTACGCAATGAGCATGATAGGAATAACCTATGAGTTATGACCTTATACTATTATGTGCAGAGAGCCTCAATATATTAACTATTAAGGCTATCTAATACTATATTTCTGTGGTTTAAGGTTTATGATTATAATACACAGTTTTATGAGCGTAAAAAATGTGGGCTATTTGTATTTTGTTCAATACAATTTACAAGAAAAAGTTTTTGTTGCATATTTGAGAATATTTCCGGGGTTAGAGAATATTTGGTTTCCTTAGCATATTCATTTTATCTTTGAATAGGTACTTGGTAAATGTATTGCAAGAAAAAAATTCTTGTACATTTTAATTTTCATTCTTTGCTATAATTTTTATTATAAGACGTAACTTTATAAGTTTATAACATTTCTTCAATAATTTATCAATCATTATTTTTGTGGAATCTTGTTTTTTTTTTAACATCAACTATTTATTTTTAAATACCCTCAGTTACCTACTTTAGTGTAATGCAACTGGGCAAGACGTGTACATTGTGATTGAATGCCTAATTACCCGAACCTCATTAGTCATTTCAATAATTATTTACCAAAGAAAAGTTTTAAAATTAGTTTTTTACACTACTACTACAATTATAATGTAAATAATGTAATTTAATGTAAATGTAAATCTGGGTTCCTTTATCCTTATTTATTGGTATTTGGACGTTTCCACCCGTGCCCCCACCACCTCTCGAATATTAGTGGTACTGAATATTTCCCTCCGTAGACTGAGACATTTCTCTCTCGAATCAATATACTTATATTTTTTTATATACTTTTTACTTTTTAATTTTTTTCAGTTGGTTTGAAATTAATTTGGCAATTTTTTTTAATAGTTTATTTAAAGTTATTTACAATCTACACTAGTGACTCATGTAGTAGTGTGTACCGTAGACATATTTTTATGTGGGCGACTAAACCGCCGCTCGCGTCATAAAATCATACGACTCGAGTCTTATCAAAATACATTTACTGCCTATAATATAATACTATAGGTGCTACATCAACATCATGAAGGCAAAATTTAATCTGACATTATGTTGCTATATTGTTTGCATTCTACACATTTTATTGCTTTATCTCACGATAATTGAGAACCTTTTATTTCTGTTCTTCGCTCTTACATATTTTTAATTTATTGTGCGGTTCTTGGCTCTCTTATCGTTGGCCATTTTTTATTTTTTTATTTATTAGAGCCTTGACTACTAAAGTTATTGGCTTACAATATTTACAGAAGTAATAAATAAGTTTATATCATGAAACTAAATATAACAGTATGGAATTTTGCAGTAGAAAATATGTTAGAATAGGTCTACATATACAAAATTATCAAGATGAAAGAAAAAAAAATTGATAAAACTTTATCATTTATTGTTTTTAAGAATTTAATGATTTTCTTGGTCAGGTCCTATGTAGGAGTTCAAGTATATTTAAGATTAAGATTGTTGTTTCGGTAGCTGCATAGTTGTGGCAGAAGAGTAGGACACGTTTGACCTTTGACGGTTAGATGCTTAGAGCATCCCCATGAATTAAGCATAGACCTGGTTCTTCTTGTCTCATAAGGTACTAGGTAGCCTTGTGTTAGGGTTAGCCAAGTATAATATAACATATTACTGCTGTCTGCTATATGGACCGGCGTCCCGCTTTCTTAATAATAATGTAATTTACATTACATTCATATACAACAATTAACTTCGACCCTCGGGGGGTGGAAGCAGTATGTTAAGTAGAGTATAAATTCTTATAGGCTTTAGTAAGTACCTAATCATTTGTAATATCAACATTCCAGATGTCAGGAGTAAATACCCCAAGAATGATAACAACTGAATAAACATTATAGGCATATTATAATAAAGTAACTCGTGTGGGGTCGGGTACAACAGTGAGTGATAAGAACACAATATACAAAATCGAATATTATAATAATACTTAGAAAATTACGCAGCAGATATAGGAGAATAAATACATACAGATATAATAATATATTTCGACGGAAATGCAGCCACACAGAAAGCGCACTCTTTCAAGCCGTAGGCCGTATACATTTCCGGGAAGATTACAGGTGGACGTAGCATCCGTGGGAACGATATTCGTATCGAGGGGCTGTTATAGGGGAAGTAGAGGGTAAGCCTATCTTCGGGCTATATTATAGGAGAGCCCCGAACAACCCATATTCAGATGTAATTTAACTAGACGATCTAAACACTTGGAATAATTCTCTGAGTTAAATATTTTAATACAGAGTAATAGTTTATAATTTAAGTTTAAAGTGACTAAATTGAAATGATACATTCAAAGGTATTCAAGCTCATTTCAAAAAGTACACTTTCTTTCTCTTCCTTTCAACGACACCTGTATTCGTCAGGCCACTATTGTAAACTATAATTATGTTTACGGAGTGTACAACAAATATGTGCCTAGTCAAAATTACTAACTACATTATTATCATACATATTTTTTTTTCTTTATCGGTTAAGCATCAACTACACAGGTTATTAGCTTTACAGGTGTTACATTTTAACATTGAAGATCATATGCTATTATGCAATTTAATTTTTTTTTAAGTATAAAATTATATTTTGGAGGTTTTAAAATGGACCAATTGCATCACTGTCCATTGAAGTTAGGGCAGACGGGCAGTGTATGATGATACGTTTGATGGAGTAGTTTGTATTACATATTGGGCATAGGGGTGGTCGGTGGATCTGTCTTTGCCATAAGATGTCGGTGTGTGAGTTTCGTGTGATCAATTCTGAGTCGATTAAAAATTACTTCATTTTTTCTGTTTAGATCAGTGTATTTTGGCCAGAGTTCAACAGAGTGCTTGATTTCTCTTAATTTATTTTTTGTGGTCGTGTGCCAATGTGAGTTCCGCAGATCTATACAGTATTTGTTTATATTTCTTTTTATATCTACCAGTGAGGAAAAAGGAATTATCTCACTGTCTCTGTCTGGACTATTGATTGCATTTCTAGCAGCTTCATCTGCCTTCTCATTTCCCTTTATGTTACGATGACCTAGGGTCTATATAATTCGAAACCCTTTTTGTCTGATCTGAAAAGAAGGTTATTAATTGAAAGAACCAATAGTTCAGGTAATGTTTTAGATTGCAGATTTACTAAATTACTGAGTGAGTCAGAACATATATCTATTTTTGTATTATTGATCTCTAAGGCTAATTGGGCTCCTTTAAATAGTGCTAGGTATTCGGCTGTATAAATACTGCTTAAATTATTAAGTTTGAACTGTTAAGTTGAATTAAGGTGGACTACTGCGAGTCTTATGCCCTTTTTGGTTTTGGATGCATCAGTATAGATCTGAGTACTGGTATTCGAAGTGTGTATAAGTTCATTAAATAGATTACTATAAATATAGTATTTGGTGTTTCTTTTTTCTGGTGTTCTGTTAAGCTTGTATCAACTTGGTAATTTGGTTGTTTCCAAGTAGGTACCTATCTGACTCTTTTCGCGTTGACATATTTCATTGAAATCAATATTAATACCCACCATCTCTTTGTATAGCCTTAATCTTAATAGTTTCCTTGGTTTAGAATTGTGTTCATATGCCAGTAAATGAATGATATCAACTGATACAACATCGTTAACCACATTGGGGTAGGTATGTATAACTGCACACTTGTTAAATATTTAAATACGTTTTCTGTATTTTAAATACATTTAAAATACTTTTAGACAGAAGTATTTAAAGTATATTTCAAATACTTATCATTATATTTTGTATTTAAAAATATTAAATACAAAATTTTCAAACAAAAGTTTTAATAGAACACAACACTTCGTTACCAAGCAGTGCTTCTGTAGAAAGAATTTTTAGTGTAAGCAACGCTATACTCACAAAACGTAGAGGGCGAATAACTATTAACTGACGACCATTTTGAAAAGGTTATGTCTCTTAAATGTAATACATTTTAAAATAGCATTACTGTATAAGTTATAATTCATCACATAAATTAAACATAATTACATTTACAATTTTTTTGTAAAAAAGGAATTCTGCATAAACCTACAATATGGTCTTCTACATTCAATACACATTATTACATCAAACAACTAATTAGTTTTAAGAATCAGAAAATAATAAAGCTTAAAAAATGTATTTAAAAATATTTGAAATACTTTTTGAATATATTTGTATTTGTATTTAAATATTTATTAGCAAAGGTATTTAAATAAATATTTTAATACTTTTTAGTTGAAGTATTTAAATACCTATTTGAAATACTTTTGAAAAGTATTTTCAACAACATTGTGTATAAGGTCGATATCATGAAATAATGGTATATAAATTGTAAATAGTTTCAATGTTTCATCAAATAGGGAATTTTCTTGGTTTTTCAAACATTTGGATTCATTAGTGAAAGAAAGCAGTATCTATGTATTTTCGGATGGATTTTATGGCGCCATCTACTTGCTTTGCGCCCGATACATCTTGCAATGCAACTACGCATACAAGGTTTCTTATCACTAGCTAATTTTACGAAAAACAGGCAACACAGTACACAAGTCACAACCTACTATAACTATATGGCTTTGGGCACCCATTTTCAGTACACCACACACGTACATAGTACTATAACACCACAGTGCATCATAGACCATAGTATCACAATCACAATCAATTATTCTGTGCTTCTATTTACTTTTATTTTTGAGAACTCATAGTCAATGTACTCATAGTACAAAAAACCAAATAGTAAATACTAGGAATATTGTAATATACTCCCAACGTTTCGTGGACCGCGGTGTCTCCTTTGAATCGTCGAGACACCAACAAAATATGGCTGTGGCTGGAGAACCTTTGAACTTGGCGAAAGGCGAGTCTTAGTCAACAAACCGTTTTAATTTTCTAATTTGTGATGGTATCGATTTAAATTTATTTTGATATACTTAATTTTCACAGATGTCAAACGTGCCATCGAACTGTTGGAAAAGCTCCAAAAAAGTAATAAATCCACAATTTTATCTCTCTTATTAAATCAAAGTTTAACTATTTGCATATTTTGTCTAGCTGGAGAAGTGCCGGTGACCAAACTAGCTGCGTTGCAAAAAGTATTGCAGAGCGACTTCTTAGCATCGGTACGGGAAGTGTACGAACATGTTTATGAAACTGTTGATATACAAGGATCTCAGGTGCATAACATTTAACACATCATTTGCATCCGTACTGACCTATATTATAATATTTTTTTGGTAGGATGTCCGTGCATCAGCTACAGCTAAAGCAACCGTTGCCGCGTTTGCTGCTAGTGAAGGTCATGCCCATCCAAGAGTGGTGGAATTGCCCAAAACAGAAGAAGGACTTGGATTTAATGTGATGGGTGGCCGAGAACAAAATTCCCCGATCTATATATCACGTATAATACCCAGTGGTGTAGCTGATAGACATGGTGGTTTAAAGCGAGGGGATCAACTTTTATCAGTTAATGGAGTGGTTGGTTGCTTTTTAAACTTAAGTTTTTATATTATATTATGCTTATTCTTGACCAAAAGAAAAAAATGTTTGTAGTGCGTTGAAGGCGAAAATCACGAAAAAGCTGTTGAGTTACTAAAACAAGCTCAAGGCTCTGTCAAATTAGTTGTCAGATACACACCAAAGGTCTTGGAAGAAATGGAAATGCGATTTGACAAGCAACGTGCTGCCCGAAGGAAGCAACTAAACCAATAATTACATACTGTTGGTATGAACATTAGTCTAACTATGAATAGTATTTGATCACTTAAATGGCATACTTATTTAGTTTAAGGGTTGTTAAAATATTCTTGTAATATGGTTGTCACTAAGTCTTGTCCTTACTCATATATTGATGTCCTCTAATGAATGAAAAAATTGTGTTTTGTGTTTGCAATAACAACCCTAAATCATATACAATAATTTAGAAATTTGATTTAATTAATTAATAAGTAACAACAAATTGATTTACTTAAATTCTGTGCTTAGGTTAAGGTCCCCACATGCTGCAGCGGTATTGGTACAATTCTTTTGTCTTTGCGGTTGCGGTAAATTGTGTTCGATTTCATTTTACCGCTACCGCCACCGCTATTGCTGCAGTGTGTGGAAACCTCTAGTCCACGTAAAAATAACAATACTCCGATAAGTAATTTATTTAAACCCACCATTAAAATAATGTATTGTAAGTAACACATCATATAAAAAGAGATTCGGGGGACGAGGTGACCGAGTGGTCTGACTCTTCCGCTGCGACGCAGCCGGTCGCGGTTCGATCCTCGGCCACCGGGCGGCATTTTTCTCCGGACAAGTCGCGGTGACCGGAGAGCAAGTGCTGCCATCCCCCACCCCCGGGGCATGGCAGAAACCTACGGGTGCCCCATTCGAAATTCTGCCAAAACAAACACACACGTGTTCCCCCTACCGTTCCAAAAACCTACAAACCATCAATACAAAAACCTACAGTACCTACTAATAGCTAATGGCCACAGTTGCCGGGCTCAGGATCAATTAAAAAAAAAAAAAAAAAAAGAGATTCATTTTTAAATTTGGTTATTCTCTTCACACCTCTAAAAACTTGTTATGTGTACTTCAATGTAATTGAATTAAACATTGGTTTCATTTCATAAATATCTTATTTCAATTAACATTTTATACATTTTAATTGTATAATACACATCATGTTGAAATGTTTAAAGTTTTTATTTAGGTATATGTTAATTGTGTAATATTCTTTAAGAAGATCCAATATTGTGTTTATTAAACTAACACTGTTATCCACTGCAGTAAAACCAACTTTCTTTCAGATAACCGTTCTTAGTATTATTAAATATGAATTATAGTATACAAAATTGTTCATTGTGATCGGTTTCATGATTCAGTTTCGAAAAATGGCACTACCAATATTAAAATTAATTCAGTGATACATCTTCCAACAAAGTTTATATGATACTCAAGTGTTGTTTATATTTTATTAGTTTTTGTTATTACTTATTTTTTATCATGGATATTGCTTACACTAAGCAAATACATTTTGAGTTTATTGAGTGTTTATAATATTATAGTTATACATAAATTCATAGTTTTATCATATTTAATTAGTGTTTTTAAGTGTTTTAATTTGTATTAATAGCTATAAGCCTTTAACTAACTCATCAAGACTATTATAGATTATTTAATATTTTATAGTTTAAGATTATCCCTTTTTTTCAGTATTATAATTTATAATAATATGAAGTATGATAAACACTATATTTTGTCAAATAATTACAGAGAAAATCTGCAATTATCATTAATTAATATACTAAATATCATTATAGTTAATTATAATTCATTACCCGCTTACAAATTTTAATTAAATAAATATATTATAATTTACTATAATATATAGTAACAATATTGAGTTTATTTAATTAATCCAATTTTTATTGATAATTGGTAAAACCATGTATCACTGGCCACTGAGTAATAGTAAAATATATCAAATGGAAATGTAGCTACTTCCATTATTATTTATTAATTAGTACCCTAAAAATTATATTAAAAAAACCTAGTCGCCCTGCTGTATAGGTTTCAAATGTATTTTATCATTGAGTTGGTCACTATCATGGATGTGTTAAATTTGAATTTGATGTTTAATTATTGTATGCAAAAACAATTTTGAATGGTGTATCAGACTAATGTTAAGAGTTGCATAGAAAACGTATTAATTTAATGGTTCCCTAAAATATACTGGACTGTTTGGAAAAAATCTGGACTCATTTTTTTTATTGTTAGGCAATAAGACCGAAAATTCCAAATATTCTATTAAATTTTCATTTATAATTATATATTATATTGGATATATAAGGAACCTTATTAAGAAATGTTTATGATATTTGTGAAAGCCAAAAGGTTTATATTTTTGAACTTAATTTTATACTCGCCATTATTTTAATTAATAAGTACAAGGAATAATAATCAAATATAATGTATTAATATTGTTTAAGGCAATTTATTACATTTTTTTCATGTATATATCCTCATATTTAAATTATATATAATATTATTTATTAATTATTATTAATACAATTATAAATGAAAATTTAATAGAATATTTTGTATTTTTTGAGCATTTTTTTTAAAAACATACTTTTCGACTGATTACCAGGCCAATAAAGGGCCACTAAATTCGGTTTCAATCAACTCACTGGAGTTTCATTAAATATTAAGTGATTGTTCATGTTTCTCCTGCATAAGAATATTTGATTTGTATTTTGGCTAAACTTTAGGGGATGTTGGCTTTCAGATTTGACTAATGAGTTTCAATATTTCAATGCCTCTATGATGGATACTACTACTAATATTACTTACATTCAATGGCATAGTAAACAATGTATGCCTAATTCTAGTGGCGGACTGAACTTAAATATTGAATGACGCATTTTCATAATTAAGTACTTATCACCCCATTATTTTTACTTATAACAAAGTTATGATGTAAATAAAATGTGGAAGAAAAAGCAAAGAGGTTGGGCCTCAGCATGTTATTCTGCCACACAGTTAAGGGGTGGCACCACCCGCTTGGAAAAGTTGTCAGCTGCGTCAAAATTGAGCCCTATGTCCCACCACTGCCAAATGCAATTGCTTAGTTTTAGAAATTACAATTTGTGTGGATTCTGGATGAATGTACAATTAATTATTATAATTTTTTTTGTACTATAAATTATTACTGATGACGTCCCGTAACAACATTTTTTAATTAACTTATAGCTCTTAGTTATATATTATGTAGTAGAGGGTTAATGGTTTCGAAATATGCACTCCTCGCCACGCCACTGCATTTATTCAGATTGCAGTCGTATTACGTCATAGGCACTGAGTCTAGACCCTAGACTCCAGGGCCTATACAATTTCAAAGTATTATATTCTCCATATTTCTGTATATTGTGGATTAAGTGCCTTGCACGTAGTGCTGAGAAGGGTCCCAAAACGGCTTTAAAAAAAATCTGGCTTTTATTGACTACGATTTAAGATAGACATTCTTTAATCCGAATATCCGATGGATCGTGCTATAGAGTTATAACCATGATTAAAGATGTAATATATTTATTTTTAAATAGAACAGAGTATTAATTATAAATTGTATTATTTAATCATGGGTAAATCATATTTAAAGAAACCAAAATTGGTAGCGCCATCTGTTAATACGTAAATTATAAATTTCCACCATGTGACCACTGGCTACAAAAAACAGTATCAGTGGCGATACCACGTGATACCGTGTTGTCACAAGTCGACGAGATAACGCGTGATGGCGGTGATAACGACATAACGATGGTGATTGCAATTCGTATTTATTGAATCATACTGCATAATATGCAATCAGACGTACAACGTACGTGAGTACATCATCAGCCAGAGCCAGCCTCTCATTTCAAATTTCGTTCCCGGAGCGTCCGGAAATGGAGTTGGTAGCCGGTGCTAGTTCAAGCAGCTTAAAATCGTCCGGCGTTTGTAGTTAGCAAAAAAATGCTCTCCCGATGCAATTTCCTCGCGATCGCGTTGACTAACGCGAGATTGAACGTGTTGTGCTCGCGCCGGCTGTACGTCTCTTGTACAGTTTGTTTATCCAAGTGTTCAACCACCGGGCAGAGGAAACAACAATCGTTTCGCGGCCTCGGATGTTTAACTGCTACACACAACCTTAGATCGCACTTACATTATACTTCTGGCAGACAACAGACTACGATGACGACCACAACGACAACTCCGCCACCACCGCCGGACGACGACAAGTCGCAAAGTATCTTCCAGAGGTTCAAGAACATGGCCAAAAAGTATTGGTACATTGTGCTACCTGTTCATCTGGTTACATCAACCATATGGTTTGGTTCGTTTTATTTTGTTGCCAGCATTTGGGATGTGCCCTCACTGTTGGAAAAGTTAGGCATTCCCGATAGTATTATCGACAAAGTAAGGAACGGTAACTCATGGACTAGTTACTTGGTCATCGCCTATGGTCTGTATAAAATTTTCACGCCACTCAGATATATGGTAACATTAGGCGGCACTGGTATGACATTACGTTATTTGAAAAGAATAGGGTATGTTATTGCTGAAACGCCATGTCCCAAGAAGCCATAAACATAATAAAGATGCACATTACTTTATAGTATATTTATAAGATTGTTTCAATTTGTTAATGAATAGATAAAAAGTCTGTTGTGATTTTAAAATTGTATGTAATATTTATAACCAACATAATATTTTAATATTGTAAAAATGTTTTTACAATATATTCTATTAGATGTCAATTAAAACTAGTTTTTTTTTAAAAATTTTATCATAACCATATTTCTATTCCTTGAAACATAATATGTAGGTGCTTGACAAACTATTAAAAAAAAAAGCACAAAAGTAGTAATTTGTATATTAATGGCAGAATAACATTTTTCAAAATAATTATGCCTCGGCATACCTTCACTCCTCTCCAAATAACTCTCTGGACTTACTGAACATTAGTATGATTATAATATATTATATTATTATCACTAATCAGTCATGAAATTATTTTGTTAATTTAAAGATTTATTAATTGTTAAAATATCTTTATTGTTTCTTATCGTTATTTTTACTGCTTAAGTTTACTTAATAAATAGTGTGGGATGTGAAAATAATATTTGACTAGGTACCTACTAATGCCATTAAGAATGGTAATAAATAGTGTAATAAATAATTTAAATTTTCTCAATTGGTAGTAATATAAATTAAATTAATTTAAAGAGTACCTATTTTCTCATAATTAAATTACATTTTAATTAGTCTCATCCATATTATGTGTGAATATATTTTGTAAAGTTCAGTGAAGAAAATCAATGCGTACTCAATAAACATACATAGATGTTATTGATGTTAATAACGGGTAATTACCGACAAGTCATAGTAAGATTTAATTAAGATTCATAGAAATCTAGATTCACCTTGTGAAAATCTATTATTCAGCTGACTGGCTTTTTTCAATATTGATTGTTTCTGAGCGTTATCGAATTTGTTACATTGAAGATCAATATCCCTACTAAAAGGTCTTCTTTCAACAGGTTCTTCTTTAATTTTTTCCTAAAAAATTAATAAAATTATTACTTCTGAAAATCTTAAATATGATTTAATTCAAGTTAATGATATTCTGAATTTATTTTTTTTAAATTTCTGAGACTTCTGGTCACATTTTAAACAGTTAATCAGCTGATTGACTGAGCAATTAATTTCAAGTTTTTTGGTCTGTAGACAAGTATTAAATTTAAATTTTAAGCTCAATGATCATTAAAAGTTGTAACTGATAAAATAAAAATATAATTCTTTAGTTGTATTAAGTTTACCTTTTTTTGTTTTTTTAGTTTTTCTTGGTGCATTTCTAATAATGAATAAGGTTTCCGTTTTACTGAGGTTTCTGCAAGTTTTTCCATTTCCTCGTCACGTTTTTGAATTGCGATCAGTTTCAATGCTTCCATGTCAGTTTCTTCTGCAGTTTTTGGTTCTTGAACTTTACGTTGTTTATCTGTCGGCGTGTCAGTCCATTCTGATCGGTTACTCATGTCAGGAGCCTCTCGTTTCCTGAACTGCCTTGCCCCTAAACCTAGGTTGGCAGCTTTTTCTGGCGGCAGCTCTAACATCCATTTCTCTCTAACCGTTTCCTGTTTTTTGTCGTCGTATATCTACATAGAAGAAATTGCGTTAGTTAATTTCAAACGATCAAAACAAAGTGTGCTTACAAATATTATGCTTATGCAAGTAAATAAACTGTACAAACTTCTCCTGCAAATTTTCGTTTCATATATTCAGCTCGCAATTCCAATTGTTTCTGTATAAACAGTTGCTCGGAGTCTGAAGTTATCAGCTCGGCCGGTAATGGACCGAAACCCGAGATTTCGTCATCAATCTGGGCGACAACTTTATCTTCAATTTTGAAATCCAAAGGTAACGATGGTCCTGGAGCGCGTTTCTGCGGAACCAGGTGTGGCGGTAAGCTCGGCCCATACGAGTGGTTAGGATCACCGGCCACCGGTCCTGGTGCATTGGTCTCGTGTTCACCACCGACGGAGCTCGACAGGCCAGGCGGCATAATTGGTCCGATGGGCTTGGCGACGGTGTCTCTCGACTCACCCGCATCGCTCGACACCGATTTCGGACGCACGTCGCTCTTGAGCGGAACGATCGGAACGTGATATTCGCGCTCGTCTTTGGGTTTGTGTTTGTTCTTTGAATGTTTGTGTTTCTTGTGCTTTTTGTGTTCTTTTCCCATAGTTTACAGCGCATACAAGAGATTACTGTTACGTTGAACCGGTTCTACGTTATAGTGATCAGACAGCCGGAGCCAGAATGAAACATAATTTTGTTTAAAATTAATAGTTAAACGAATCGAGCAAATTTTCGAAAGACCAAATGTAAACATTAATGATCGTCTTCCGAGTGTAGACGATAACCTACTGATAACTGGAGTACTGGATGCCCGTAAACGTAAACAAGTTTTTTGGTTTCCCGCGTCGTTGGATTTTTTTAATTTTTCAACGACTTGCGTAGATAAATTGTTTGGTAATATTCTATTATCGTTTGAAGGAAAACAATTGAAATCATTGCATTATGTATTGCAGTCCACAGATTAAATGAAACTTTCACCACTAGATATTTGAAATAATGTATTATATATCGTTGAATAGTTCTTTGACAAAAAAAAAACCATCTTATATTCATATAGTTTGTACTTTTTACTTTGGTGACTTCAGTCTTGTCCAAATGCAGAATGAGTAATAACCACAGTCTACAGATTACTGTAAGCTTCTAAATTATTTAAACGAGAATTACTAACTTATGTGTTATCCTGCTCTACAAGTATTGACTTAAAATATTGAACTATAACCATATTATTTATTAACCTTATTTATTTTTTTATGAATAAAAATGAGGTTTTCTTAGAACTCTCAACTATCAAAAGATTTCTTAGCGACTGTAAGAGTTTTAATACAAGTCCCTATAATTTGCTGTATAATCTCTACAGATCCTGTGGCTTTGTTCTTCACATGATCATATGTTCCTATCTGAAGACCATAGTTTTAAATTTGTCCACTTGGTAATCAGGCACTGCAAAAATATCATTAATTACTTAACTTTTATTCAACTTAATTCATTGCACATTAATATCCTCCTCACACAAATACATTTTAAAGTTCCACCTCATTATACTAGATACAACCATTCCTCATCTCTTTTTCTATTCAATTTTCTTCATCTTATAATCTATTAAATACTCCCCTATTTTGGTCCTATGCCTCATGCTAACGAAGACCTCAAATTTTGTTACCAACAAACTTTTCATTACCTGAAACTACTTAGATTTTACTGGGTATTTCATTATTATTATTTATTATACTTTGAACATTGTAAATATCAAATGAACCTATAACCCTTGAGACTCAGAATGTAATATCTTAAAATAAAATAACAAAGAAGTTTAGATAAGAAGGATTAAGTATTGTCCTGCAATATTCATCAATTATTTTAAACAAAGGTGCATGCATTTCTATTATACACCTAATTTTTAAATAATAAATCGTAGTGGGTGGGAATTCTCACTAAGAGGTAATACAAATTATGTGTCAGCTAGTCGCTCATTTCTATTATATGACACTAGTGTACATGGATATTTTTAGGATTAATATTATTTTAGCTTAAACAAAAAATTAGAGAAATTAACATAGTTTTATTTGAAAAATGTTGTATTTACTATTTACACTCCTCAATATAGTTAACTTTTTGATTTACCTCAATTTTTGATGAATCATTTTAAAATTAGAGGTAATAAATAATAATTTTTATATTAACAAACAATTTTAAATAATATTTATGTGTAACTTACAAAATAATGAAAAATTAAATTAACCAAAATATAAATATCTATTTTAAGTTTAAACGCTCATTCATCTCTGGTCAGATGATCAGGACATAATGACTCGTTGTTGGGACTTTGTACTTCTTCAGCGGAGGAGCTCTGATTAACTTCCCAGTTATCTATAATAATTATAATGACTATGTTAATATACAAAAATAAAATAAAAATACCATTAGAATTGATGTTAGTAATTTTAATATTTTATTGAGGTATTACTAAAAATATTCAGGGTCCGCTGCAGCCCCATCCCAAGCTCTTATGTTTAAAAATTGTATATTGTTTAAAACAAAATTACAAAAAAAAAACCTATTATAATATTAAAAGATTTCTGAAAATTATGACTTAACCCCTCTCCCACCAAAAAACAATGTCTCTAGAACCGCCCGTGAAAATCTCACAATCACTCATCATATTTTCATAAAAATTATTTATGAATAATAACATAATAACTAAAAAGGCAATAGAAATATAGATACATAATATAAGATTAAAAGATATCTGAATTGTGAACATATGTTCATCATATGATTGATATGTCAATAGTGATGATTTTTTAACCCCGTGTTGAACACGACTGTTGTCAGACTTGTAGAAATCAAATAATGTAATCATTGGATAATGAAAAAATCAATTACCTATATAGGAGTTGTCTACAAAAACGGAATTGATTAAATCTTCAAGGTCATCGGATATATCTGACATATCTAAAAACCTTAAGATCAAAAACAAATTAATAATGTTTAATATAGTTGTTGTCTGATTGTAAATATGTTTTACCTATTTGATACATTTGTATTTGTTGTTTCTTGAGTTACAGGTTGTTCATTTTTCTGTAGACATAATAAGTGTTCTCATAAAAATATCAGTGATTAATAATTATTTTTATAATATTTACATTTAGTATAGGGTTATGTAATCCACGAACTATCATGGTTTGGTGAGGCAAATCCTCAAGTCTATTTTCAGACATTCTTAGATTTGTTGGATCTGACGAACTTGCCAACTCACTAGTAGACTCTGTAAGTTAAAATACACAATTATTATTGTGAAAAATATATCTTAATGTAACTGAGTGCTTGAGGTAAGATTTGATTTGGTAGCTATGGCACTAGATTTTATTTAGTCTGACATTTATATTTAGTCAGGAACATTAGATACATTTTAATTTAATTTTTATGTTAGTATTTTTTTACATTTGTTAATTGTATCAAAGATACAATAAATACATAGTTTATTATATCTATATACTTGATTCTCAATATACTTAGTATTTTGTTATTTTGTTAATTATTTTTTATTTTCATAAAGATAATGTACATAAATAAAGATATTTTGTTTAAAAAAATAAACAATAATAATTAATAATTTATTCAAGTAAGTTTTCAAAATTGTTAAAAAATGTGTCTTGTTACTTATGTTATATACTCGTCGCAGAATAAGAACGTAGTACCTGGTCTCACAGGTGGCAGACTAGTTACACTCCATAACCTTGTCATACTTTTCATATAACAGTATTTTTGTAAGACAATTGCCAACTTCTAGTAAGTGGTAAACCTGATATGATCCGTCACCTAGGTACATTCTTATTCTAAATATAGATACAATATCTTTTCAAAAATGTTGAAGTTGAATATATTATCATTATTTTGAGGTGAGAATCTATATATTTAGTATCTTGTACATAGATACTTTCATCATAATAGAATCCCATTGCTCATTACAGTCAAATATTATCAAAATATCAGACTAAATAAAACATACTACACACAATACCATAGCTTTGCCATTAAATTATATGTTATATACTTTTATATACAAAATATTACACAATAATTTGATTAACAAGCTATAAATAAGCAAAAAATATTAATTTAATTATTCAGTGTCAATCACATTTTAATAAAATTCTAGTTTTTTCAATGTTATTTTTTTAAGTTGATAGTATGTTGGTAAATGATTATGAAAATTAGAAATTACTAGTTCTTAAATGGATCAAACTGTATTTGAAAACATAACAGAATATTTCTATAAAAATAGTAATAACTTGAAATTAGACTACCTGGTTGAGAATTACGCATAGCATTTTCCAATTTTTTCAAGCGAAATCTAATAGTCAAAATAATAAATAATTTAAGCATTAATTAGAAAAATTAATTTTTATTAAACACCAGGTTAGTAAACCATCAACTATACATAAAAATTCTAAATTACTTTGCTTCAGTTATTTCATATTGAATTTTATTAACCATATGTGAATTTTCAGAAGCTCCTAATAAAAAAATGAAAAACATAGCATTTCAATTTGTTGACACATAATAAACTGTTGAAAATGTAAAATGTTGTAAATTAATTAGTACTCACTTAATTTATTAGGGGAATTTAATTGACTTTCTCCCACTTTTCTTAAACTATTTTCCAAACGGAAATCTGAAATAAAATAATTGTTGTGAAAGTCTTAACAAAAATGAAATTGAGAAACAATAATAAACAAACCCGATGGACTTGTATGTTCAATATTATCCAAAGTTATGTTGTTGACGTTATTCCCATGCATAGAATTTGGTCTATCTGGGTTCTAAATACAAAACAAAAGTAATAATAGCAATAATAGGTTTAACATGCGGGATATTTTAAAAGCAATAAATTATTTACATCTGATTCTTCAAAAAGACGGCTAAGTCTCTCAAACATAGATTGGGCAGTTTCGCCTTGAAAACGATTTTGGAATTCATTATCATATAGAGTTTGTATTGATAATGGCAAATGTACCATATTAGAAGCAGTTTCACATGATGCTCCTTGAACTTCTTGATCTTTTATTGGACTCCTAAGATGTCTACATCAAATATTTAATTTAAATTAGTTAATAATTATTACAAATCTCTCTGAAATTTGGAAAGAATTATGTATTTTAATACAAGCAATATCGATGCATACATTTGATAGGTGGGAGGGGGTGTTTAACCTCCTTCACCATTGGATTTTTTAAAAATTAATACCACAATTGAAAATGTTTATGTGTGTCATTGCTATTCTTACCCAGTTGCTTCTGCACACTCAAATTCATCCAATAATGATTGTATTTTAATTTTTAGCTTCTTTTTTGGACTAGGAATTTCTCTACAAATAGGTTTAACCTTAGCAGGAATTTTCTATAAAAATGATGAATGTTTATAAATAGCAAAATATTTCAATAACATATTAATTAATATTTTAAAAACTAAAATATTAGTTACAAAAACAGTGAAAAATACCTGTTTCAATTCTTCAAATTGCTGTAAGAGTACAGATCTTTCAAGTTCTAATTTAGACAAATACCATTGTTGTTCTCTACATTTTTGATAGTAAGTAGGTGGTCGAACACTGAATCTGTTTAAAAAATATATTAATAATGATTATAATATTAAAAAATAAACAATATAGGTAAGTATCATAAAAATTACTAACTTTAAAATTAATGTATCTTGTTGTAAAAATCCTTCATTAATTAATAAATCAAGTCTAAAAAATCTATTATATCCCCAACATTCTCCAATTTCAAAATCTGATGTAAATTCTCTGAGAACATTTTTAGATTTATCGTTGATTTGTTCATTTAGTTGATTAACCATTTCAATACGATAATCATATCTAAAAAAAATGAATATTCATAATATAAATTGTTTAATTATGATGCAAAATGGGTTAACAGAATAGATTCAACCTTTGCTTTTAGAGACTTAACACTAATTTATTAAAATAAGCAACTAACCTTGAAACCCCAGGTGGTCCAGAAGTTAGCTCTAAAAACACTGATAAATATCGATCTCTCACGATGCCGTTACCATTAGGGTAAACTTTAAGTCTCCAACTGACACCATTGCAACCAATTGGAAGTGAATAGATAGGTTCAGACTGAATCATTTTATCAGAAAAGGATTTAATTATCAAATTACCTCCTTCAAACTTTGGTATAACTTCGCTAATAATTAAAAATATATTTTTATTTTTTATTTTTTTCTATTTTTAAATAATTTACCTATGGAAATCTGGATACACAGACATAAGGACCGGAGATTGTTTATTTTGCATTGCGGAAATAGTTCTTTTAAATCTTGGAGCGTTATTAATCAATTGTGACATTGGCATACGAGCTACTTCTTGATCACAATCATGCAAAAGTTCCTCTATTTGTTCAGATTCATTGACTAAATGATTTTTTTGAGTTAATAGAGTAGTAAGTTTGTTATTCAGATCTTTTTCTAAGTCAATCATCATACACTCCACAGCTGTGCGTATTTCACGAACTTTTTGATCTTTGGCTTGTTGTACTTGTTTAATATTTTTATCCTAAAAAATACATTGATTAATTAAATGAATGGTTGTTTTTCTTTCATTAAAACATCAATATTGAATTTTAATATGATTGTGGTGGTTGGAGACATAGAATGCTATATTTTTACATAAATTAGTTAAAACATTAAATATTACTGAGTTACTAAATTTTTGGACGAAATAAACAGATTTCATAGAGTGAATATCTAGAGTTTAAAACAATAGAAAAATTGATCTACTTTGTTTATTCACTATGAATTATATTTTAATGGTTAAATCAGAGGTATTTAAACTTTTTCATCCCACGGCTCCTTTAAGTCTTCACAAAATGTTGACGACTCGAAAATTATAAATGACAAAAAAATCAATGTCTATATGAATATAATTTATTTACCATATTACATATAAAAAAAAAAAATTAAAGCTATGATTAGCGAATGATTGTTGTAGACAATTCAATGTTTACCAACAGGAGTTTTTCGTAAAAATATTTATTGGTTTTCAATTATACTACGGGACTCCCTTCGACAACTCCCGCGACGCCCCTGGGAGTAGCGACGCAGTTTGAATACCTCTGG
This sequence comes from Myzus persicae, assembly GCF_001856785.1. NCBI lineage: Eukaryota > Metazoa > Arthropoda > Insecta > Hemiptera > Aphididae > Myzus > Myzus persicae. The sequence goes on from NW_019103856.1 coordinate 456,074, forward strand.
GTTAAATAATTTTACATAAATAAATTCTGCAGTGACTCAATATAGTACCCTAAAAACGGTATAAAGTATATAATATTAATATATATGTTTAGAAATAATATTCCAAGTGTGTCTTAAAGGTTAACTAATCAGCATACAAATCTAAGTAGAATCTTGAATTTAAAAAAAGATGTATTCTTATAAAACATTAAAATCAAATTTTAGTTTTTAAACTGTATTTACGCGCTACATTAAAGTACGTACAAGTTCTTTAATGTCCTTCTTAATCAATTCTTCTTTTGTTTTGAGGTTGTCACAACTCTCACCCAATTGCGCTATTGTTTCGTTATAAATTTCTTCAACAGGTCGGAATGAATGACCATTATGGGCCGAATTGTCAAATAGAGCACATCGATGACAGATAGTAGAATTGCATGAAATACAGAATACAGACAATTGTTCGTTATGAATTTCACATCTAATATAAAATAAAATAAAAAATGTCAAATAATTTTGAATAGGTGATCAAAAATTTTTTTGTTGATTACCTTTGTTCTTGGCTCTGTCTTATACTGCCTATATTGACAGTACTGTGCAAACAGTCAAGTTGTTCGGATAAATCTTCGACCCATCTACAATTGACGATTTCATGTAAATGTAATGTAGCTCTACAGTGTGGACATTGAGATCGTTGTTCTGTAAGCCATCGGCGCATACATGAGTAACAACATAATTTTGAACAATGTGGACACAAATGTGCATCTTGTATTTTTTCCATACAAATAAAACATTTGAATGTTTCGAGTAGAGTCTTGAACAAAAATTAAATTTATGGTTAGTTAGGTAATTAATAATTATCTTATAATGTAATTTAAATCATTGAAGCATTAACGTTTATTTAACATAAGTTATGATGTGTAAAAAGGAATTCCATAGAGAATCCACAATCGGTATTCTTTCCTAATCATTTGAATAAATATCCAAATTATGTATAAGTACATTGAGTAATAGCAAATATATGGAAACAATTTTTAGAATCCTATTAATCAAAACGCCTGAGAATCAAATTAATAAACTAATATTTTATATTCACTTAAGGTTTTCTCCTAATTCTAGATATACATAAATATAGTTTTAAAATGAAAACAATAATAAATAATTATACTGGATATTTGGATGAGTACCATTAGAAAAAATGAACAGTCAACAAATTTAAGTTGGTCAGTTTAGAAACCGAAGAAGTATATATTAGTTACCAATGCAAAGTTTGGACACTTTAGTAGCTCAAATTAAAAATACTACTAGGTCATAACTCGTTATGGGGTATTCAAGATGGACTATTGACCCACAAATTAAATAAACAAAAATTTTCATTATTTCAAAAATAAAACTCTTTTCGGGTAACTAGGTATAGTATGTGAAATAATACGGTAAATTAATATATACCTGTAAATATTCCGGATTGGGTGCCACAGCCATTTCGGTTTTTGAAAATAATATTCAGTATTCTATCGACAGTACCTAAAACGTCCTTAACTATGGAACAATAATAACAGTATCATCATTTTCCAAAGTTTGTTATATTAATTAATTATTAATAAACAATAATATTATTGGTGTCATAAATTATATTAAGGAGTTTCACCATGAGTTCAGGCAGGCACTGTAGACTTGCGAATTGTATTTTAATTTTAAATTAGACAATACCGGTTAACCGCGTAGGAATGTCCGACACTAATCTATCGGAATGGGGGAATGCCAGCTGAAACCTGAATATCATTATACATTTATATATATATAATAAATGTTCTAGGTACCTGCGTATCCAAAAACCACAATAGATACGATTGAATACGAGTTACGACCAGTTGTACGACGGTCAACGAGCCAGACAATAATCAATCGTCGTCATATGACTGATAAAAAAAAGTCACCAGTATCACAAACCCAGTTGTAGCGCATCAAGCGTTCTCAAAATGCGTACGTCGGGTATTTCAGGTAGACCAACGTGAATATTGCGCCTGACGAGTGGCGAGTAACGATCGTCTAAAATTCGGCAATAGTGATACCTAAATAAAGAGCGGATTATTAGGTTCTTAAAAGTTTAAAAAATGATTCTAATATGCTCAAAAAAAACCTTAAAATATTATCTTAATAATCCGCAAACTGGTAAAATACACGGAAAATATGATTTTTTTTACTTCAAATAATTTAAAAATCTACATACCAGTTTGATACAATAGAAACTTATTATATGTAAAATATATAGTACAACTGTATACATTTATAATATTTACATTTTAGCTAATGGGGCCTCAGTTGCTGAAGCCTAAATTAAAAAAAAATAAATATTTACATTTACCTTCCATTTATTGCACACCATGTAATAATACCTAAGCCTCAACTTGAAAATAATTATTGCATAGCTTTTCTATGGTAAATTATTTAAATTCAGTCACACTTTAAAGAATCAAACACATTTCAAAAATTTCAATTCATTAACAAACAAATTATGGAACAATTTCTATCATTTTTCATTTTTAAATCAAAACATTTTTTCATTCTTATGCATAAAATATAGACTGAATAAGGAATATTCTTTATTTTTTTTTAATCTGTTGTAATATAGGTACAAGCAATTTTTTTTACGAATTTTGTACTGAATAAGCTGTTCAGATTATGTATCCCTGTTAACTGTTGAGCTGCATAAAGCCAAAAAATATATGGAAAAACCTAAAAATCCACTCTCTAATTGATATGCCATATACATTTAAGACCACAGACCCATCAACTGTAAGTTATTATAATAAATTGATAATATTATGAACTAGTTTTCGGTCTATGAGTAAGATTCACGTAGACGTAGTATTGTAGGTACTACAGTTTTGATAATAGTCCTATTAGTTGTAAAAGATGTTTTTTTAGAGTATTTAAATACAAGTAACTCGTATTTTTGAATACTACTATAGTACAGTGGTTCTCAATCTTTTTTGGTTCACGGCACACTATTATACATCACAAATTTTCACTGACGCACTGACGCACTTGACAACCACAACAACTTTGGAAACTTCGCCGAAGGCAATAAATATCGCCACGCGCCTAAACATGTATGACATTTTCGGCGGTATATCTAGTCGATCTCACGGCGCAGTAGTGTGACACGGCACACTGGTTGAGAACCACTGCTATAGTAGGTGATTGTTAATTATTTCAAATATATACCTCCTAATTTATAAAAATATCTAATATTGAAAACATACGAAAAATGTTGAACATCTACCTCCCTCTTACATAATACGCTACTGAACTAAACTAAAGTATACAGTAAACATTGACCTAAGAACTAATGGACAGCGCTTAGAGAGAGCAACCAGCTACCAACGAGATATCCGAGAGAGAAAGAACTATGCTTTGGGACCTTTAGGTGTTTTTTCACTCATTCTACTTCGTCCCTATGAATTGTAGGCAAGGTGATTTGGTAGGCGCTATCCATTAGCTTATAGAACTGCCACAATAAACGTGATAAAGATAAATGAAAAAACATGATTGGGAGTGAAGTGATTAAATTATTAGGACGCTATTCATTATAGTAACGCATACTGACGCGTAGCTTGGGATTAATAAGATTAAAAGAAAATTAAAAAAGATCACCGCTTTATTTTAAGCCATTCGACACTGTATCGATTTCTGAAGTGTCGAAGTGAAGGGGATATGTAAGCCAAATTATGAGTGGATTAGCCATCCAATGGATATATTTATCTCTACCCATGGGCACCCCAGAGAATTTTCCTGGAGGAGGGAATGAAAATAGATTGAAATACTCTAAAATATTCTAAAAAACCTATTATTCTATACGAACATAATACGAATGGTTTACTAATTAAGTGAAAAGCATTGAACAAAAGTCTATGGTATCAAGTATGGTATTAAATATGAAATAAGTACATTCAAAGATATTTAAAGAATATATTATTATTTTTTGCATAATTTATTATTTTCTAGAGGGAGGACATGTTTTCTCTTGTCACCCTTCCAATGGGTGCCCTTGCCAGTACCTCCTAGTTCATATTGGAAATAATTGGAACCTTAAAATATACCACAATCCATAAATATTTAACCGAATCAAGAGAAAGAATAGCCAACAGGTTATATTTAATGTTATGTTTGGACAGAAGATATGTCTTAAAATAAAATATGTCTTATGGTTGCATTATGGGACACATAGGGCTATATTATATAATAAACACTATTATGAATTATAAATGTATAACCATCATAAATTATGATTGTTGTGAGTTTAAAGACTAATGCAGCGGCGACAACAACTTACTGTGATCTGATTCTTATAATTTATAACATATTGTCTATACAATGTAGTGACTAATAAGCAAGGCTGGGCAAGTTAATGATATTTTTTAACTCAGTTAAGTTAAGTTAAATTAAAATCTAAATCAAGTTAAGAGTTAAAAGTTAATTCAAAATGTTCTATCAATTAAACTAAGTTAAGAGTTAACCAAAATGTAATATTAACTTTTTAACTCAAGTTAAGTTAAAAAAAGTTTTTTTGTTTTCATATAGGAAAAATTAAAATATTCGTACCTAAAATTGTTCATGTTATTACACCAAAGAACTATTATTATTTTATGTGTTCAAAAAGCTAACAGTACTATACGGAAAATGTAGACTGATACCAGATTGTACAAACTCGAAAATGGTCGCGTTAGTTTAACCTAACCGCGTCTTTATATTTTAGTCGAAGTCGAAGTATAGGCGAGTACAATACTGAGTAGCGTATTTATTTTTATACTCATACAGTGATTACTGAATACTGAATACTTATTAGTAGTTATTACTAATACACGATAATTAGCGGTAGGCCTGTATGGGTTGTTAGATTATCAATAAGACAAGAACACGAACCGCGATTAAAGATATTTTTCATTTTTTCATCGTGACACGGACTAATATAATATTATAATAAAACCTGGAAATGACAGTATTAGTAGTTGTAACAGATATGTAATAATATGTATCGATATCGAATATAGAAACATGGTTTTACCACCACTAGTCACTAGGCGTCCATGCGGGAATTCTAGATTTCGGTGAAATCGACGAAAACGTCGAACTAATAATAAATTATACAAAAATAAACGGGGTATTACACTATTGCCACATAACAGTCTAGTCCGTCTAGCGTTATCTTCTATATAGATATTAATTCTTAATAATAAGTATAATATAATAATAATAATGTATAAAACAAATATAATATTACCAAAATAGTTTATAATAATTCATAGGAATATCTGTAGCTATAAGTTATAACCACCAACTGGCGACGATGGCAAAATAACAGGCATTGATAATATTCGTAATTTCATAATATAGGTATTTAAATTTTACATGAATTAAAAAAATTGAAAACACATTACATAATAATTAAAATTAAAATTAACTCAAGTTAATTAAAAGTTAATTTAAATGCTCCTAAAGTTATTAATTAAGTTAATAAACATAAAAAAAAATAACTTATTAAGTTAAAAAGTTAAACTAACTTAACTTTAACTTATTAACGCGTTAATGCCCAGCCTTGCTAATAAGTAAATAGTAATAATCAATAGTTGTATTTAAAATAAAATAATATTATACAGGTACCAAGTTACCTACGCTTCGACTTTCTATCAAATGCTAGATCATAATTTTATTTTCCTTAATATTAAATGCGCCATAGCCCATAGGTATATTATTATATATATATATATACTGTAATCATGCATTCATGCATAAACGTTGATCACGTTCATTATTTTGCATTTGATTACGATTGTGTTTATAAATTATAATAATAACAACTAATGATTGTATAATGATGCAACTTGATACCGATCAATTAAATGAGTGTGATTTATTCAGTGACAGTTCTAATGTTCTATAATTATATGGCGCTTCTTTGAATTTAATCATATGCATTGATCTATAGGTATCTACCCATAATTAGCCCACATTCGATAATTGTCTATTTTTCATTTTTCTGTTTACTGCTCAATTGCATTTTCCCATATCTGTTATAAAAATGCATTTGTGTTACACATTGTAGATACAGCAGGCTAATAAATATATTATTATAAATTAATTTATTAATCTCTGCAATCGTTCATAATTTATATATTTTTATTAATTTATTGTCATAGTACTTAATACATAACATTATAATATTATATACAATCAACTCATCAGCAAAGAAGAGTTCAAGTGCCTATACTGTTGACTGTTTCTTAACTGATATTTACAGGGGTGGCCTGGTTACACATAACTTGGTCAGCTAAATAAAAAGGGCCCCTCCATTTAGGTACAATTAGGAAGACATGGGGCCTTGTCCCTGACTGACTGAACGAGATATCCATTTCCGGCATGGTCACTTCTTGTTGGTTAAAAAAGCTTGAAAATGTAATAAACGTTTACTCAACAAATTATATACAATCTTGAGTAAATTACTGTATCAAAAATGATTGATATAGGCATATAGCGGTTTTAATAGACTAATCGCCGATTAGCAATCGTTTGTTATAATATCTTCCCCGGATTTCTTATAGAAATATTAATCTCTTTATTCCAATCATGTGAGGTGTGAACAAAGTAGAACATACCTAATATCTATAGGTAGTATATATTTACACCCTTTATTAGGTAGGTACTGCCAGTGGCGTGTCGACCGTGATTTTGAAGGACAGGTGCCCTATAATTATGGGTGGGTGGGTGGGTGGTGAGTACTGGCTTTAATGAGAAATATTGTTGTACGAAACTAACTACATTTGAATATGATATAAGAATAAGAATTAATAACATCATTAATAACTATACTAAGATACTCACTCAGTAGTACAGTACCGCAATATTGTGAATAACAACCCCAAACATGGCTATTTAAAGCATTATCATTTAATTTATATTTACGTGGTAACTACAAGTTACAACTGTACTCTATATACTATTGAAGTAGCTTATAAATAAATAAAATCTTTATCGTTCAACGGGTATTTCCAATTCCCCGCGACCGATTTTTTGTATGGAGGGAGGGGTCACACACTGTTTAAAATTTAAAAATAGCAAAAAATAAAAAAAAAAATAAAATACTACAAAAAATAGCAAATACAGCCAATGAGGGGGAGGGGGGCATGGCCCCTGTGGCTCCCCTGGATAAGCCACTGGGTGGGTGGTAGGTCAATCAAAAAATTAATTGCCCAATAAAATATTTCACTTCGTCACGCCACTGTAATAGTTAATGTAGGTAGTGATATCAATTTTGTAAGTAAGATTACCTTTGAAGTCCATCAACTCGAGCACTTCACTTTTACATTAATTAGTTTTTACTTTATTTAAGACATATTTTAAGTAATATAAGATATAATTGTTAAGAACCTAATTTAGGAACTATTTAAATATAAATTTTAGTACAAATAAATAAAGTTTGATAATTGTCTTTGTATTAAATAATTTTATTAAACAAGAAAAATATATTCTTTTGTCTGTATAACTTTTTCAATTGTATATACAACTGTATATGCAACTGTAACATTTATTTATTTTTTGCTCGCGTACTTTTAACCTAACCCTAAATGGTGCAGCACAACATGCGCCGGACGAATTTCTTCGTCCGGCTCCAAATTGTGCGACGCCGTTTGGGATGTATAGGCTCGCTGGCCAACAACTCCTGACGAGTGACGTCACTACATTTGTCATGCGTTTCGGGTTCTGGTTGGTCCACCAGTGAACAACGTAGAAGGATGTTCGGTGATGAGGACCACCGACAGCCACCCATGACCCATTAATCTTTTATCTATGCAGCCACCGAATTCGCTTGTCTTCAGGATGCCAGCCAATGTTACCCGAAGTTCCGGCTCAGACGTACACGTTGTCGTGTCAACTCTGTCCGGTGTATCCACAACGGGGGAACTAATCGCATGGTCGACCAGCAACATATAATGACGAAAAGTTTATCCTGCATAGTTCGCTACGGGCATATTGTTTTCCGGTGGACTGGATGGTAGTAAGTTTGGTCCGATCTCTTTGGGCTGCTGAAGTAACTTAGACGATTGTTCGAACGGGACTGACAACGACTGATAAATCTCGGCGTCTCCTACCGAGTGTCGACGACATGTTGTGGCCACGTTTGACGTCGACGAGTATCTTATTATGGCCGGCCCTGTTCTAACGCTGGTTGGAAACGTCGATGGTATGTGAAATTCAGCCGATCTAAGTTCCTGGAACACTAACTTCATCTTATCACTCTCCGTCAACTGCAGCTTGATGGATTCAGACGAGGTAAACGTTTTCAAAAATACGTATTAAGCTAGTACAATGATATAGCAGACACGCAGGTCGATGCTTCAAGGTAGAGTAGCAAGTGGGTAATGACTCATATGTCAACAATCTTCGAGTGACAAAAATAATTTATACTAGTCAAACCTATCGCAACGATGTTTTGTTGATTTTGTATCGGCCAGAAAAATATTAGGAACTCAATTAAATATTGTTACAAATACATTTATTTAAAATTTTAAAAAAAACAAACGTTTAGATTATATGAGTCTTGGGTCGACCTTTATGTTTTTTTTTTTTTTTTTTAACAGGAATGTGGCTCTTCTGTGATAATGTCAATTTTATTACACTATGGAACCTGTAGGAGGAGTTAGCTGAAGAAAAGATGAAATGGTGGCAGTGTATACGTTGGCCCCTCTTTTATTTTCATGGATTATTAGCCAGATATTAAATTTCTTAAATGACAATAATAAATTATATTAAAACACGTTGTATACATTTTATAATTAATGTTTATTATTAATTATAAATTATTTTATATAGTTTGTTAAGGTATAAACGGAGTCAATTTAGTAGATTGCAAAGTTCCGCAGATTGATATTGGGACAAGCAATAAACCGCACTAGTCCCCCTCCCTACAAGTACGTTTTTGAGTGAGGAATACTTTTCACGTTATGTTAACTAGGTATACTCATAAGTAGTCTTGTAGTCATATTATGTAGAATGATTTATGTTTTACTAATATTATTTTCTTAATATTGTTATTTTTTAATAAATTAAAATAGTTTACTAACCTGCCAATGTTAAATTTGTTAAAAGAACATAGGTTCAATATTAGGTAACTTAATACATAAAATACATTAATATTAATTGATATAGTAAAATAATATCAATATTTATTTTATAATTAAAAAAAATATATGCATCAGCAGGTTTTAGTTCTATATGTGGGTGGGTGGGTTACGACTTATGGATAGCTTCAGTATTTGTCTCTAAGAATAAAATGTTCGTGACGCCACTGGGTACTGCTATTAACTTAAGTCGATAATAAGAATAATAACTTACCGAATAGAACGGTGAGAATAATTATTAGTTTCGTGGTGTACATAACAATACCTTAAAATGAATCATTATATTTTAAAAATGTCATTGTGTATGGTAAAAACAAAATATATTATGTAAAACGTTTAAGTAAACACACACGTAACAACTGTAAGCAATTTTTTTTTAATATTGCTTCACTAGAAATTAATTTAATTTAGTAGAATAACAATAATTTTTTACCGATTTGAAAAGTATTTGGAAGGTGATTCGAGGTGTGCTAAAGCATAACTGGCACACCCCATAGTTCTGCCTATGATAATAAATAATTATATATTATAATATCGGTATCCCCCTCCCATGGGCGGATAGGTACTTTTTTACCGGGATATTTCTATTAGGGCTACACATACTTAGCGCCTTTATATTGTATATAAAAAAAATTAAACTTCTTTTGAGTTTTATCGTTGACACATTTAATTTACAAATCTTGACCCATTCTCTTTTGTTATTTTTGTTATTCGAACATCGATTATATTTATTTATTTTTTTACATTTACATTTTATACATTGTTTCGTTTTAGCACAATAGTACATACAACAAAATAGATATGTATTTATACAGGTATTGATGAGTTTATACATAGGCCCCTAAGCCCTAATGGAGTATACAAATATTACCAATACGCATTAATAATATACAGCCACCAGGGCGCCAGCCAGTATTATAAAAATATACTTTTATATTATTATTATTTTTTTTTTTGGGAGGGGGGATTGAGGCCTCTGAGTATAATATTGATGGGGGCCTACCGGAAAAATCCCGATTTCCCGATGAGACTATCCGCCCATGGCCCCCTCCCATTACCCACCAACTATAATAATATAAATTTAGGTGTAAGACAAATCTATAACATATAGGTATATGAATATGTGTGACTATAAGTACCTATACCTATCATATATAGGCACCAACATATAAATTAAAAAATGTATTATTTATTTTGTGTTTAGAGTAAAATGCACTGCGTACTATGTTTGGAAGTTCGTTTCGTTGCCTTCACTGTGGCAACGAAAACATCACGGACTCCTTCTTTGGTCTTCGAAGAACATTCTAAAAACGCGAAAGCTTTTATATCTTCCGCCACTGATTGGCCAATCTCTTTGGTAATCATGACATTATATTCCGGTATCCGAATGGTAGTTTTTCTCGGTGTGTCCACATTGTAGTTTTCTGAGGTGGCTATTGATGTTTCTGGTTCTAGTCTGTTAGTATTATTTAGACCAATTTCAGATACGTCGAATTCTTCTTGTCTTGCTACTATCAAGTCACTGTAGCCATCCGATTTTGCCTGTACTGGCAGCCCTTCGACCGTTTTATGTGGTTTCCTGTCAGATTCCAGTGTGGATTTCTCGTCTGTCAAAAACCTGCACCAATCGATCTCTGCCTGCAGATCAATACATGTCACCGTGTAGTTATCAGTAAAAGTTTGTCCAACAGTGACTTCGGTTGAGTTGCATTTGTCCTGACTAGACTGCGGTAGATCAATGCTCTGCAGCAGATGGTTATCGCGAAGGTCCTTCTTATTTCCGACCAATATTACCGGAACTTCTTTGCAAAAAAACCGTACTTCTGGCACCCATTTATCAATCACGTTGATCAATGATTTGGGAGTATCGATAGAATAGCATATGATCACTACATCCGCGGCCCCGTATGACAGTGGTCGCAGCCTGTCGTAATCCTCTTGGCCAGCAGTGTCCCACAGTTCGAGCGCTACCTTTTTCCCATCAACTTCGATCTCGGTTGAATAGAAGTCAAACACCGTTGGCACATATACATCTGGAAATATATCCTCCAAAAACACTCGCAAAAGGCATGTCTTACCGCTCTCACCATCACCGACGATCACCACTTTCTTCCTAATGGGAGACATATTTTCCTACGACAAAAACACATAAAACGAATTTCAGGTACGTGGATTTTATTTTATTACTATTTTTTTCGTGAGCTTCAGTAACATGGGCTGTACGCCTGTATATATGGACTATGTATAGGGATACGGTTAATACGGTTGAAACGCGTGTTTAATGAGTGGCAAGGATTCGTCGACAACCACCGTGCCATACCAGACTTTTCAAAGTAGGTACAATTTGAACAATAATTTTTTTTTCTTCTTTGAAAATGGTGGAGATAATACGAGACATAGGTTATGTCATATTATGTGTAGCTGACGTTCAAAGCTTTCTTTTACGAGACCTTATTCAATTGATTATGCGTATTAAAATTGTTTGTAATTATGTATAGTCTAAATTTGTAGACGCCAGACAGTACCTACTAAACCTACATATGTGCTTATCATGTATATTTTTAGAGAAAGTTTATAAGTCATCACATATTCACTAAGTAAGGTCACCCCTATTTTTCTTTTAATAATGAATTCATTCAAATTCTGATTTGAGTGTATTTTAAATACACTCAAAGTTCATATTTTCAAACTCTTGATTTCGTATGACGCACTATTTAAGATGATTCTTATAGCGATACATACTTCTGTTTTCCAAATGAGAACCCGTAAATATGCAAGCCCGGGCGTAAAAACTTAATTTAAACGTTTTTAAATTTAATTTTTAACTTAACTGATTTTGATTGATATAAACTTAATAAATAACGAGTTACTTTCAATCAAATCCAAGTTATGTTAATTCAAAAATAATTAAATAATAAGTATAATACAATACAATTATTATTGATGATGCATATTGCATAAACATTTACTTTTATTTATTTTAAACCGTATTATTACTAGCTATTTATGCATTAAGAGAAAAATAACTTAAATTAAGTACCTAAGTTAATTGTAAGTTTCCATACACTTTTAACTCAACCGAGTTAAAAAAAATTAGGATAACTACTAACTTTAAACTCTTTAAAATGTTCTCAATGCACTTAATTTAATTAAAAATCATCATTAACAAATGACAAGTGACAAACGCGTTTACAAATTGTTGAAGTTGATGGACCAGAACATTTCCAAATCACCATAGCCCCCATACTTCTAAGCCTGTTGTTATGGACCCATTGTCCTCAGTATCAACACAAAACATAATAGATACCTAAATCAAAACTAAGTAGTCGTTTGGATTTTAATATATGATAAGTCCCCTCATCACCCCCCTCCGCTTGGCCACCACTAATTCTTTATATAATATAACTTAAATTACCAACCTTTAACTCAATATTTCCTCGATACTATAGTATATCTTGATCCGATTATATAGATAGGTATACCTGTCCAGGAGCACAACAAATAGGTAGCTTAATAAATATTTATGCGAGACGTTGGTTATAAATACACTTTTTTTATCACAGAACTAAATAAAACAAAATATAATAATAAATAGTCTTGTGTGTGAATGTAATAATAATGTTAATTGTTAAGTGTAATAATGATGGTGAAAATTCGAAAATTATCTGATTCAATATGGAAACTATAATTTATGGATTATGCCATAGAAGACTCGCGTTGTCGTGTGGTGAAAATCGCAGTGCACGTAACTCTCCAAATTATCGGAAATGATTTATGCACCTACCTACAGTATAAAATATGTGCACAATAATTGTATAAAATTAACACCAATAGATAAATAAAGTTTGATACACATTTGAACACGACAGGGAGGGGTGACGGATGACCCTCCTGAGTCCTGTCTTTTTGTAACTGACCATAAGTTAAGCCAATTTTGTCAGCTGTTAAGAAATAAAATGCATTTTTTTCTAAACTATGTGATACAACAAATATTTAGGTAATATAATTATTTTGATGTAGGTAATGTATAATTTACATTTACGATTTGCATGAAAAAGATTTTGTTATCATTTGGTAATAAAACTTGTCTTGAATTTGTCATTCATATACATTTTTGTATTTAGAATATAATTAAGCAAATTCAAAATACTAATTAGGATTTAGGTGTACTACTACCGAACCAACACTAATTACCTAAATTCAATAAATAGAACTACAAAGTACCTATTAAAAAGGTCACCAAATCTCACAAACTTTATCTGGAAAACACACATAACATTTATTTTTTAAATTACTTTCTCAATAGTGAATTAAATGAGATTTTCACCAATTTTCATTTAATTTTTTAATTTACCTTCTTTGAATAAGCGGGTACATACAATTTTTGTGGCACCTGTAAACATTCAAAATTCCTATTGTCCCACTCAGAAAATATTAATTAGTGATCCCTGGTATATTGTATAAATAATACACTGTTTATAGTTGTTGACATTAGTTGTAGGTACTAAAACAAATAAGTATATATTTGTTATACATACTAATACATATTATATATTAAAGCTCAAATAACAATGAAATATGTATTTATACATGAATAAATAATTAATATAATACATTTAAAAATTGTACCTAACATGATTGTTCCATAATAAATGTTTTTATTTTTTTCATATTCTTGGAGACCTGTATGTTTCAGAGGCGTGTATTTTAATATTTGAGAGTTTGATTAAATTATCTAAAAATAAAATTATTTTAATAATTTACTTTACATATTATTACTATTCCTAGTAATTACAAATATAATAATTATTATTAAGTACCAACCTTTACTGTAATATAATCGCTAGGTTTAATGTCTTGATTTAACGTTGATCCTTCATGTGATAATTTAGTGTTTGGAATAATTACTTTTAAGTTTCAATCATTCCGTCCGCATAGATCAGATGGACCTATACGACTTTCCTAAATTTAACATATTTATGAGGACCTATTCAGCGATCGTCGGCTTTCCGACCTAGCTAGGCCACTACCGGGATATTTAGTATTTAAATATTGATTGTTAATTACTAATTACTAATTAGTGAAAAATAGTAAAAGTTACACACGAAATAATTTTTAAAAATAGTATCACAAAGAAAATTGTTCTAATTGATAACATGCGAGCAAGCATAAAAAAATATATAGTCAATTCTATTTGATTAGACTTATATAAGCTATATGTATACATGTAAGTTATAAACTTATAACCCACGAGCCTCAACTTTATTTAACCAATCAAATATAGGCAAAGGCGACTGACACAAACCAAGGTGCCGGCTGTGGTTGCTGGTTAGCATATTTATACATTCATAGTTATGTTCTAGTTTTAATAGTATGATGAGAAAGAACAGATTGTTTTTTGTTAAGACATAATAATATCTTATGATTTTAAGAGATGATAATATTGTAATAGGTAAAAATGTATACTAATTTTAATTTTTACTTTTTTCTTCAACCGCCGGTATACCCACCGGCATAGCGCATAGGGTCCATTCTCCCGATGTCAAAATGTTTTTGAATTCATAAAAATCAAAAACATCCGGCGTTTTACATGGCCTACTAAATGTGCACCAACATCGCTGGCACTCTGGCAGTATATTTTTCGGTTAGAACATTAACTTATTTTTTTTTTTTTTTGAACCGAGATCTGGAGACGGAACTACTTTTGAATAACCTCAACCCCAGAATTACTTAGACCCCTGTAAAACATTAACTGCATGCTGAAAAATGCAATACGGAATAAAATACGTAAGCACAGCACAGAAAAATAATAATTCCGAAATTCGAAATTCAGTATCTTAAGTTTTACTCTCTATTGTTAATAAAAAAAAATGTCATTTTATTGACTTAGGTATTTTTTACTGAATAGGCGGGGATAGGTAATAAATAATATTAAACAAAATAACTACGAACTTCCAGAAACGTAAGCTGCAGCTGTTCTGGTGTCAGCGATTGAAAAAAGTTTAAGGGAGCGCTTTTTACACGATTTCAAAAATAAAGGGTCACTCACCTCTCCTTCCACTATTTATTAGAGTGTCACCCTTACTTGCATCTGTGTATTAAAAAAAAAAAAACTATTATTTTTTGAAGTCATATATATTATTATATAAGCATTCAATATTTATATATACTTCAGTTACATAGCTATATATTATATGATTAAAGCATTTCGTTGTTTCAGTAGAATTAAAAGTGTTGAGTGACACGTCACACGTGCTACTATAACAATTGGGTCACGTTTATATATAAACTATATCATAGGTGTAGGACGTAGGTTAGGAATGGTATAGGATAACGGATCAATGAAATAGTTCGTTTGGTTGTGGCTTTTATATATATAGACAATTGACATACGACATGCGACAACACCGACCGATGTACATGCTGTTTGACTATTTTTAAATCAAAAATTCGAAACTATATTTTAGAAAAGGGACATGACTCTTGAAATGACTAGCTGTCACGACTCATGGCAATACAACTAATATAGGTACAATAGGTAGGTACATCGTACATACACCACATTTATATTATTATTTTACGGCAAACGCAGAAAAGTTTAAGTATATATTTAATACCTAAAATATCTTATATTTGTTTTATTTGCGTTATCAAAGAAGACTTAAACTTAGACTTTCGCCCAAGTACCTACAACTCGTAAAATTGTATTGAAAAAAATTAACTAATGCAGCCGTGCAGGCTTTTATACTAGGGGCCAATAAGGTAATTTTTAGGGGGGGGGCAAATGAAACTAGATTCCAAAACCTATTTAAAGCATACATTTACATACTATAGGTATTTCTTGAAATGAAATAACGATTAAAAGATGAAAGGGTATATATAATAATGTAAACATTAAACATTAGTTTTAAAAAAAATTGTTAATCGCTGAAATCGATACATTACATTACATAATATTGTAATAAGGGGGATGAGGTGACCGAGTGGTCTGCCGCGTCCGCTGCCACGCAGCCGGTCGCGGTTCGATCCTCGGCTACCGGGCGGCATTTTTCTCCGGACAAGTCGCGGTGACCGGAGAACAAGTGCTGCCATCCCCCACCCCCGGGGCATGGCAGAAACCTACGGGTGCCCCATTCGAAATTCTGCCAAAAACAAACACACACGTGTTCCCCCCTACCGTCCCAAAATATACAATACAAACCTACAATACAAATCCTACTACAGCTAATGGCCTCAGTTGCCGAAGCTTAAGATCAATAAAAAAAAAAAAAAAAATATTGTAATAAGTAGTCAATTGAATAATAAAATAAATATTAACATTATAATACGAAATACCTATTGATGTGAAAATAAAAATTACAAGTTTCTTTTGTGAGATCTAAATATTGTATAACATTGTCAATAAATTCTATTTCTGTTGGTTTATCATCATTTTTTCCCTATGAACACCGATCAATGGTCATGCATAGATGCATAGTCCATATGAAGCCTTTCCTCACTTATTGTTGACCTAAGCCATGTTTTAAGTCTGCGCAAAATACTGATTGAGCTTTCTGACACTCACAGTTGAAGCTCTAGAGTCTATATAGGTGGTAATGTAATGTATTTACCATTACATTTGACGCCCTGCAAATATTGCCGTAGTTGCGCTATGTTTTACACTGTATTCGACCAATTTTGTAGCCAATTGTATAGCCTTTCTGTACTTTGACTCCCCATTCCAAAATTAAACTATGGATCCGCCACTGGTATATTCGTATGCATTATGTAACTTTGATATGTATAATAACACTGCATTTTCTCTAAGAGGACACTACACCTTCATTTTGTTGTCTCCATTTTAAAAGCGGGTAACAGTTAAAGTATTTGTGTATCTACATTAGTTAAAGCTTGTTCAAACTTGTTTCATTACTGTTAATGAAAGATAATTTACTTAATGTTAAATTTATAGGTGTCAGTGATCTGTTGGAGGGGTTCTTGGGATATTTTAATTTTAAAGCGAAGTATGAGAATTCATAAATTGTAATATTTTACGAGCTTTAAAATTAAAATATACGAGAACGCTACAAACCATTATAATTATTTTTTTTTTACCATAGTTATCGTTTCATGCGATGACTTACTGATAATATGTTAAAGAAATTCCACATATTGTGATAAATAGCCATAGCAACTTTACCTACGTCATGTAACGTTGTAACATGTGCAATAGTAGATTCTTTTGTTAAATATTTACAATTGTTGAAAAGTTCTTGCCTAATTAATGGCTATATGTTGTGATATAGCCATATAGGTATATAAATGGATGTAGGTGGGACGGTGGATACTAGGTATTATTTATTTATATTTTATTTTTTCTTAAATACCTATGATGATACGCAGTAAAATAATTGACTGAAGTCCTTGTACAGACAGCGGCATCTACCGGAAGACGTTTAATTATACGCATTAAGCATCGTCGTATTCCGCTAGAGTCCTCTGAAAGTATTCAACGCACAACATACCAAATATATATATTATTTTCGTTTTTTCTATAATTCAAATAGGCAAAATTAAGGTGCACACTGCTGAGGCTAAACCGCTAAACGTAACTTTTAGGTCAATCCTTCGTAAATTACATGATCGTAAATCGAGTAATTTCTTACGTCTCGTGGAAAGAATTTAAAAAGAAAAAAAAACTAACGATATAAAATATAATTTGTACCTAATATTCAGTGAACACATTAATTTTAAGTTTAATATTATATACGTACGATACACCTGATATTATATTGCCATATTGGTGTGATGAATACAATAATATAATAAACAAATAACATATATACTAGAAAAAAGATGTTTAGATGATAAAAGATTATTTTAGATGTATGGACATCGTAAACTTTTAGCTCTATATTGAGAACTAATTTAGGATTATTTTAGGCTCGTGATCGCACGTACCGTCACCCCTGATGTCCCCCATTACTGCATTAGTCGTTACTAGCTGATACCTATAAAATAGAAAGAACTTTACATTTTATATAATGTTATGCATTTATTAATTTATTGTTTGTATAATAATATGACGTGCCGTTGGTGAGAAATGTGAATTAAGAGTGCACTCGGAGTAACAATAATTTACTACCTATAGGTACGTCGCAGATAATCTCGAACAAATCGTTGTAAAAAATAAAAATTATTGTTTCGATCGTGCAGTGGCACGCAGCACTGCGGTAGAAGCAAATGGTATTTTTGCGATATGTTATAATAATATATCACAGGTACGTATAATAACGATTCGACGTTATGTCTGGAGGTATAACGGCGTGTACTTGTATATAGTATACGTTTCCCGGAGGCAACGCAAGAGCAAACGGTTATTTAAAATAATAACAAGATAATAACATATTTCGACGCAGGACTGCAGAAGACTATATGAAATGTGAAATCTGTAGTGTATATTTAGGTATATATTTATCATTTATGTAGGTATAATATAATATGTACAGGTATATAACTTAATCGTGCAAGAATAAAAATAAATTGTGTCGAAATGTGAGATCATTTTATATTGTTTTCCGTCCCGTTTCACCTCAACCACGCATTCTAAATGACCCGCAGACGAATAAATTATTATCGTTATAATAATGTTTTGTCATACTATAATAGGTAATAATATTAATAATAATCGAGTAGAGTAAATAAATCGATGCTGTATTATGTCAATATCAATAAAATATTCTAAAAATGTATTGTATAAAATCAGTTAACGGCGTGTTGTATCTTGTATGTAATATTAATATTAAACGTGACCAAATGTATAATTAATATTGTTTAATATAAAATATCATGTAATAACTAGATTATTTCGAATTGCCGTAAATGGTTAAATGGCTGTAATAGGTACTATCTTATAATAGATATGTTGAAAACGATCTAAATTTATTTATAATCTTATCGTCTTGGAGGATAACAAATCTCGTATATAGTAGTAACAATTTTTTACCCGCAGTGCTTTTTATATATAGCTAATATACATTTTATGTCAAGATTTACCTAGATAACTCAATAAACTAATTTGGTTAAATATTCAATGACAAATTCCATGGGCTATATTTGAATCGTTAATGCGATAACCGCACGATTTTTAGTTTCGGATTCTGACTTCATAATGTTGCTATTAATTCATACTTTCATTTGTTTATTGTTATACTGCATATAGATATTATAACTTTTAAGAGTTTAAAGCTTGGTAAGGTGAATTGTTAAGTGAACACATAATGACCGTTTCTACTTTCTAGAACTATGTTAAAGTAGAGGATACCTGCAGTGACAACTGATACGGCACCTTTGTCAAAGTTCGGTTATGACGTCAAATTCATCTGTTATGTGTGTGCTGAATTTAACTTTAAATCTCTTGTTATCTGTATTTTACACATAGAAACATTACATATTTATGTATATTATATAAATGTATAATAAAGTCAAAGATATAAATAAATAATAGTACAAATTATAGGTTTTATAAAACTATTACCTAAGTGTCACGTACCCACTTTTGTATGAAAAAACACATTTGAAAGTACAATTTACCTAATATAGTTTTAGCACGATATCGATATTATTTATTACCAATATTTGTCTCATTAAGAGAACGTCACTTCCGCATGACATTGTGTTATCTCCGTCGTATACAAACGCGTAAGGTTAGCAAATTTAAGCTCGGCAGATCACGTCTAGCTTCATTAGTTCAAAAATTAGAGTGATGACTTGACCTTATATGAAACTTGATGGTGAGAACATTATCTGTGTGACTGTGTTCCTATGTTGGTTTTTGACGATAGCTTAATTTTTTTAGCAAGTTATGAGTATATAATATAGCGTTCATTTAAAAGGCTCATAAGTCACGTAAAAATTGAACCATTGTAAAAATCCATCACAGGAACACAGATAGTGTTTTTACCATTAAGTTTCATAATAAGTCGATCCACTCTAATTTTCAAATCGACGGAATTAAACCTGATCTGCCGAGCGTAAATTTGCTATGTTACGCGTTTATAAGACGGAGATAACACATGCGGAAGTGGAATTCTCTTAAATAATAAATGGTAGTTAATTATCAATTATTATTTATTATATTGATTGCGTTTGTTTATTTTCGTGAAACATAATTTTGAAGTGTATACCTACCTACATTACGAAACTATAAACATTAATTTAAAAACAAGTCGTAATTAGAGGGACGGTTAAAAATTATTGAAATCTTCGGCTACCACACGTTTTATTAAACAGGTATAATTTTAATTATTATACCTACTTCAATTATTGCCATAAAACATATTAATATTAATTCATAGGTGTATTTTATTCTGCAATACAGTCACGTGGATGTAATCTGTGACTATACGGTCGAGTGGATGAACAAATTATCGATTCGAATTCACGGTTCGAGTAATTTGACAATTATGTTGTATTTTTACCAATACACAATAATAATATACAATATAATCTACCATCTATACATATTAATTTATAATATTATGTTACATTATCATGTTATGATTGAACCGTAAAACATATAACCATTCTAATCGAACTAATGAATAGAACTCTGAATCAGAGCAACGCTTGTTAATTATATACTTATGTAAGTATACATGCATGTACACATAAAATATAAATAATAATATAATATACGATGAGAACTTGAGTGTGACTTATTATCAATAGGTAAATGGTAAATTATATATTTTATAACTACTATCGATTGAAAATATTATTAAACAGAATAGCTGGGTATATAGCGAAATATTTTATTTGCATCATTATAACAGTGCAAACAGAAATAAAATGATTATTATTATGCATCAATTACGAACTATGCGTGCGTATAATGAGTTAGAATAAGTGATAATATGATTAGACGTTCCTAATCTAATTTTTCAGCGAGGCTTTAGATCTGATTTATTATCGCCAAACAAAAAAACAATATTTGGATAAAACAATGATAGTAATAATAATTAACTGTTGAATAATAATATTATATAGACACATATAATATTATAATATATAAATAGTAGGTGCAGTAAGATTAGTTTGAACAGTATGAATGTATAAATCACGTGAATACCCACGTGATGTAGGTTTTGTTTTCAAAATATGTTGAAGGAACAATATTAATAATAAAATTAAAATTGTGAAATTCATTAACACTGTTTAATTAGGTATGTAATTTTGTAATTAAACACATTTTGTAAGGTCAATTATTCTGTGAATTAAATTCGTAATTTTATCGTGTTTTTTGTTCGATTAAAATCTATTACGGTAGATAGTAGATACTAATTATAACAAATACAAATATGCAGTATACACTTTGTTCGTAATATATATGTAGGTATAATCATTTATCACTATTATTGTTGAACATTTAAATATCAGAATAAAAAAAAAAGCTTGATTTGTATACTTAATGATATATACGTATAATGATTAATGACCAACTTATTTAGTATAATAATATACGTTTCCGAACCGACTACAATATAGAATACCTACTAAAAACTGTTGAGTTTTGTATTTAAGTTAAATTTTTTCGAGATAACAGAAACCAGTTTTTGTAAGACTGCAGTATTTTCAGTCTAATATTATTTGATTATATCATAGAGATTACATGCATGTTGAAATCGTATATTATATTATGCATGTAAATATATAATAAATTAATAACTAATGAATAATAACTAATAAGTAATTATGACTAAAGCACGAATTTGTATTCACTCTAAGTATCACAATATGCAGTAAAAATTTACACAATTAAATCGTTTTTTAAATAATTTTCGATTTACTAATTAAGAAGTTAATGCAAAACAAATATATATTTTTTTAGTTAAGTTGCTTAATAAGATTATGAACAATAAAGTTCACTTCTTGCAGTTAAAAACGATATAATTGATATTAGTTTCCTGATAAACCTATAGGTTCGTAGTTGATAAAATGCATTATTAGAATTTTTTAATCGGTGAAATATTATTTTACAGCTTTATTAGGTTGCATTATCTACAATACAGGTATTCATCTATATTTTATAGATTCTATTCTTTGATGCATCTATAGCCTATAGGTATACGTTAAATATCAAAATAATGTTGAAAAATAATTAAAATCATCGAAAATGCAATAGAAATTGTTGCCATTCGTAAAGATTACTGACTGGAAATATCCAAAAATATAAAGGTAATAGCAGAGTAGGTATAAAATTGCATAAAAATTAGCACTTTATAGCAATAATTATCATGCTATGTTATTTTATAAATTCTATTCAAAAAGCAGTATGGCTTTTATAAAATAAAATAAAAAAATTAACCATTATGACTCTTAGAAACAATTCTTATTCAAAAATATATTATTATGTTCATTGTTCATGTATACGTCATTTAAAACTCCATTTTTTTTCTTGTTTAGGAGAGTAGATATTTTATTATAAAATGTGGAGTGTGTAGCTTAACAGGAATTTAATTTATATTATAGACTAGGTATAGTATATTATCGTGCAGGGTGTATAGTCTTCACATACCCTTTAAATATATATGTTTGTATAGAAAAAAATGACTGCGTATTGCGTAGATGTTATGAAATATACCTACCTAAATAATAAATAATATACTTATTATGGTGTAACATATTATATAGGTTTCTGTTTACAGTTATTTTTTCTATTGTCAATTGCGTGTATCCGGAGGGAAACAACTCGAAATCGACCCGACCTTTATAATAACATTTATACACTCAAACACATAATACATAATACAGTGGGTACGCAATTCGCACACATATCTCGTAAATACGTCATCACACACGCACACACATATTATATACTGCATTCAAGAAAAACACCAAATGTGCAGTGAAAATAAAAGCACTCTTCGACATACTAAAGCATAATGTATATCACATTGTTATATCATAGATATCAATTGTTCGGCCATTGATATTATTATGTAATACTAATAATGGTCGTATATGTGTGGACCACCTCGGAGACGGACCAATTTGTACGTTACGCGCGAGTATATTTAATTCAACATCTGCGACCCCCGTGACGCGATTTCCAATATATGTTTCTAATATATTATGTAGGTTATAGGTATACTGGTATAGGCACGCTATCCGAGACGGGCCCCCGTTTGCAAAACTATGCGACATTAAAATATTATGTATAAGTAGCGACAAATATATATCAATATGTTCTTTAATGCAAACGTCGAATGTAAATTTTATTATACATGCAGGATGATCATGTCATCATATCGATTTTCTCGTGTAAACAAGGAAAACGGAGAAAACTGTTTTTCCTTTAAGACCCTTTGAAATTTTGTTGAAGGTTGATTTGGTGGGGCGTAAGCTTTTGAAAAACAAATCAAAATTCTTTTCTTGGAAATAGTTTTAAGTTTTAAAAAATTTGCATTGTGCCAGCGCCGACACGCGCTTTGATCTATGCAATATGATGCGCACAGTGCAGCATCCATCACGTTGTACCGTGCCGCGCGCCGCCGCCGTCGCACTCTCGTATCTGTAGAAACTAGCTGTAATCCTGGTATAGGAAAATTCGTTCTAATCTTTAAGTCCAAATGTCAAATGCTTATAAATAGCTTAACATTTCAAAAATTTCATTGTCTATGGAAAAAGATAATTTAAGTTGCAGTCCAATGTTCTAAGATTTTATGATTAATATTTTTTGAATAATACAACAAACATCGTCTGAGGATAAATCTATACCTACGTTTGAATATCTAATGTCGTTAAAAATTAAAGTACTCATAAAACATGTATATGTAATTTTACACTTAACTTTTTTTTTAGTTCTAGTAAGAAATCCTTAAGAGGAACATTGTGTTACATTTTCAAAACACTTGACCGAGTATAAAGTATAAACATTTTTATCGACATTAATATAATAAAAACTAAAAATTATAATTCGAAAACAGAAAATTTTTTTTGAAAATCACTCAATATCTATAGAAAATTGTTAAAGTTCTTAGATTCTAGGTGTCTAATATTATTCCTTTTTGAATTACAACAAAACAACAATAACAATTTCGCCCAAAAAAAAAAAAAATTGCATTGAAATTTGTATAGGTACATCAGTTTATATTTAGTTGATATGGGAATTTAGGGTTGGAATGAAAACAATGTAAAATTATATTTTAGGGTTTTAGGGTTTGTTGAACTAATCCGTAAACAAATCTTTGTATAGCCTAACCTAACCTATATAATATTCACATCTTTTTATTCGACAAAAGAAGAATAAGAAGAATAAATAATAATAAAAAATACAATTGCACTTAAAAATACATGATATTGTGTAATTACACTTTAATTCACAAAAACACACACACACACCACTTATATATACCACACTATGCCCACGCTTTATATGTTTCAACTAAAAACTGGATACATTCATTATTATTATAGCAATAATTTCCTAGTGATACATAATTTTATACTTGCCCAAAATTATTAAAATAGTCATAATCTTTCACCAATAACCTGGCCATTAGGCTGCATTTAAAATCACACAGGGGTAAATGCTCACCTTGCCACACCCTCAGATGCCACTGGGTATAATACAATATATATAAATATAAAATATAGGTTGAATCTATTTTTTTATTACTAGGAAGTCATTATTATTGGATATTATAACAAGCGAAATCGAAATAGATACCTACTGCAGTTTTTTAGTCATCCGCTCTCCACGAAATGATGTGATCATGCAGTATTCTGTATATATTGTTCATTACTCATTCGTTATTACATATATTATATTGTTATAATGGATTTATCGTTGGAATGATAATGTTATAGGAACTCGCATTTAATTAATGACTGACCGTAGCAGGCGCTCCCTTATTTGTATAAGCTACATATTATTAAGTATAATAATAGAGGTTTTATTTTTTTTTGTAGGTGCTCGTATAAATTAACTGGTCAGTTTCATAATAGGAACATAATATAATGTTTTATAATTACTAAAATTATATTCGGTACACATGGCGACAAAGGAGGATTTCTATATAAATATGGTAATGTAGAAAAATAATTTGTTGAACATTGTATCCATCATATATTTTAATTTTTTATTGACTTATCGATTTTTTAATAATAAATCTTTACTTCAGAATATAAACAAGGTTCTTGGCTTACTTTATTAAGTTTTGGGTCAATTATTATTAATTAGGTATGTAGGTACTAAAACTAACTTTTCGTAATATGTATTAGAAATTTGGTAATAATAATACTGTTGGGGCCGCGGATTTGTATCACAATCAAACAATTAACACTAAATAGTACACAGTTTTGCATACACGGTGTTCGACAATTTGGAAAAACTGAAATATTTTTGTTTAAGTTATTATTAATCGTCGGTGTAATTAATGTTTATTGTTTGGGTTAAATTTAAAAACTATTGGCTTAGACCTGGTTTTTACAACTAACCGCGGAGTATGCTTTAATTATAATTAGTTTTGTTTAGCAGCATTATTTTGTGGGCACAGGAAGTGACTATAATAAAAGTTGTGATTGATATATTATCTGCGACGCAGTCCGTATAATAGGCACGGATGAATACAACAATATAATAATATTACACCTAAAATGGTAAAGGTGAAGAAGTCAAAGTCTGTATATATATATTATACTTCGAACAAGCTGCAGGAGTGGATAAATGTCCTAATGACATTGGCCTCATATTAATCTATGCAGAGCACAACACGGTGTACACTAATTATGTGCAATACACCTATGAATTATCTAGGTATATTATATATAAATATATAAAGACATACAGTATAATATAGTATAATATTATACTATATAAATAATTTTACAAACAGTTAGCTACCTAACTGCGATATTTAAATACAAATATTATGTGTACATAAATCATATTTACTTAATACATAGGCGCGCATTATTTATGAGTACCGTATTAGTACTATAAGCGGCAAGTACCACATTACAAGAACCTATTGGCTATACGCATACACTGAATATATGCTTTCATGCGTGTACAACATTGGCACCCTCAAGTTTACTTTTAGCACCCTTAGTTGTTGGCGAGGTCCGAAATGTTGAAAACGAAAAACACTTCTTCTCTTGCTTATTACATATTATTAAAATGACAATATTTTATCGATTATAAATAAAACAATACCTGCATATACATGACCAATCTATGTGTCATACTATAATCATAATCATATTCATAAAATGTGAAGATTGTTCGCGAGCCAAGGCACCTCCTAGTAGGTTTACACTATTTTATTAGCTCTTTAATAACCTTTAAATATTCATAACTATTGATGGCAACTTAATGAGTACTGATGTAGAACCAATTATAAGTTAATTAAAATTATTAGTAGGGATTTCCTAAGATTTTTCTTAATGTTGTATTAAAATTGCCTATGTCAAACCCCTTACAGGTGTACGTGGCATCTAAAATACTGAAATTATTTGTATTTTCAAATTTAAAATCTTAAGTTATTTAGACATTATTAACATATTAGTTCTTAAGTTTCAATAAGCTTATTGTTTTAAAATGTTGATGGCTATATATATTAGGGAGCATAATTATTATTTTTGTGTCTTATGTATTAATGATTTAAATATTATATTATAAGAATTTTGTGAAAATAAGTTTGATTCGATATAAAATTACTACGTATAGTAAAAATGATTTGATTTGATCTGTGAAAGTTGTAAGAAAACATGCATGCAAATACAAAAGTAGTTATATGTATACATCAAAGTATAATATGAGGCTGCAAGACCACGAACGTTTCTACTTTTCAAAATTAAAAAAATTATTATGTATTTCGAATTTACTAATGTTTTATCTTAGTGGAAAATGGCAATTGGTTTTGACAAACCAAAAGGAATGTCCAATGTCCAGATAAAAATTCAACCACTTCAGAACGACTTCTTCCTCAAATTATCTTAGTATCATTATATTTATAAAATACTTCTTATGTTTTTTTAAAAATTATTATTAATTATTATTTAAAGCCTCGGCATATACTATCATGTCTATTTTTTTATTTAATATTTACGTGTATAATATAATACAATATTGTGCCTTCGTGTACGTGGTCCGAAATCGATGAACGATCTTTTTTGGAAATACTATTCAAAAGTTCTAATTCGATTAATCCGTTTTCAAAACATGCACACACACACGATATTATGTTACTATACTATTAGGTCATGAGTTTTGCAGGTTAGGTACTTGAATCGCTAACTGCAGAGAGGGGACAAGTCCGCTTTTACTAATTTTTCAGGAATGATGAAAAACTAAACAACTTATGAAATGTTAATGTAAAAAATTTAAAATTGTTGACTCTGTATGTACGTAAATCACTTGAAAATTTCATTTAATTTGTAAAAAAAAAGTTTTATAATTGTTTTTAAATTAATAAATTAAAATTATGATGGACATGTCTCCTTTCAGCAGAAAACATTGCTTTAGGTATGCACTTAGGCATAGTACATAGTAGGTACATACGAGTAGGGCTTGATTTACGATTTACGAGGCCAGGGGTACGAGGGGTGATCCGTGCTCGAAATCATGTCTACATGTCTAACTTTATATAACAAGTGAAAGAAATTAGTGAGAAATTCAATTGAAACCATCGAGATATTAATATGATAATATTATTATGCTCTCTGCAGAATTGATTCAAATTAATTATCGATAATACTTATAATTATTCATACGGGGGATGTTTGCGAGTCTAAGCCCAACATTGGCTGCAACAATTTTACAAGGTTTACATTATATTATCTTAAAATACATTAATATTAGTGGAGTAGCAACAAATGATTGATAAAATTAGTCTTAATTATAAATGTCCATGTGTTATTTATGTTGTCTGGATGGAGGGCTTCAGAGAGGATGCCTCGTACTCCTGCTTCCCGTTTATCCATTTCATAGGAGAGACATTCTGTTATTGTAGTTATTGTGCCGCAACTGGCACATACTGTTGGATCATCCCTCCATTATGTTCTATAGTATATTATTTACAATTAATGTACAAAATAAATATTTATTTATAGGTAGTTATGTTCATAATAATATTTCATTGAAATATCACAGCACATTTTTTCTGCTTCACATGCAAGATATCAATCAGACTTGACAGTTGACAATTAGTGTTCAGGTGTACTTATACAATACAACAAAAGTGACCATACTATGATCGTTGCACAAATTCTTGTGAAATAGGGAAATGGTTGTGAAATTGATTGTACGAGGCGGAAAAAATAAGTTATTTTATGTTTAGTCACATCTATATTAATAAAATCTCGAAATTCACCAAAATGCTATTTTAATCTCATGGTATACACCACAAAGTCTATAATATGGCGTTATGAAAATGTAAATAAATAATTACTCATTATACTTAAAATATGCGTAACTTGTGTGTGTATAATAATTTACTGTTTGTTTGTTTATCGGCAAAATTACGTATCTCTTTTGCTTGACAAGTATTTATACGACGGTAAAAGCCACCCACACGTGAGCACGAGGGTCCATCATGACATATACATTTGTAAAACGACACGTGTTTTTGCTACCAGATCACTTATGTTACTGACGACAGCTTCACTTAGTCCAAATTGCTATTATATTTTAAGCGATTTCGGAAAAATAATAAGTCGTGCACTCATGCCTAGGTGGCCTAAAATGTCGTATAGGTTATAAAATTAAAAATAGTCTCGTGTAAAAAATAGATATTATTATAGGTACGTGGATGTGGAGGAATATTAATAAGAATAACTATAGAAGAATGTACTATTATGCAATATATAATTTCAATATTATACATATTATATAGATTTTATAATAGGCGTACAACTATGGCATTATGCTGTTAGGTATTGTAAAACTCGACCGGTAGATTTTTTTGGTTTAACGACGAGGAGGGAGGTAAACCGATGGTCATAAAAAAACATACTAGTCGAAGAAAAATAAACACCACGTGAACATAATATAATAACATTTAAACGTATATAATGGGAATTGCAGAGTAACAATTATTGTCGTTGTTTCAACGCATACCTATTAAAAACGGAAATGTTTGGGTTTCGCCGTACCATACGGTCGCGCAATTAAACGAACAGGGTCGCGGAAACGTGCTTTTTCACTTTGCCAAAACCCCGTCGCCATCGACGGTGTCTAATAATTATTACTGCCATTATTATCGTCGTTATTATTATTTAAAATACCGTTTGTGTGTGTGCGTGTAATGTATGTATATATGTTCGTGAAAGTAGGCTACCGATGAGAAATTTAATGATCACTTGCGTTCGGTTTCTATTATAAAATTATACGGCTGCATTTCATGCAATCATGCGCCAAAAACAATGGTAACCATATATAATACGACGGCACTATCGTCTTTAAATATACGTTTAATGGCCATTTCGTTTAATAAAAAAAAACTACAACAGTGCCGGTCGAAAATGATCGCGGAGTAACGTCGAATAAAAAAAACGATTCCAGAAAAATAATGTTAGTTATTATAGTTGTTCCGAAAGCAAACACCATAATACCATATTATATACACAATATGTATATTGTATATATGCGTTGTACTCTATGAAACAACATCGAACGGCGTTTCCCTTAAATAAATGGCGAGTCGTATATGTACAAGTGTACAACTGCCGAGCTCGATGGTTATCCTGATTCCTAATAAATAATAGATGCATAAAATATTATAAGGTACTTGGCAGTAAAGCAGTAACATTAAGTATTAACAGTTAACAGTAATACTCTGTTAAAATTGATAGTATAATTATGTGAGATATATATTGCAGCCTGCAGTATACTCTAAAAGGAATAAAAAATACCAAACTTCAAATCCAAATTATTGTAATTATTTAAGTTTTTGGAAAAGCAATGTTAACATTGTGGAAATTATGAAATCGATAAAAGGTAGGTAATAAAAAACCCGTCTTAAGCTATGAATATGTTTTGAAAAACACTAAAAAAACGATCCTCACTCGTCAATCGTCGAATAAGAGAATTTAAAGGTGTAACTTAATCCTTAGTTAAACTAAAAATATATGGTTTTATTATTGTATGATCTTTTGGATAAATGAGATAATTGTACGCATTTGAAATTGCATAGAACTGACAAGCGGTCTTTTACGATATTTCAAGACTGGTTCAATTTTAAAGAGTATACTCAGTTAAATTGACAAAAACCGAAATCGCCATAGCAAGATAAAGTCACACATATATATGATTTTGGTATCCGTTAGAAGATCTAGATTATTCAAATTCCAAGAATCTAGTATATAAATATGGGAGTTGATTTATATCAGGAAGTATATTATAATATAAAACAGGGACTAATACAATTTCGAAATTACTGTTTGTACTCAACTATCACTTCCGTCATACTGATTTAGATGATAATAACACTAATATTATAACCATTTAAATTGTCAAGTTTACCACCTTATATAGTGTATTATAATTATTTTGATACGAGAAAAGGAAGTGATATTGTTTTGAATTCATATACACAAACCTACATGTAAGTTGAGTAAAGTAATAAATAAATTATATTCAAATTAAGGATAGACCTCTACACACACACCCACACTAAATAAGTTTTCCATCCTCGATGACTGTATTATATTACATTATTCTGCATGGCGTTCCCCGTGACAAATTAAACGCCCGTGAATTTAACCCTTCATAAACTCTATTAATTGTAAACTGTACAGATTTTTAACACAGTTACTTGGGTTGTTTTGACCAAATATAAAATATACAGTTCTACAATTTCTATCAAATCATAATAGCTATAGTACCGGGTGACCGAGCTTATTTCGGGTCCATTAAAAAAAAAAAAATGATATATTTACTTAATAATGTTTAAAATTAAAATTATAATTTGGTTATTAAACTCAAATTAGTTGTGTATTATATTATGTATTTATGTGGTGACATTTTCCAAATGTCTTAAAAAAAATTAATGTTGTTTGTTACACACTGTGCTTCGCTTTTCGGTAATTAATTATCTAAATAATTCTATTGATTATATTTCTTTTTCTGTTTATAAATATTTTTTCATAAACGAATCCGTGTTCGAGAAAAAAATTAAAATTAGAGCGGTTGCCAAGGTGACATGACGCCTTTTCTCCTAATTTTGAGCACAACTCAAAAACCGCGAATTGTATAGGAGTTGAGAAGTTAACCGATGAATTCTTTGCATCAAATAGTACGAACCGAAGAAATTCTTAAAACCGTTTTCGAGAAACATGTATATGCATATCTCTATAATAAATGCAATTATTTGTCGGCGTCATTATAATAATTATTTTTGTAACTAATGGCAACAATATGTATAAATAAAACACGATAGTTTTTCGTGAACCATCAAATTCGGCCAGTGAAGATCCTTTAAAAATGCAAAATTTAAGAAATTGATTTCGAGGGGCACATCTTCGGATCCTGGATTGACTATGTACCAATTTTTAGAACCACAAATTGGGATGTGGATCCCTTACACACGCACACACGCACATTGCCTTTTGTTAATACAGACGATGATGATGCCATATTGACGATTACTTTAACTCGGAAATCATATTATAAAACGCGTACAATATTATAATGCATAGCGAACGCACATAACATACGAGATGCATAATATAGTATGATAATATATTATAAATACGATCTCGTTAACGTGTGGCGTGTGAATGGCGTGTGAATGTGCTCCGGGAGTCTCGTCCGCGTCGCCTGTGCGCTGTACCTATTATATAATACATTTATTATTGTTATTATTATTATTATTATTATTTTATAAACGAAAAGGGCGAGTGGCGTTTTAAACGCGGGGCAGAGCGCGTCGTCTGAAATACGCTTATGATAGGCCAATTCGCGCACCCTAATTCTCGTCACACACGCTCGGGCGTGCAAACGACAAAGTGTGTGCGGTAGAATGGGTAGGTACCGACACTACCCGCGTATAATATAATATGCCGTGATTCTGCGGCGTTTAGTTTGTTTTCCCTCGGGCGATGCAGCGTGTAACCCATTGTCCACGGTGTGTGTGTGTGTGTGTGTGTGTGTGTGTGTGTGTGTGTGTGTGTGTGTGTGTACCAGTTATGTACTTACATATGTATATATAATAATAATAATGTATGTGTCTGTGTGTATAATATATATAGTTCCCCGGCGGTTAAGTTCTTAATCGTTTTATTGTCAAACGCGTTCCCCCGCACATGACTCGTATATGGTCGAAGCTAACGTGCAGGCTACGTCATATCACGCAGTAATGTTGTGAATATGTTATTATAATATTATAGTAGTTGTATTGTACATAGGTACCGTACTCGTCGTAATATTATCATTTGTGAAATAATATCATGTTCATATCATATACGTATATGATATTATTACATCGTTAATAATACAATGATATCGCAATCGTTTTTGTTTGCACGTCAAATCATATTAGCAAATCGCGGTTCGAACAAAATAGATAATCTTACAAGGCTTACAACCGGGTTCACAGCTCTTTTTCTACAACACCGTCGCAGACTTCCGTTCATGGATTCTATCCGTTATTCGTATATATATATATAGGCGCCTTTTCCAATAGCGAGCTATGTGTACGCGGAAAATATAAACATATTTACTTACGTCAAGCTGCAGGCGTCTATGACTCATGTAGTCATATACAAAGTATTATAATTTATAATGATTTAGGTATATTTATATACTTTAAGACTATAATATACACTGTTACTGCACGTGCACGTGGTATATATATATATCGTATAATGGCATGCGACGGTTTTCAGATTTCAACAGTAGTTTTTTCATTATTATTATTTATCTATACTGCGGCGCGCACCACTTAATAGACATACATCGTTTGTATATTGTAATATTTTGGTAGCTCGTGTCAAATCGATTACTGCGATGATAGATTTTACTCATTAAATGTATTACGTTCTTAAAGTATAATATAATATTTACCACTCAACGCCCGATGTTTAAGTGTGTATCTAAATTTAACTCAAAAATATTTCGTGTGATGCAATTAAAAATCAACTGATTTAACGTATACAAATTATAATAGGTATCGAGTTTTCTTTCGTATATAATATATTGGCGATGAAATATGTATGTATACATTAATAGATTTTCGTTAATGTGTACACAGAATATTAGATTTTACGGACAAGTTAATGTGTGTATCATAAATATTTCTTTCGTAAAATGAATCTAACGTATTACTTTTGCACTAGGCACGCCAATTATTTTATATTGAACAGTAAATACTATACGCATATATGTATAGGTACGTGCTTACGTTGGTTCATATCTATTTTAAGACCAACAGCTCTTTTACGGGCATAAAAAAGCTAGGAGTAGGGAGAGAATTAAAATTTATATTTTGTCTTACAAATTAATTAGCATTAAGAGTACGTATTATAATTACATAATTATGTGTATACTATATCATAAATAATATAAATAAATATTAGCTAATTCAGCATGTAATATATAAACGTAAGCAAAAAGTAAAAACGATGGTTGAAAGTTCATGAAATAATCTGATTAATTTGTTAGCTAATGTGTTGTGAAAGCAGTGACTCGATAAAAACAATCAATTTTTTTATAAAAATATCTACTTATTAAAATAGATTATTACTTATTGCTAACTTATTAGTATTATAATTATACGTATTTGTTATCTTTTTATATTTGTGTGCAGAGGACACATATATATAGCACTATATTGTATGTTTACATAATATTTTTTTTACTCTCTTTCCTCTACTTCATCCACTCACTATTGTTATCAATTATAACTATCATTAATTATATTATTTTTGAGTTGCTCTGTTTGAAGCTTTGTTATGTAAGTATGCATAAAAATAAGAAAGATAAAAATATATTATTTACTTTGCTTACTAACACGAGTTCTGACAATGAGGCACCTGGCAGAATTTATGTTATGTTCCTATCGGCTATGGATGAAGATCTCGTGTCAGAAACTCTCGATGACTCTTAAAAAAATAATGTGCATACGCATACTACAATTAAACTATCATTTTATAAATTATCGGTTATTACTAATAACTAACTTTTAAGTACCAATAATAATGTATAAACTATAATATTAACTGTTAATAGCTATTAATTTTTTGACGTTGTTAAATTGCACCAATAATTAACTGTGAGTTAATTTGAAAAATGTCGAAGTTTAATTCCTTATTCGAGCTGTATACACACAATATAGGATTATACTAATAATCTCTTACCTAAACATGATGACTGTTATAAATATATAATCTTTTTTACCATTTCCAAGTCCCCTTCTTGAAGAACACTAAAAATGCGGTTCAACATTTAAACAAAACACATTCCTCGTATATAGGCTTGTAAGGCTATAGCAAAAAAAATGAAAAATAATAAGCAATTTATTATGAGCAATGACTCGATAAAAAAAAAGGTAAGTTTTCTGAAAAAATCGATTACCGTTTTTTTTTTACCTATACGATCACCGCAGTATTATTAATATTAATATTATTCGAAAACGCGGTCGTTATTGTATATTATATTATTTTCATAAAATTCGCCAGCGCAATCGTTTGTATAATTTATGTATATTGCGCACATTATAGTTAGGTTGCAGCAGCATATAGGGTACGCGTTGCAGCAGTCGCGGGGCAATAATAATTTGATATTCGCTTATTATTGTAATTGTAAAATATTATCTCGGCCAGTGATTTCTTTATACTTTCCTACGCACCGCGTGCTGCGTCAAACAAAAAACGTGGTCGAGGGGCCTTTACAATCGCGACATATAGGAGGCGGGTTTAAGTGCTTTTTAACGATGCGATGCGTCTTTTGAATTATTCCGGTCGTCTATACCTACGCGTAAATTACACTGTCCACTGAGTTCGGAAAATGCACGCAGCGCTGCTACTCGTCGTATGGCGTAAACCTATACCTGGTTAGGAGTGTACAACCTGGTCGAATATACATATGAATGCAATATATTATATTATCACACGTATTATGTATATGTATATAAATATTTTAAGTATCTACGCGTCGTTGTCGTCGGCGACTCTGCAGCAGACCACCTCCGCCGCATGGCCACGTCACACATCGTCACGTATTTATATATATATATATATATAGGAAATATAATCGCCGGGTACATTTCGCCGAACATAATAATAATAATAATAATACACTTGAATAAAATATGTACAGTATAATGTTGTACGCACTATTGTACGCGACGGCACCGTGCATAATATAATAGATACAATATAATAATGTATAAGCGTTGTCCCAAATCCGCCCCTGTGTTGCGCGCGCGCGAATACAATTAAGTTCAATAAAAACGCGGCCATTAATATCTTTGTTCCCGGCGAGCATCATCATCAGCAACATATATATATATATATGACATGACGCTTACCTATATATATATATACTGTATATGATATTCAGTGTGCGAGTGTGATTTTTATTTCACAATTTTCCACTACATTCAACCCTGTGTGTTTGTGCGCGAAAATTCTCAGAGACCGGTTTGTCGCGATTCATTGTGCGTGTGCAAAAAATAAAATTACACACGCATTATAATAATAACTATTGGACGAGAAAAAATGCCTTTTCGGCGGCGAGTCCCGGCATGCGTATATAGGTATATAATAATAAAAATGACGGTACAACAATGGCAGAACGACGGCGGCGCTCCGCGGCAATAATATTATTCGACAAACACACACACACACACACACACACACACGCGTGCAACAATAAAATTTAATATCACATATATATATATCGATATAATAGACGGAGGCGACTGCAGCATACAACGGGGTAGTAGCGATTTAATGAAGTGGTAAAAGCAATATAACGCACGTTCTGGTATACCTATACAGAACCCGTCAATATAGGTACTCAACAGTATATTGTATAATATAATATTTATATATATATATATACTGTAAATAGTTTTGCCTGCAGTTTATCAATAGTGTATACAATATGTATATACGAGACGAGACGAGTATTATTATATGAAAGGTTTTTTCTCCGTATACATCTAGTTGTATACTATATATAATAAAATAAAATAATATAATATCGATGACGATTCTTTTGTAGAACTGCCGATTTATTATAATAGACTGCTGGTCTCCCGCTGCATACGGTCGCGTCTGTACATCGGCGTCGCATATAGATATCATATAATATAATATACATATTATAATAATACACGAATACAGCCGTACAGTATGCCATACTATACATAATAATAATGTGTATTATAATATAAACGTTATTTCTCGCGTACAATATAATAATGTGTTATTTTTGTGTTGCGACAAAAAGGTCCGACCGCGCGGACCGAGGGCGGTGGAGGACAACCGAGAAGGAGAGTAGGTATGGCAGTTCATTACACGCCGATTGTCATTATATTATTATTATTATATTATTATTCCTACACCACGCGAGTCCACCGGCCGTTTTTCCACACGAACTAATCCCTTGTGAGTTTCGGACACTGCAGCATTTAACATCACACGCGCGTACCGGCCGTCGTCTTATTTTTATATGTAGATAAATCATCGCCTTGACGATGGTCTTTTTTTTCCTTTTCCCCGGAAAATCGATGGTTATTATTTTTATTTTTAAAAATAAAATAAAATACAATATAATATACTCGGTCCACGGTGCGCGTGTCTCTCCCGCTCGTTGTTTGCGACCGACGGCCGTGTGATTTGCACGCGTTAGAAACGGACCGTTACACACAAGCATTATGATCCGCATCATAACATAGTCTACTGCTGGAGCATCGTATAATAATATGAATATAATATAATATATTATATTGACGACGAGCCGCCGCCGTCGCCTCCTCGAGACGCCAACTGCATCGCGGGTTGTCGGGATAAGAAAAACGCAAAATACAAAATTACAATAACATAATATCCTCTGAGGCTTCTTATTCCTCTTCCCCTGGCGCAAACGAGAATTTAATAAATTAACAATAGCGCTTATATATACAAAACACACACTCACACTGCCCGTACTCGAGGGTTCTAAAATCATCTTCTTCCAACAAACATCTTATTTACCAGTATTGTTAATGCACTTGAAAGTAGATTAATTGCTAACCTTTATTACTTTTTTCTTTTTGTAGTAAAGATATAAAATAAATTGTTAAATTTCGATAAAATCGAGAATTTCGGTTTTAGTTTTTTTTTGGTTGATAGAAAAAAAATATTATTGCTATAAATATCTATTGTAATTGTCTTATCAATTATTACCATGTTTATTAAGTCCAGAAGAGATTCTAGAATTCTAAATGACTAGATTAAAAATACCCTTATCGTAGACTAAATTGGAGACTCCCTAACTCTATATAATTTGTATGGTTATTGTGGATGAACCCCCCACATGTCTGTGATTAATCTTAGGTGAAAACCCAGACCGAACTAAAATCCTGTAACGTAAGTTACCACAAACTACAGGACATATCAATATGCCAATATATGTCTAACCATATATATCTATGCTACGATATGTATGGTTAGTTTTAATGCATTCATATGAGCGCGTGTGAGAGTATTATATATAACACAATATTAAACCGAATATATGTGACAAACACTGTTAAAATTCGGTTTTGTCCGTCGATATTATTATATTATATTATATCAATATATATTATGTATATATATTGGTGTAAGTATAATACCAATACACCATTCGCATCAGGTCGAATTCAAATCGACATAATATTTTATCACGTTCGTTATGAATTTTTATATTCAGCACTGATACAAAAGAGTATACACTTTGTATATTATAATATTATAGTATGTGCTATAATATAGAATGCCACACAATAGATTTGATAATTTCGGCTTCTAACGGTTACCTAACTCGTTTACTATATAATATTATTATAATTTAGTAAGGCGCATATTTGTAACGTACTCACAAATTCACTAATTAACAGGATGGAAAAAACACCTGTAGAAACGTTCTTCCAGCCACTTATCTTATTTTCATTTTAAAACTTGATCTGGTGCCACACAAATTTCGAAACTAGTCACTTCAATTCACGCTAATTGCATGCTAAAATACTGTAATTTGTATAATATTAATGTATACAATTTGTTCACTACAACCTCGATTAATTTTCGTGCACGTGTCCCTAAAAATAAATTCTAACATGATCGACTTAGAAATTGTCCGAGATTGACCGTTTGGCCACCTCTGCTATAGCATATAATATTTTGAAACAAAGACGAGCAAAAAAAAATACAATATGTTATGATATGTATATATCCACCATCCATAAATTATTATTTTTAAGCTACATTTAAAAAATAATTATCAATAAAAAAAAATGGTTACATAAGAAACATTTTTTATTAAGTGCAAAAAATGGCCTAAAAATATTTAATGTTTCAATGTTTGCATCTTGTTGGATTATGAGAGATAAATTGTAATAATAAAAGGTATTCATGGAAAATATCAAATACAGTATCTACCTAT
The DNA here is from genome assembly GCF_001856785.1 of Myzus persicae. NCBI lineage: Eukaryota > Metazoa > Arthropoda > Insecta > Hemiptera > Aphididae > Myzus > Myzus persicae. The sequence continues at coordinate 494,840 of NW_019103856.1, forward strand.
TTCAGAGAGGAGCTAAATAATGAAATAGAAAAATATGTTGTTATTATATTGGTTTAATACTTATTTATATGTTCTAAAACTAAACAAGTAATACCTATAAATTATTGAGAAATAATTATGGTAATTAATAACTATAACGTAGGTACACGACTCGAAAGTTAAAGTGAAACATTGCTTCTTGGACTATATATGATTATAACAGTAGAATGCTCACGATAATTCAATTTTTTTCCTCCGCTATTATTCAAGACCAATTTCGAAACAGTGTATACTGTATAATATGCTCATTTCATATATTACGAACTCGTAAGTCATGATGGAATATGTATGCTTTTCTGTATAATCTAAGCGTTTTCAAGTTACAATATTTAAGAACATGTAATTTTCAAAAGGGGTGTATCCTTTTTTCATTTCGTGTCTGCTGGGGGGTATTATCGTTATTAGAGGTGAACACTACCGTATAGTAGGCCGTCGGACTCGTTGAAGAATATTACATAACAGCAAATAATAATAATACAGATGGATATTACTGTTAAAATCAACGATGATTTGATATGTGTATATGTTTAAAATTATAAAAATAAAAAAATAAAACCAAGAAAAAATAATCTTATTATAATAAACCGTTTATGAAAAGTGATGAAATTAAAAACACACAAACGAGTTTTAGGTACAATAAAGTATGAAATGAGTTGTGCCTGTAATCTGTATGTGCAGTGTATATTATAATGATGTATTTACTATTTAGAGGGCACGACGTGCGGTCACGAATTGTCGCGGAAACACATACAACTCGCAAATTTATGGGCGTTCGAGACCTAACGTGTAATGCGCACGTATTGGATATTATTAATTATTATGTGTTTATCCGATGGGTAACCATATATGTATAGTTGTACCGGCAACGATTATGAAAAAAAAAAAAAAATATCGAACAGGCCTAAAAATATAATAAGCCGTTTACGGTGTCGAACGGTTAATAGGATAATCACACGCGCACGTCTAACGAGTATATTATTACTATTATATATTAATTTATGTTTACACTCCTTACGTGCGCGTATAATATATTATACATTATATTATTATACAAACGTGAGAGATGATTTGTGTCGGCTGCGTACGTATATTATATTATATACACACAGAAAACGTATTTGGGTCGGAGATAAATAATTATTGCGTATGTAATAATATTATATATAGAGTGCACGACGGTCGACGGAGTACCCATATATTTTATATTGGTTGGTTCACGTATTTGCGATGTATAGGTGTACACTGTACATATTATAAGACCGAGCGTAAAAAACCAAACTGAAGATGTAATTATTTACACTTAAATGCCAGTGTTCAGGCCATACAAATATATTAATACAATATACATAATATACATATAAGGGCATTAAACGTAGATTTCGTTGTTGGTTTTTTTTATAAAATGTTTCCAGGCACAATTTATTAATATATTATATAATAATACGGTCGCTAGCACTATAAACAAAAATTAGCAGCCTCATACTTCATCGGCGCGGGCCGTCTTACAATGGACCAGCGGAGATAATATATATATATATAATCTATAGGTTTGATACCGTATAGTGCGATCGTATTGGGAGATTAAAAACGTCGCGGTCCGAGACTAAATTCTACAAATTAAAACAATCCAACGGATTTATATCGTTCGCCCGGCCGTTCCCATATTATATTATTATAAAGCTGCCGCAGGTACCTACCTACGTGTGACGCGACTCTTATCTTGTACGATGCATTCTGACGATCGCAGTGTACGTAATATTTTATTTTTGTACAATATATAATAATATAATACGGTATTTCTTTATGCCGTCACCTCGTCCAATATGATAATAATGTGCTTATAACGTCGCGACGTCTTTATAACATAATGCAAATACAATAGGTTTCCGAAACACTCGCACTCGAAACACTTTCATTCGCGCCTTGTTAACATTTTAATAAAACGATACGTGAAACGGAAAAGATCGCGTGAAACACGCAGACAAAATTTTTTTTTTTAAAAGATGCCTCCTCCCTTGTGACTTATATAGCACGTATTTGTTACTGCATTTGTTATTGCGCGGTTTAGTCTTCAAGCGATGCGAAGTGATTTTAAAATAAACACAACTCGTACGCATATTTTGAATATTTAGGTAGTAAGACTGTAAGAGGTATAGAACTTTATGGAGTGCTCGGAATGGGAAATATTAGAAAGAGGATGAAAATGTGTAGCAAAACAATTTGGACTTGGAGTAGGTATCCGAAGATTTGAATGTCTTATTGATTATAACGTATGATATAGATGTATATATGTATTATATATATAATTAAAAAAGGTATGCTAAAATATTTTTTTTTAAAGAGGGACTCTGTTTTCCTCTCAATTAAATCATTGACTTTAAGTCGTATAATATTACCGCTTTTTGTCAAAGGTACTGTACATAACTGTATACGTATTATCTTATTGCGATAGGGGCGAGATTTTAGATTTTTATAAGCGGGTGCAAACATTTGAAGAGGCCAATTTCCCGTCCTCGCCCCCCCCCTCAAATAATGCTCCTGTATTATAGTTTATACTATGGTATGAATAAGATGGAGCTGGGTAACACGGTAATCGGATGGTATATAAGATGATATATTGATATATAAATATCAACACATATCATGTATTAATATTCATAATATATAGGTACCTAAAAGTAATTTTTGCTGCAGGTGGTCATTGTATATTATTATAGTAATATCGTCTACACGGTGTACAATAATTTAAACATGGTCAAATAATAATAACAATAATAATGTCGCGTACCTGGAGTAAATTGGGTTTTTGGGAAAAGCAGATTTCCGGCGGTGGCGGCTCGTTAAATCGTATTACGAGGAAATGTTTGTTTTGGCCCACGCGCTCGCGATGTATGGCGTGTCACGTGCGTCGTCGTCGTCCGCTAATCATAATAATAATAATATTATAACCTGCAACCGTATAATATAGCCACTGCGATTACGTTTATTAATTGTCGCGGGGGACGTATACAACCACCTCGACGACGCCGCCGCCGCCGCCGCTGCGCCTCGGGTATTATTTTATCATTATAAAGTGGCGACGGCGGTGGTATAACTTTCTAAACTGTTCAATATTGTGCGTTGCGCTCGAAATAATAACATGGCGGCATATATTATATTACACACACACACACACACACACACACACACACACACACACACATTATGTACGATATTAAACGCGTACATCACACACTATGTATAATAATATAGTCGCAGGGGCGGCGACGGGTGGTGAGATCGCACACGATAAAGCGGTAACAACGTATAATAGGATTCTCTTTGTATGCACGGTCGGCGGGATAAATTGATAGCGTTCGCGCCGGCGGAGCGGGTCGCGGGGGGAGTTAATTCCGGCGCTTTAGTCCGGGCGCCCTGGCGGAATGAGTTTCCGGTTAGTTTATTTGCCTAAACCCATTATGCTCGTAATCCGTAACGGCGCAGCTCAAATTGCTTTGCACTTAGCGCCGCCGTTCGGCGCGCGCGTATCGCAGCTTTTTCGCCACCCCCTGCATAATATCCGTTCCCACCCCCCAACGTCTACACCCGATCGCCGTCTGGGACGTTATAATATTGTTATATATATACGTGCAGCTTTCTCTCTCCCTCTCTCTCGCCGTAAGTCGTCGTCAGTCGTCGTCGTCATCGTCGTCGTCGTGGTCGTCGCCGCCGCCGTCGTCGCCGTCGCGTCGCCATGGTGACAAAGCGAGTGCTCTATACACGCGCCACCCCCTTTTTTTTCTTTCCCTCTTTCGCTCGCGCTGCACACGTTTGTATTTAGCTTCCCCCTCTGTCCCCCGTCTCCTGACGTGCGTACACTTAACTCTTTCGCACTCATCTCCTCCCTCTCCCCCCCCCCCCCCCCAACCACCGACTATTTCAACCTATAGCGCCACGGCCGTGCGTTGTTTGTTTTTTTTTAATTACACGCGTGGTCCAAATTTTCCACTGGTTAAAATGTTAAATCCATACTGCCATTTTAATGCACGTACGTTAAACACAGATACAAATGTCCACAATAATATATTAGATATAGATACGAGGTACCTTATATATATATATATGTGTATATATATATTATATACTACGTGCGATGCTCCAATACAAACTTATCGACATGTATGAATGTGTGTGTCGACGGATGGATACAATTTTCTTGTTCTCGGGTTGTGGAAACTAATAACAATGTAGACAATAATTTTTATTTATTCATGAAATATTTTTTGAAACAATCAAGATTTATGTTTTCATAAAATATGTAGATGATGACTTGATACTTGATGATTACTAGATATAATAATAATGTAAATTTACCTACCACGAATCGAGCGGGAATAACGTTTGTGATAAACTTACTTATAGAATAATAAGGAAAATATTCCTATTAGAATAAAATGCATAATTTGTTTAGATTAAACTACTGTTATAAACATTTATAAGCAGTAAAATCCATACATTATAAAATAATATAGCATAAGCATAACTCAAATGTCACTATTCCTGCAACTAGATTCAAGACAATACGGCAATTTCTATTAAATTCCATTCAATCAATATTTACGATGAGTGTAATAATATGTACGAATAATAACTGTCTCAAAACAAATTTCAATAAATAAATTCCAGCCACAATATTTTCAAATTAAGTAATCCCACGAGGCTATTACAACTTTTATTGTTGTTCAAAAGCTTTCGTATAGAGTTTCAAACATTAAAAAACGTATTAAATAAACTAATAAAACAATTTTTTAATTAAAAAAAGCAAATTAAAACTGATGGTTTAAATATTGACATGGAGAGCAAAAATATAAAACCAAAAGTGGGGTATTTAAAAATCCGCATAATACTTAATATTTAAAGATTTTTACTCAGCTTCGCCACTTTTTTTATAACCGTATAAGCTTAAAGATTTTATTTTGGATATTTATATTGCACTTTATAAATGTATATTGATTTTATGCTTTTATTAAGACAATTATTAGATGGAAATTACGAACCAAAATAATTTCGGTTGAAGCCTTAAGGCATACAACGGCCGAAAAGTCATTTATGCAAATATCATTTTTCACTCTTATATTTTAATTATTTTGTTTTAAATAAAAATAATTGTATTATAATTAGTTTTTAATATCTTCTTTAAAACTTTATTCAAAATTCAAGAAAAATATTATTCACATAAATTAAAGACTTTATTATTTTTGTTTAAGAAATGGGTTTATGAACTATTTTTTTTTTAAAACCACCAATGTAAATTAACCGCTGCGTATAATCTTAATGTTTAAACTCAAATTTACGAAAACAAATATAATTCTATTTGCTTTTAATTTATCAGTTAATAATTATTGTATGCGACGTTTCAACGTACTATATAATTTAATTGAACGATTTCATTCATATTATTTAGACATCGACTAATATAATTTGATTTAAATATATTTTTGAGGTTTGCAGAATACTTCTATATTTCCAATATCTATATAGGTTTATAATATCTGTTAGTTATAACACTTCATAACAAATAAAAACATATTATATCTATATAGTTATTTTGTTTTAATACATTTATTTTTATCTATTATAGGTAGTTGTATTTTAGATTTCTAAGTTATTTGAAACATTTTATATGCGTTATGCAAGTATGCAAATATGTAATAATGCATATTAATTATTAATGTACGTAGTTCACAGTTGCAGTGCTATTCGCTGTAACAGCGGTAGTATTTATGATTTTTTTCTTATAAAATTAATGGCAATGTCAATAAATAATATATGTGGATAGGTAGTTCTATACAATGGAATGTAGAGATTTTAAAACAATACCTACACTTGTCACTTTTTTTATAGTATATTCAATCGTTTAACTATATCATATCAAATTATTGGAGGTACTCACCATTTAATCATACGAATTAATTAATGCTATTAATAATTTGTATAATATTAAAAATATACTTAGAAAACTAATGAATTAATTAGTTTTATCCTATTGATGTAGTATATATGTTGTTGTATACATATATTAACTATACATAAATAAAGGCTGCATACTACTCACGTCCTCAAAAAATAAAAATTAAGCAGGAAGTAAATTTCAGGATATGTACTTAGTATAGTACCTAATTCAAATGATCGACATCTTTATTGTGTATAATAATACCTACATTAAAAAAAATATTTTTTTAGAACAAATTTTTAATTTACCATAGTTAATGATAATTTTCTATAACGATTTTAGTTACTATGTTGTAATTTAAAGTGTATTAATCAATAGGACTTGTAACTTTTCAATAGAACTTAAATTATTATTTTCTATACACATGGTGAAATTCAAATTATTTATACTAATTTTAAGCTATTCTTACCGTGTACCTTTTAACACGCTTGAATGCTTTTACTGTAGGTACGCGTCATGGTATTGACTTATAAGTTAATCCCACAATAATTTACTTATGTATGATTATACAATATTCTAATAATTATATTTTATAATATACGCCATATTTTTGGCAAGAATAAATTTAATCTACAGCATTACTAATATAAATAAATGATACAAAATATAGAATAATATACATGTATATATATATATATATATATATTTAATATGAGATATGTATGTATATAGATAGTTCATATATTATATATTAATGTATTATAAAAATTATTTATTAACTACCTAATTAATTATTATATTGATCGTTTTTCAGCTATAGGAACTCAAAAAAGCTAAAAAAGGCATGCCTGGATACACATTTGTTACCTTTGACATTTTCTGCACTTTTCCTTATATGGGCCCACTATTACTTACTGATTTTAATTTTGTATGCTCCTGAAATAAAATGTGTGTGTGTGTGTGACGTGCGATTATCAAATGATATACATATCTACGGAGTACTGCACTTTTGTATAAAATTAATTAATTTAAGTAAGTAATTTATCATTCTAGATTTGTTTATTAACATACGCACATATTATTACCAAATGTCATTAATTAGAAAAATATTAAAGGAACACAAGTAATCATTTTACAAACGTGACATGCTTATTGCGTAAAATGTTAACCACAGGTATAAGTAAACAAAATAATATAATAAACAGATTAGATTTAATTGAGTTTTATATATTATATTACTTGTATATGTACAAGTCGTAGGGTCAATTTCGCGCGTGCATATTATGAGATCGTATTTCAATACGTCTTATACAGTTATACACTTAATACTTATACCTATTATGTAGTAAAAGTAATGTAAATTATTAGATACATACCGATAGTTAGTATTTCAGTACCTACTCATGAGTGCCTATATCATTCTCACAAGCAACGCATAATGTGTTCATTTAAAATCATTATTCATTGCAGTGAATTTTCCTTAATTGTACTTAGTTTTATTATATTTATAGTATCTCGCTACAGTTGTTTCTAAAACATGGCAGTTATAACTTATAAGCTTATAACTTATAACTTTCTAAATATCTACATTATAGTATATAACAATATATAATAATATATACATTAAATATTAGCTCGATTTGAATTTGTTGTAATCAAAGCACAAAATAATAATTTTAAACATTTAAAGTAATAAGAAGGGCTAGGTTATAAGCAAACGTAGCATTAGAAGATAGTAAAGTAATTTTGTTTGAATAACTGAATAAGACAGAATATGTAAAAACAATATAATATATAGGTACTTTCAGTGAATTTACCAATAATTAAGTAGTAGCATCATTAAGTGAAAGAGAAGCGTCTTATAATTTTAAAATAAATTGAGGTTAGTTTCGTAAAAGCTAAATAATTTTTGTTAGTCTTAAAGATTATTTTTAGTAAAACTTTAATTAAATTATATAGATGTGTAGCTCTAATACGTTTTTTTCGCTGAAGAAAAAATTACTGATTTTATGAAATGTAAATTAGAAACTTGATATATATTGAAGGGATATCTTACCTTTTTTGATTCTTTCATTTAAATATAGGTACAAGAAACTGCATTTTGTATGTTTATCTTTAAAATAAGCAAAATAAAAATTCGTTAATTTAAATCAATATTAGGTGATTAGCAGATATTACACAAATTCGTAATAAGACGCTGCAAAAAAAAACATAGATTTGCATATAAATTCTAGCCCTAGTAATAAGCAATAAGCAAATGCAAATGTAAATAGCGAAGAATATTACATTTCTATTATCGATGATCGATTTGAATTTCTTATAATTTTGACGTTTCATTGTTTTATATTTTTTCTGCTAAAGTGAAGATAATACACTATAAACGGTGTTTAAAAAGTTAAGAATTCCTTATTTAAAAATAATTATTAATTAAAAATACTTATAAGATATATGTAAATTAGTAGCCTTCAACGAATGTAATGATTAAGATAACACAACAGTAACAATTTATAGTCGATTAAATATGCTATTTAAAAGTATTAGCAATATGATGATAAGATATAACATTTTCACAAACAATTCTTCAAGTAATGATGTGAGTGTAAATCTGAATTTTGAATAATTATAAATTAAATTTTAAAAAATAACTACACTAAAAAAATATTTTATGTCTAAAATTATTAAATTAGGGGCTAATACAATCATAGAATATTCTTAACATTTGTATATAATGAATCTAACGTGGCAGCCACCAACCACCAATATATAATGCTAAAATAAATATAGTTAGAACTCACATGGAGAATTAATGTTTGAATTAAACTAAAAAATCTTCATGAAAAAATCAAATAATTATTTACAAAATAAATTGTGCCTAAATACGTTAAAAATATTGCTAATGTGTATACTAATCATAAATCAATTTATAAATTCTATAATATATGAGTAAAATATTATATTATATTAGGTTACTGAATACGATAATAGTACTATATATATTATATTATATCAAAGAGGAGAACAATGATGTGTCTTACAATAGATAAAACAATATATTTGAATAAACAGATAATAATATAAAATTGCGTTTTTATATTCGTATTTTATGAAACATTGCAGGATATAAATTTGCTTTTGTTTTTATTTATATGAAAAGTGCATATAATTGCATTATGCCTACATTGATAACCTAAAGTACTTAAATATTGAAAAATAAATCAATTACACACGTTTTAAAATATGAAATAACATTTTTACTATTATTTGTATTCATAGCTATCTATAACTATATTTTTGTGCGATAAAAAGTAGATTCATTAATAATTAATGATAAATAGCTCGTGAACATTTAGCTAGCGGTCAACGGGCAAATTATAATTAGTTATGTATATATTATGCATAATATAATAATATAATAATATCGTAATCGAAAAACTCTTTGACGCTGCGGTAATTATTTTATAAGCATTGATATATGAAAATATGCGTACTAAAGTTCTTACAGTAAATACTTTTAAACTAGGTAGGTACATTGTAAATATGTACATTGTACCATATTAAAATATTAGATGTAGATAGATGTTAAATACTTAAATCATTATTTTATAATCGATCCGTGTAGCTGATAGTAAATTATGTAATTAGGTTCTATTATTTTATTCTTTCAATAGTTTTCAAATAAATTACTTGGCGAAACTTATATTTAGTTTTCCATATAAGGTCGCAATGTTAGATACTTACATGTATGTACACACATATATAAGTGAATAACAATATTTAAAAGTTAGAGATTTGGTATCTCCAATACATATTATGTTAAATTATACAAAGTTTTCACCATAAATACTTGGTTATAGTAATGCTTATTTGTTAAATCAATCTATGGACGAAAATATGAAAATTATTATGTGATACAGAAAAAATGATTTTTGTCGATTTTTTTTTTTGTAAAATTGTAACATTTAAATTTGGAGGTGTTTTGAATAGCTGATTTTTCATAATATATGATTAATTTTGGAGTATTATAAATGACTTCAATTAAAACCTGATAAACTTGTTATAATCAAACAAAAACCGTTTTTTTAAATTAAAATTTGTCAAACCAAATATTTACAACTTTGTCAGGATAAATACCATTTTCAACTACTCTATAGATTGTAACGATTTAAGGATACACCTATATTATTATTTATAGATTTTACGATTTATAATATACACACATAATATAAAAACTTTTACTTAATTTTGGCGAATTTGTAAAATTATAATTATATGTGAATTAAACTGGCAGGAAAATAAATATACTAGGTACCTATGTATATTATTTTAATTCGTATATCATTAATCTTAAAGCAAACTCAGTTGAAAATAATTTTAAATACTGAACTGAGATAAGTATGAATACAAATTATTCAATTTTAATAATTTAATGATACGAAAAAAAAATGATTTATATTTATTCACCTTCTTTTCATCACGTCATTATCCTAATAAGATTATTTACTTTTATGCTTGCAAAATTATTACGCAATAGCCAATAGGTAAGAAGTTAAATACAACCAATTAAGTAAAAATATAAGTACCTATAATAACTATTTTAATCTAACTAAGTAGGTATAAGACTTATTTAAAGTAATATTAATTAAAAAAAAATTTTAACGGATTTTTAAAATGTTTTGTTTTTACACAATATAGACATTTTATTTTTGTATGTTATTCGTGTAGTTTATTATGTATTGTCGGGGGTAAATTTCCTATTAAAAACACCAATACAATGCAAAGCGTTATTAATTTTAGGCAGACGTGTAAAATACTGAGATGAAATACGGCGACGACTATACCGCGGATTGTTATATACCAAGTATCAGTGTGATAGCTTGGAATTGTTATTACCTACGTATTATTATAAAAGAATGAGAGAGGGAAAGAGAGAGAGAGAGAGAGGCTATTTTAAAACATCCAAAGCTACTTCTTTATATTTACAACAATATAAAAGAAGGAAAGTGACACCCTGAAACGGTCACCTTTTATAAGTTAATTTAATGTCAGAAATTCTATTAAAAAAAAATCTCACGGGATACCTAACTGTTCAACACCCAGAAAACCACGGGGTTTCGCGACTGATAATGCGCTGTACGTATATAGAAACATAATATAAATAAACACAGTGTCAAAACATAAACGCAGTTATACGTGTAGGGTTATTATCTTTATTTCTATATAATTCAAATGTCGTTTTATCGGAGTGTCGTGTTTAACGCGTAAATTACCGGCGCGTTTAAAGGGAAGGTAAATCTAATAGATATGTCAGATTATACCCGTGTACTTATTCAAGCTCTACGAAATTTATTTATTTTGTTGGTTTTATTGATATCTTAGTTCAAGTATAAAAATGAAATAATATATCCATATAACCTCTTAAAATAATGGTCGAAAAGGCTACGTAAACATTCAATAATATCTATTATAACTAGAGGACATTATCATTATGAAAACATTTGGGCGGTCATTGAAATAATTTAATAAAAACTTAAATGCTGATATAGGAACTGCAAACACAAAGAATTATAAAATGTTGATTGTATCAAAAATAAGTGGTTTATCGTGTAAAACTAAAAACTACGATAAGCAAGAAGTAACTCTCCCGTTTTAGACCTCCAAATTTCAATAAAGTTAGGTGTTTACTTTTTTACCTCGCCTTGACTCTTTATTTGCGAATATTTTTATTTGTCAAAAATGCTTCATGATAGAAAAATGTATCACACAACTGTGTTTATCATAATTGTATGTACGATATGTCGATATGTATCTGCATAGGTAATATTAAATATAACCATTTAAGTATACACGTACATTGCAATTTTCCAGGATAACATAATGTATGATAGCAGAGTAAAATTAAAATCGTATTGTTCATTTTATAGTTGTTTCAATACATTTCAATCAGCGCAACATATATTATTGAAATTCATCTCAACTGGAATACTTGTTGTCTTGTAACTTAATTTTTTTGTCAAACATTTCTTAATGTCAAAATCATTGCAAGGAATATTATACAAGAATCGAAATATACTCAAATACAATAGAGAAAATGTGCATTGTATGAAGACTTGGAATTTGTATTATTAATATTTTTCCATACAGACGTTTTAACTAATCGTTACTGGACATCGTGTCATGCACTCGTGCACTTACAAACTTATCTTGATGCAAACATACAAGTATATAATATTGCACAGCAGATGTCTTTTGTAGCGACGGTGCCGTGTGGTAAATACAATAAATAATAATATTGTGTAAAGACTCGAGTCGATCTGCGTCAATGCACACTGAATACTTATGTATGCATAACGTATAATGTATACATACTATTATTTCTACTTTACCACTTGTACATCTACCCGAGGACGCTCTGCCAATCACATACGATTTTTTTTTGTTATTTTTAATGACGGAAAACAGTGATAACTCAATATAGCCACTGGTTGCAAGAAAACGACATTTGTGTATACATAACACATAATGACCGTATCGAGTGTTTGCGGTTTCTGGTGTCAGCTGCTGGTTTTTAGGGTTGAAAGCAATAAAAAGAATAACACGAAATTCGCTTCGTGGGTGGTTTTCGTCGTTATTTATTTTTCATTGGGCGTTTTTATACTTCATACTGAAACCATGTTTTCCTTTTTTCCCATCTTATTTTTTCGGCTAATATTATTAGGTAAACATACGTACATTATTATTATTATTATATATATAAAGGGATATGCACGTTAATATTGTACATTGTGAGCTGGTGTTACTGATGCCACTTGACTCGTGATATATTCACGACGAGTGAGTGTGCCCTCCACACCATTTATCATCGGTCCCATACAATTGTTATGTGTATACGTGGCCGACACACTTCTTGGAAATACAATAATGACCCCACTGCCGCTGCCGCCGCACCACCGTCTTCTGGTTTGACGTGAATATATATCTATAGAAGCACACACGACGGCGCCCGCTTTTTGGGGGATGAAATCTGACAGACGACATAGACGGCAAAACCACCAGGTATAGCCCACCTACACCTACGTCGGGGTAGCCACGATGGCAGCTTGATATCAAACGGACAAATCAATTTAAGTTTTCTTTTCTTCTCGCTGCATTTATCCTGATGTGCTGTGGGTGAGATAAGGTTTTATCACACACTTTGTACTGTACAACAACTGCTCATAGAATCCGTTGTGTGCGTGTTTTATTGTGTACATAGCTTTCAGGGTGTTATGTCGAGCGTTAAGGGGCAAATGGTAAAAGTCGGGACAAAACACCAAATATTTTATTATCCCATTCATATTTTTAAATGTGAATACTATATTGTCTGCAGATGACGCACTTTCTTATACGTCAAGTCGTAATGTTTTATATGGATTAGCTAAATAAATAAATAAATAGTTTAAAAAATTTCAAGTCTATAAAGTTGTATTACGTATAAAAAAAATAATGACATGACGTGAATAAAAACTTCAGTACACCCGAATAATCCCAATTGTTTTTTTTTTTTCAATGCATTTCTATTATTGAATAAAATAATATCAAATCCAATGCAATTAATTAAATATGTAACTATCTTTAAAAACTATGTATTTTCATCGAGTATAGCTAGTAGAAATTAGAGCTGAAGGTAGCTCCATAGACAAAATTATGAAAACTAACTTCATAATATAGTCTGTGGTAGCTCCACTTAGTTGTACATGTTAGATATATCGGTGTAGCAGACATGTAAACATCTTAAACATCTGAATATTTAATGTAAACCGAACATTGAAACCATTCGGACAAGCCGAAAGGGATCTGGTCAAAATGAAAGCATCGCACTTATAATAGACCTTCTATGAGAATGTTAATGGGGCATGTAATCGGAGATGAAACTAGTAACTACCATTTGGTTTTTAAGCTGACAGGTAGACATTATAAGTGATGTATACTAATATCGCGTGTTGTGTTTAGAATCAGCGTTAATTATTGACAGTATAGCAGTCATTTTCTTCTACAGTATTTTTAAAATAATATTTTATTTATATATAAATTATATACCATTGAAGTCATTTAAGATATTTTAAGTTTTTCATGTAGGTACCTACCTAATATATTAATATTTAACTAGTAGAACAAACTAAATAGTGAATACCTACAACGAATTAAAACATGTATATAGATAAGTATCTTTGAAGAATTTATCTGTATAGACATTTGTGAATATTACAGTTTTTAGATACTGAATGCGGGAAAGATGTTTGACAATTATTTGGTTCTACCTGGTATCTGGTATATCAATTACCAGCTATGAATGAATAAGTAGATGGATACCTATTATAGGTTTTATTATATTAGGGGGTGAAAATGGTGTCATTAAAAAACGGTCAAGTATAAGGTAATAATATATTATTATACAGTACTTTTAAAGTTCTGTTTTACTTTTTAACTATTCAATTAAAAATTATGGGTGGGTCAATGAATTTGAAAACAAATATTTATCATGCATTCCCCAACAAACGAACAACTGTTTCCGTGGTGTAGCGGTTATCACATCTGCCTAACACGCAGAAGGTCCCCAGTTCGATCCTGGGCGGAAACATTACTTTTTTGCATTTTTTTGCTTCTGAGCGTAGTAATGAATGTTTGGTTTTATAATGACGTATGACTTTATTTTATTTTTATTTCATCCTTGTGTCAGTCATTACTTGTTGACACAGAACTATTAAACAATTTAAAACTCCTACATTTTTAACTTAAACGATGGTTTCTGGTAGCAAATTATAATATCTACAGTTGGTATTTTTTTTTCATTTTTTTTTTTGGGGGGGGGGGGGGGGTTAATTCAAAAGTAAAAATTCCCATTTCCCAGTACTTTTTAGAATATTTGTCAAAAACAAAGACATATTACGGGATTATTTATTTATCAACTTTTGACAATGTTGGCTCTTTTTGTGTTACCTACTCTTAGACATTTCATATTTATTTTTTAAAAATGTATGTATCATAAAACCTTTATTTGTAAGTGAAACATTCGAAAATTTATTACAAGGTTAACCCTGAACCGTTCTTGTGAAGATTAAAAAAATATCAAATATACAATATGAGCTTAATTAATTTTTATAAGGGTTTAAGCTTAAGTTCAAATGTTTATAAAATTTGTCAAAACCATGAAAAATTGTAAATTGTTTTGTATTTGAAAATGTAATACTAGATTCCACAAGTGTTTTTTACGAAAGTTTGAAAAAAAAGTTTAGCGTGAATCCAGACACATTTTTTATGAGCGACTGCAATAATTATGAAATTAAAATGTTGAATATATATTGGACATGTAAACGAAAAATAATGATTTTTTATTTAAAGGTTTTAGTTATTGTATTGTAATTGAAAAAATATTAATCTTAGGGACATTCAACTTTTAGGCATAACGTTTATGTATATTATTATTTTATATTTTATATAATAAAATTTTCAAAATATTTAACTATTAATATTAAGATAATAATATAGTCTACGAACCAATTAACAACAGTGTGTACATATTTTACATATTTGTAAGTTAATAACGCAATAATATATGACTCAAATATAGAATATCAAAATAATTATACTATATAATAATATATTCGATGTTTTTGTTAAACTTTGTTTTGACCTATGCATTTCTAATAAAAAAATACTATTATTAATATATCCTAGTAATAAAATAATGAAATAGCTTTAAAATAGAGTTTAACTGGACTATACCTATAGAATCTGCACAGAATCGTTTTCTTACATCATGATTTATTATTAAATTTAGATTAATTACATAAATCACACCAGCCTACTCAATGATTAGGTGTAGGTTACACCAAAAACTTAGTATGCAGCTGAGTAACTTCCTCGGGTTTTTTATTATTTAAAAATTATTACCTTTCATGTTTTTACATAATATTTTAACTTATAAGTACTTTTATTAGCCTTATAAAACTTGTAAAACTTGAAATAATAATAAATTAATAAAGACAATTTTATTATCTTTGAAGATATAGATATTCAATATTTGATGAAATAATTGAAACAACAATTTGGTTTGTGAAAATAATGTATGTATATTCATATTATTTTGTAATATTTTATAATCAACCTGGCTGTGTGTAATAAACTATTAATTTATTATTCATTAATAATATTATTTTCATTATTATAGGCTATTCAATTCCTTTTATATATCCTTTGTACTTATAGTATTTCTCTGAATTTAATTATTTGTGACGAAAAACATAAATTTTCAATAAACATTAAAAAGAGGTTTTGACCAAAGAACTTAATCTATCTTAAATATACCCTTATATTTTTTCCACGGAATTTATATTATTTAATATTTATATTGTGTTAAAATCTGATATGTGATAAATGTCCATGTTATTTTTCAAATTTTACTTTGAAACTCGTTAATAAAGGATGAAGTAGACGTCAATTTAAGTTCAATATTAAAAGGAATACTGCGCAACCTTATATAGGTATTTAGCAAACTGGTTTCTAAACGTAAATAATTGAAACTTATATACCTACTAGTTATAAAATGTGTAAAGATTCTCAAGAATTAAGTACATTCAAGGTTTTTTGTACAAATGCTGACTTTGTTTAACATGTGAGTATTGGATACATTTTTTATGTTTTTACAAATCCTTACATACCTACACCAAATGTGACTTATTGCCACAATAAGCATGATTCTAAAATTCTTTTCGTATCTCATTATTTTGAGTTTTATTTTTTATATCAGGGAAAAATTCTTGAAAAGTGTGTTTTATATAATTATTTCTTCGAATCATTATTTCAGGTTAACTATATAGGGTCTATAAACTACGCACTCTGAAAAATATATAGGTACTATTATAATGTATATCCAGTACAGGTTATGACGTTGTTATTATACTGTTATAAGCTCATAATTTTTTTTCAAACTACTCGTTTTTTTTTCTCAGACAGCTAACAAGTTATTGGACCATACTAGACATCATATTTGAAGAGGTCTAATTATTTTTAAATATTACTCGTAATGCAATTTATTCAAAATCGTTACAATAAAATGTATAATTATATAATAAAACTTGTCTAATCTTCTAGAATGTATAACAACAAGTAGGTAGCGCTATAATAGTGATCTCATTATTTATTATAGGTTATCTATGGTATGTTATCCTACAGTTAAATTATCAAAAAAATATTTTAAGACTCTTGCGCAGAAGCACGCATATTTTAATATTTATATGTATAACACATACTGGGTTAAGTAATATTTTCGTAAATGGATTTATTAACGCATGGAGTGGAGTTTCGCCATTATCCCAGCGTATATTATGTAGGCTCCATTAAAGCGTCAGTGGAGTCACAATGACCTCTAAAGTCCGTATTTATACAAAGTTTGGGAGCAATTTCATCTACGGCTCGAGTCGCCATTATAATATATATGTATATACACCCGAAACGTATTATGCGCTGGTGCGGTGTCTGTTTATGGATGCGGTCGGGGGTTGGGGAAAGTGTTTCGCGTTTAGTATTTGTCTCCGCACAAACTGCCCCAGAGGACGAGTTTGTGAGCGGGAATCAGCGGAATGGTAGGGTAAGTCAAGCAAGACGTTAGTGAAGTAATTTCGAGGGTGAAAAACAAAAAGCGGAGCTCTATATATATAAATGCGCAGAGAAGAAGAGAAAGAGAGGGAGGAGAACAATAAAAACTGGTCCGGGGTATTTTCGTTGTTTAATTGGATTCGCTTTGTCGAAGTGAAGATGGGACGGGAACGAGAGGAAGGAAGAAATGGAAAAAAGGAACTACAACAAGAGGAAAGCTTTTAAACTAAAATGGAAACAAACAGCATACTGTGCCAAGTTCATTAATAAAACGGCACCGCCACCATCATCGTCGCAGCCGCCACCGTGTATATAACCCGTCTCGCTTTCACCCGGCGGCGTGGCGGCGTTTACCCAGAACGCCGCCGCTGACGACTACGTCGTTAACCAACTCCACCGCCACCGTCGCCACGCTAAAAGCTCGTCCGGGTGTCATCGATTAAACCGAACCGGCCAATCGGAGTGAGCCGTTTACGAAATGGCGGCTTTAAATGAAGTGGTAATCCTCCTCCGGAGCTGCTTCTACAACCCTCTCCCCCGGGCCCTCTCCGACCCACCCTTATGGCTGTATAAGTCCGGTAATGACTGCGCAGGAAAGTTTTAGCCGCCTGCAGGGCGTCATGGGCCGCCACTATTGCTGCCGCCACCGCCGCCCATTCTCTATATTAAGTCTATGTATATATATACCTATAATAATATGAAGTATATACTATGTTCACTGTACAAAATGTCGTTAAATTTCAATTATAATTACGTTGTGTACATTTGCATACCGTATGTATAGGTATAAATTATATATTTTAGCATATATGTGTGTTATAGTCTATTGTCCGCGTAAAATATGTTTTGATTACCTTTATAATCAGTTTATATATTATACAGCGCTATTTTACATATACTTGCAAAATGCAAGTAATATAAAGAGGCTCTTTCTAATTAAAGGTGTTTTATACATGTATTATATAATACATACACTACAGGTCCAATAATTAAAAATATTTTTATTTGTAATTTCAGAATATTAAAGGCAGTTGGTATATTTTTTTAAATCAACAGCTTGTATTAGTTTTTAATTATTTACTACTTATACGTACAAAGTTAGTATTTTACTATAGGATTTGTACCAATCGTTTTTTAAAATTAAATTTCAAGATAGGTACCCGACTTTTATATGTACTAACTTTAAACGAATCTTTTATATTATAAATTATATAAAATAAACGTGATAATAAAATAATATAATGATCATCTATACCACTGTACCTGACACTGTTTGGTGACAATCTAGTATATGCCTAAATATGGCTGAGAGTTATAACATTTATCCTGAAGGAAATATTAACTTATTATACATTTATTGAATATATCGAGGGAATGACGAGCAGGGATTCCGCACATATTCAACCGAAATGGCGAAACTATGAATAAATAATTTTTTTTTAAAGAATATAATTTTGAGATTGTACTTACATGGTATTATTAATCTTAAAATCTTTTAGAACTCTAAATATGGGAAAAAATATTTCAGTTCTCTAACACCGCTATGTCAATATGTCATCTATAATTTGGAATGAGTGTTGCCTCAGGTTCATTAATGTTTTTTTTATACATTTTATATTTTAATTATAGAATCATCTAATATTGTAGTATGAAGAAATTTAATATCCGGTTGAACGTAATTCTTATAGTATTAAAACGCTGTGTGGTAAAACGTAAAACTGTTGAACATAGGTGTAGGTATACTGATCAAGAAATAAATCTGTGGATTAATTCGCGTTTAGAATCAGCTTACATTGTAAGCCATACAAGGAATAAATTACTTGTAAGACATAAATCATATTTTAATCACGAGGAAAATACGATTTATGATATTTTTGAAAAAATAAAAAGTATTGGGGTTTTAAAGAAATATATTATTATATAAAATAAAAATACATCTAAAGTGATGGTTAGGAACTTACACAGTTATTTTATAGATAACCTACACATTTATGAACCTATTAATAATAATAGTCTATGATCTACTTAGTACATATTATGATGAATAAAATAGTATAATGTGCGTGTTACCTAGGCATATAAATATATATATTATAACTGTAATAATGTAATTCGAATTAAGTCACAACTGTCAATGTTATAATTACATTTTCTATAACCCTGGAGGGTATTTAATATGATTTTATTATCTTCCCTGTCAGGAAACTATCGTGTTTTAAAAAAAACCTTTTATAATATAATAAATTATGTACAACAATAGTAATATTAAAATAATATACAACAGTATGATAATTTTCTTTTAGGTACATCTGCCAGTATACTGAAGAATATAATATATTGAGGTACTTTGAGTACCTATAACTTAACTTTTGACATTTGAATTATTAGAAATTATATACATTTAGTATATATACCTATGTATAGTAGATGGCGTAAATTAGTATAATAATATATAATATTAATTATACAGAGCTGTAACAAGTACACGATTGGAAGATTCAATTGAAAAGAAGTGATTAATACTTGTGAGTGAAAAAAATTGGGAAATTTTAAATACACACATGACACATGGAAAATGTATGGAGTGAAAAATGAATACATTTTTAATTTCCTCTATCATGTTTCAAAAAAAGTCATTACAGCTTGTATTTAATTATAAAATGAAAAACATAAGTATACTATATTATATAATAATTATCTATATTTTCAACTATATATGTTGTTTAAAGGTCATTCGGTAAATTAAAAATTACAATACTGCGTAGGTAAATGTATACCTAATCCAAAATATGTATTTTATTTGATAAATTCTTATTATAATTTATTACTTAACATGACTCTAAAGTCTAAATATTATGTACACACTACACAATTATATTAATTATATTTTTCAATAACAAACTGATTTATACATTTTAGAAATAAAATTATGACATAGTTTTTTTACAGCGGGGATATGTTCAACTTATAAAGTATATTAAATTATTAAAATGTATAAGAATACGAATAAATGAACATAGCAAATATGTAAGATAATTGTTGCTGTTTAGAGGAACGATAATTGGGAATTTCCAAGCACCTTTTAGAAGCGCTAAGCCCGGATCCAAGCAATATCCTTAAACTACTTGAGCTCATATTATGAAGAACAAACCTCATCAATCAAATATAATAATATAAATATTAATATATAGTATACACTTTATTTATAATTTAAATTTTCTAATAAGTAGTATTAATAATGCAACTATGTAGGTAGGTAATCTTATCAAAATAAATGTTACATTAAACGTAACGTCCAATGGCCTAGATGTCATTATATACACATAGGTTCCATGAATTACTTGAACCAAAAAGTTTTGATGTGGATTTATGATCAATACAATAATATATTGTAATTACTAAAGAAGTAATGAGAAGCCTATATATTATGGTTGTTTAGAGATATCTAAAAATTAGTCTTTTGGTATCGTCAATTTGTATAAACTATTTTTAAACCAAAACTATACAAAATCTAGAAATCTTAAATCACATGAAACCACAAAACTTTAATTTAAGTACAAGTTAAAACCTTATCAACTCACCTATATAGTTGACATTTTATTCCAACTTATTATATTAAGTATTATAATATTATATATTTGACTAGGTTATTAAATTATAACGTATATTATCTGTAGTATAATGTATATATTATTATGGGGTTAATTATGTTACCTATTACAAATTGTAATATTATGTTCATTCGCAATCGTGATTCGTGATTATTAAAACGAGTATTATATAGCTAAAAGTCATATATAACAATTGGTATGATAAATTATAATTAATATTATACTGTTTTAATGAAAACAAATTACACAAAGACTCCAGATACTAAAAGAAAATGTATAAAAATTTACAGCGCGCGTAGTGTGCTATAAGATTGCCCACGTGTAGGCACAACGGACGAACATTTATTTTGTTATCAATATGTTTAAAACATTATACTTATAAAGTAATAACTACGCATACCTATGCATAATTTTTTTTTTTTTTTTTTTATTAATTTAAGCCGCAACAACTAAGGTTATTGGCATAACCCTATGCATAATGTTATATTATATAATTATAATAATAAGTAGAAGTGGTTTTGACCACGTTACAGAATAACGTTTTATTTTTTGTTTTCTTGCATTATTTTCGTTGTATTATTATAAAAATAAATATTGTATTTTGGTCGAATACTTGAAACCAAATTTGTAAATGTTTTCTTTTTAAAAAAAAATTCTATATACGTAATCTATACCTAGAGATATACAATAAAAGTAGGTACGCGTTGAGTGAAATTACTATATACACATAAAGATCTTGACGGAAGATGTTGCCTTATTTGTTAGGAACTAATTGTATACTTTATAATTTATTGTAATATCTACCCTGTATACCTACCCATTATCCTCTCAAAGAAAAAAAAATGAAAAAAAAAACAAAAAATAAATAACAGAATTCTGAGAGTAATATTTTCAACTCTTAATCGGGTTTTTCATGGTCACTTTTTGGAAAATTGAATGTATTCATGGGAACTTCAGGAGTCGGCGAAACCGAGGTCTGTGCCTGCAGTCACCGATGACGGGATGAAGAGATGGAATGGCTCGATCTATCGTAAATGTCATTCGAGGATTTAAATTTTTTCGTCCATCGGTGTGTAGTAGAACATTAAAATACAAAATTGTTTTTATTTTCACCGTGGCAGGTGTGCCTGTAGGTACCTATGGATTGCTGGCGAAGGAAACGCGGAATAAGAACATGGCGACATATTATACGTACATATTGTGAGAGACTTGCGGAGGTTAAAAAAGATTAAGTCGACCGCCGCCTTTAGTTGAGTGGCGGGGAACAAAGGGACAAAGCCTATACATACATACATCCGCACTTTACACTTATATATTATACGTGTGCAGTTGTGGCGTTGGACGCGCCGTCGCCTCTGCGCCGTCGATAAAAGATCAGTTCGAAACGTCCGCTGGGATGAAATTGATGACCGCAATTCCCAAACTACAAATAAGTTCTGGCAAAATGGCCGATATAAACTTGTAATGTCTACAACGTATTTTATACATATATATATATATAAATGTATATACCATTTATATATAAAGTTGAAACGGTCGCGGAATGATCGTCGTCGGCGGCGGCGGCTGGGTCGGGTGGGAAAGGGGGCATTGTGCATTCATACAATCATACGATATGGATAGGCGCGTGTACGGGCGTATATACGTGAGCCGTATATTTCCCCAGATACCATCTCATATTTTATTCCACGGCGGACAGTAGCGTGGAAGAAGAAGAAGAGAGGAAAAACCGCGGTCTCCCGCAACAGATTGTCCCGGACCGGGTGGCGGGGGTGTCGGAAATCAAACACAATATGAATTATTATTTATATTTATATATTATTTTCAACCACGACGTTACGCGCGCGTATACAATACCTATACCTATCGAATATAACGTATAGACGTGTAAATAAAATATCAACATATATATTTTGATCATATTATTACTATTATGTTCCTCGGCATTCTTCCTTTTTGTGTTTCTTCGCATTCCATGCGCAACGACTCGTTAGGGAAAGGCGCCAATGCGGATCCCTCTTCTCTAATTTTGACTTTTAACATTTAATTACAGTTCTATGATTATTTTGGACGGTATCTTATTTGTAATTCGTAAATACGAAACCTAAACATGTACCTGTGTACATTGTGTTAATTTAATTGGGTACGTGCCCGTAAACATATTAAAAAAATAAATATTCTGTCACTATGTTAAAGGTACCAATATATTATAGTTATAACGGGGTTACGCGTTTGGATTTAAAAAATCGTCTTAATTCAATGATTATCGACATGTATTATATATTAATTTAAATGCTTCTTTTTTCGTTGTATGTATTTATATGGGTATTAAAAAAATAATGTCTACCATTTACAATTAATATTAACCTACCCATTTAACAGAATGTGCCCACCGTGTTTTTCCGTTTTTCGTATCGCCCTATCATGACAATAAAGCAAGCACAGAGGTTAGTTCACTCTGTTGCAGGATCTATTCTTATTTCCTGTACACGGTCTTGTAGCTTTTGAACACGAGTCGTATTTCAAATTGAATTTTTAATATTAATTTTGATACCTAATCTGCGCCAAGACAGAAAACGAAATGGTAATCTGTGACACACCAGGCCTTGAGCGCGGCCGTAGGTTTATTTGCTCGACCCTGATTATATGAGTACTGATAATAATATAATCAACAGTAGACTTAATTGATATTGTTCTTAACATATATTCCAACTGTTTCCGTGGTGTAGCGGTTATCACATCTGCCTAACACGCAGAAGGTCCCCAGTTAGATCCTGGGCGGAAACATTAATTTTTTGCGTTTTTTCTCCGAGTTTATTAAGAAATTGTTTTGTTTACGAACATTATAATTTTGAGTTCACAGCATAGCATGCATGCATACAATGATGTGTGTTTTTTTTTCAAAAAATATTTAAACTACCCACCCAGAAGACAAAATTAGATAGATTTTAAACAACGAATAATGATTAGATTGTATAGAATGATTGTGTAGATTTAGAGAGTCCTGATTCCTAACCTATATTATTGATTATAGAACAATATTGTACATATTATTTACAATAATCGTATTACATTTATTAATATTATGATTTATAACGTAATAGCTATAGTATGTGGATTTTAGAAAGTATTGTGTGTCGTGTTCATATATTTATTTAAAATATTTTTTTTAAACGAAATCAATATAGGAGTATAGGAAGGTGATAATTTTTTTTAAAGAAAAATTTATTTTTTTATGTGTTTTTTATATTAATTGTAAGTTATAAGTGTTATAAAGAATACTTCAAATAATGATTTTATTTTACTGTATCTATCATGGCTACCAAACATTCGAACTTCAAAGCATGTTGCAGTAAAAAATATTTACAAAATTCATTTTTATACTTTATCTTAATTCTTTGGTAGATTTTTTTTAAGAAATGTATCTATAAATAGATTCTTCCAGATGATTTTTTGATAAAATTGCTACACAAATTATTATCACTATTTTATTTTAGCATGTAATACACATTACACACATGTAAAAAAATAGCGAACGTGAAGCACCTATTTGGAATTTTGGAACAATATTGCAACACAGATACAGTCAATATGGTATAACATAATGCATATACTCAAAATGCTTTACAAACACTGGATTATAAACTACATACATATTACATATAGTATATATTATGTCCATCACGATACAACTCTGATGATTCCGATCAGTTTTTATGTAATACTAATGAAACTATTACAATTTAATCATCAATTGTATACATTCAAGCGGATAAGTGAATGACGCGATAGTAATATAGTACCTTTGTCCTACTTCATTTCATATTTACATTGTAATAAAAACGATTGTAAAAAATAATGATTATACTGCAATGATTATAAATCATGAGCCATTAAGTGAAACTTGAAGAAAAAACTTTAGATAAATACTGGCGCACATCCGCACATACCGCAGGTATTAGTGGTGCAAAGTCAAAATAAATGCAGAAGCTGAGGGGTTCACTGCAGATACGTCGTCCGTCGTGTCGTCCACCTTTTATCGTATTCTGATTGATTGTAGTAATCATAGTATTAGTTCACTAACCATGTGATACATAGGAAAATTTTCAAAATCGGGACGATTTCAACTTTTGGACACGACGCACATCTATGGACCTGGCTTTAAGCTATATGTGCAATAATACGCCACAACACGTGCGTGTACCTTCCTGTCGTACCTATTACCGATTAGGTATAATATGAAGGTGTATAGAATTTGCGTGTTACAAAATGCAAATAGTATTATATTAATTATAATATTATGATAAATTATCAATGCACTCGATTTCAGGTGAATACTCAACCGTCCGGAATGACTTAATAAACACAATTTAAAACTAATAATAGGTGCCTTACATCATATGGCCGCCTGTAGTAATAGGCAAGGTGTGAGGTTAAATTTTTTTCAGAAGAATAGAATTAGAGTCGACATTATAGACACGATTTGATAACAATATTAACATTTTTATTTATATTTTGAATTAATGGATTTCAAGGCGTGTGGACTATTATTTTTATTACATAAGTAAATGCATGTTATATAACAGTTTCAAAGGGATCAGCAACTGTTAAAAGGTAGGTACTAATTATGAAAAAATTAAATGTAATAGTACACAAATATTTGTGAAATACACAATGAAATAAAAAATTTCATTAACATTAGACTAGTATTTGTAATCAATAGTAATAGGTATTACATTATATTTCTTAATATTTTTTAATACAATATCCTATGTACGCTTAGGCACATAATATTATATAGTATATACTGACATATACCGTGTACACATCCTAAATTACCAACACATAATATTGTATAGAAATGTATTTCCTTTTCATTAAATATCAAAATAGCCTATCCATCTTCAATATTTGTATATATGGTAAAATTGTTTATTCGACATTATTATCATATTTTATTGTATTCAACATTCAATACTTTTAACTTGTTTTTTATTTTTCTGATACCTACATTAATAACGAACTGTTTTTAAATGTTATCAATAACATATATTCTTGTTGTATGTGACAAAGTATGGATCGGTACTTTAGGTACTTTTAGTATTTTTCAGTATTATTCAAACAATAAATAACACATATACAACTAATTCTATAGGTACGTCCATAATTCAAGTAAAACTATACATCTTATATTATCTTTATAGGTTAATCAATAATTATATATTATATCAAGAAATAGTCTGTTTCTAATTTCTACTATAAA
This sequence comes from Myzus persicae, assembly GCF_001856785.1. NCBI lineage: Eukaryota > Metazoa > Arthropoda > Insecta > Hemiptera > Aphididae > Myzus > Myzus persicae. The sequence goes on from NW_019103856.1 coordinate 521,319, forward strand.
ATTTTTTAAACTTTTCTGTATAAGGGCTGAAGCCATTCTTATGATAATCCCTTCTATTTCCTGTTTAATCATATCTTTACATAATAAAATCATTTTACCTAGTTATTACTGTTAACACGCCCGTGTTTTTAATATAGTATATTAAAAATCTTCATGATTTGTTTTTCTCTCCTTTTTCTCTTAATTCGAACCTTAAAGGTGTACCAAATAGAATAATTTGAATTCTATTATACAATCGATCGAATTGTCATCAGTTTTTTATTTAAATTTTAATATTACTAAACCCATTTAAGCCGTATATAGGCTATATAGGCCTATATGGCTATATGTAGCCATATGGTTACTAAATACATATATTATTTTTACGAAATTAGAATAAAATGTAAACATATAATAGATATATACGATTCTAACTGTAAAAAAGTATTTTTCCGACCTCGACAGGTCGATAAAGATATGTTATAAGTTTTAATCAAACGATTCCGAGGCTTTATTGTTTTTTGTACCATTTTAATTTTACGATCAGCAATAGCAATACTATAAACCTTACATTTTATATAGGCTATTTGCCCATATTGTTTTCTTTTTAAATATAAAAATTACGTTTATTATTATTTCACAAGACTTGATTTACTCCAACAGCCCAACATTATTATTGTGAACGCGAGTGATCAAATTTCAAAAAACATTCTATGTAGTCCATGCAACATTATCGTACCTACATACAATATTATGAGTACCACTATAGAATTTAAAAGGTTTTTCTCTCGCGATGGTTCTTTACCCGATATCTCTCGCACTGTTTCTTCTGAGGCCACTTTATGCTACCGTTTTGTCGTCATATATGGCACAACAAATGCAAATATTATATATACATAGGTACATGCGTGTGACCTACAGCAAAAAAAAAAAAAAAAGAAAAAAACAATGACGGTATTTTATTATTTTTATGCAAATCGTAATAATAACACTAACATACGAGTTCTATATATGCACCCACACGCGGTAGAAAAAAGGCCGGTGCGAAACTTCCCGGCTATAAACCCCTAGAAAAAAGATTTCCTCCGTATATATATACATACACTTTATACATTTTTTATCCCCGGACTATTGCGCTACGGTGGCAAATCTATTTATTTTCTTACCCCACTGCGTTTATATATATCTGTGTGAGTGCATGTGTGTGCGCACGCGGGCGCTTTCTTTTTTTCAATTTATCGTTTACAGGAAATTGAATCGGATTTTGTGTGTGTGCATGCGAGACCACTCCGCCCAATAAAAAGAAACACCATTTTCTCGACCTAATAAAACACAAATATATAAAGCTATCACGCATGACAATATAATACCCCTTCTCGTTTTTCCGCCATGTTTTATACGTCAAACACATATATACTTACTATATATATAGCCTAACCTAACCGCGTGCTCCTTGGTCGTCTCTCTCTCTGTCTCCACTTTTTTTTTATTTTATTCGCTCATTTCCTGTCTATTTCTATACGGACAGAAATCATAAACCGAACACGATAAAAAATCATTACAATCTGAAAATTATAGCTCGATTTCACTAGTCAACCGAAACAGCTATATTTTGCCGTAATGACCTATTGCGGCCGGAAATCCTGAAAGCATTCAATTGTTCTTGTTTGAAGGATATTAATCTGGATAATTTTTTCAAAATTAAATTTATCGATTCATAATATACGAATGTAGAAACATGAAATTTTAAACGATGTTATCACTTATATTTATAAATCATATATAGGCATTTACATTGTGTTTATTTAAATTATATTATAAATCTTCTTATTTTATACTTAAAATTAATTTATTTATATATTGTGTGTGGTAAAATTTAGTATGAGTTCGATTCGTATGTAAGTATAATAAATATATCATTAAATCGTAAAGTGGTAAAATCTATTCATAACGATAGTGAAAAAAACGATTTTTTTAAAATAAAAATAACTAATTGTAACTTTTAAGTTATCCTATATAATATATGTAGAATTAATTAAAAACAGTTGACCATATTTTATAGAAATAGGTATCCCATATTCTATACATAAATAAACTGTCAAAGTTTGAAGACAAATAGTATGCACTATATATTATGAGCCAATATGTTCAATTTACTTATTTGTGTGATATTAAATTCGAAAACAAGGACAGATTAAATCTTTCAAGAAACAACGACTACAGATTGGTAAAAAATATGGTTACACTTGCATTTCTTCAAACATGTTTGATGTTTATAGGAATGTTCTTCTCCACTTTGATTTAAAACTATCAAGAAAATAAAAACAGTTAAAGTTATTTAGTCTTAAATATAAACCTACCACATACTTATTATATTATTCAATATACATTCTATACACTTCATTTTTAAACTATAAAAAATGCCACATAAAGCATATTGAGCAATGAGCTGTTCTTAGAACACATCTGAAAAACCTAAGGAGGTCGCACAGTATATAAAACCAATTCATTCCTCACTTTGCTTATAATCTAAAAATGTTACGTATAACTTTAGTAAAATTAAAGATTTATTACACTATCCGTATTTGCATAATCCATAGTAAAATATCTTTTCACTGACAACAAAAAATGTATTTATTTATACTAAAGTGATCTGTTAAGTGTAGCTTCAGAGTATAAGGATTATAATCACTATTGGCTAAAGTAAAATGACGACAGACAATCTAATAGGTATACTGCTTGATAAATAATAAATTATTTTATGCCCTTCAGCCAGTCGTCAGATCATATAATATAGACGTTCCCTTATCCGTTCAAATTAATTACTTTGGACAGTATATTTAGATACAAAGAGAATTATAATGTTTAGATTGTTTGATTAATATTAAAAATGAAGTAATTATGTGTCGTCTATAAATATATATATTATAATATAATTAAATAAAACGAATATTGTATAAGGTAATATGCTAAAATATTTTTTTTATGTATTTCATGACATCAACCTTGCATTATAAAACAGTCGGAAATCTGTTTTTAATTAAAATATATTGTATAATTTATAAAGAGGGTAAATTAATAGATCAATACACATAAATTTTTTAAACGTTTACATAACAATGTGTAAAGGAGCTGAAAATACAACTAGGTATTTAATAAATGTGCTAACAATTGATTAAATGTTGTACGCTTATATATATATTAAATAACAAGCGTAGGTATAACATGTTATAAATGCAATAATATGGAAGTACCACATACAAAGATTTAAACGATAGTAAAGTCACTATATAATTTGTTTTAGTAAATCAAGAGTTGTGAAATTACTGACATTCAAACAGAGTGCAGTCGTGTAAGCAATAGTTTAATTTCAGAAAAACATTATATACCGTACCGTCTGGCTCTTGTGGTACGTATATTACACTAGATAATAATTTATAATGGACGAAGGAGAAAAACCACAGTGCATTTCTTGCGGAACCGAACTCTCAATCAATCAAGTAATCACCGAATGCCTCTAATACCCAGATGAACAAAGAAACTTCGACATACCCAACGGCCAACACACTAGATGCAGCACTCGGATCAGACGCAGATACCATCACACATATCCTTAAATTTTCTTAAGAAAAACAGATCTGTACAGTAAAATTTAAATTTAAAATTTAAAAAATGTAGTTGTAAATAATTGTAACTAATGGCCTTGCCTTCGTCACCCATGTTAATTAAGAAAAAATAAAAAAAATTAATTTATTAGAATATCATATGAAGTTTTCAGATATCTGATACTTTGAACTACCATTTTTGAAGATTGTTTTAGTATGATGATGATATTATCAATCCATTTCAGCAACGACATTTATTTTATTAGATGTTGATTGTATCGCTGCTAAGAGTTTCAATCATGTGATTGTATATGCATATGTTATGGTCTGTAAAATATGATAAATTGTTTTTTTTAATACAACGTAACTATATTAAAATCAAAATAATTATTTTGTTGATGGTTTTGTCTTTACATTCACAAAGAATTACATTTGTTTTAATTTCAGTACTTGTGTCTTCGCTGCATACTTTAAAACAATAATTGATGAATCGATTTTGAATTTGAACAACTCCTGTAGAACTTGAAATCTACCAGGATAAAATTGGCATCTTGAGTATAATGGCTTCGTTATTAAAAATTTTCTAAAGCTGAAATCCTCCGTTTCTTAAGACTAAACATTTATGTATATAGTATGCAACAGCCAATAGTAGAAACGAGAAATAAAAAAATTACAAGGGCTGCAGGTATATATATACTATAAGGGCAGTTCGATTAAAAATTAAAATAGTATTATTAGGTACCTAATCATGAAGTTGTGAAAATGGATAAAACTATTTAGGTGAATACTAAATAAAATTCCCACTAAAATTACCATTTTATTTATCCAATATAAAAATGATATACCTACCTATACGCATAGGTTTCCCATCTGTAGTTAGATTATATACCTATATATTACGACATTAAGTTGTAAAATTAATATTTATTTGATATACAGAAACACAGTGTGATGCACAAGTGGTGGTCATCTGCCATTTTTCCCATGTCTAGTAATGAATTTGAATAAATTCTGATTTATGGAAGTTTTAAGTATACTTAAGGGCCTTAATTTCAAATGCTTGGATTTGTCATACATTTAAAGAAGGTCCTGTGACGATACCAACTTCTTATTTTCAAATACAAATCGCTCTTTTCCCTGTAAATCTTTAAAGCCGATGACATTTTGTATAAAAACCTTTATGTATCAAAATTACAATTCAAACGAGTAGTTTTTGAAGTAGTTATTCAATTTTGTATTATATATTGTTCTAATATCCTTTAAACATATGATTCAGATCATTTCAAAACAAAGAGACACTTTCCAATATAATATGACTAAAGAGACACTTTATATGATTCCAATTCATGCGATTCCCTCTCAATATACATTAAGTATTAAACATGGTTTTATTTTTGAATTAGTACAAAGGAAAAAAACGAACGGTACCGTGTGTTTGAAATTATTAGGTAGGTATTTTTTATTTTATATAATACTTGTGTAGGATACGTTACATTGCTGATAGGTTGTGAACACGGTATTGGAATTAATCGATTCCGACTAGTGTTTAATGACATTGGAATCGATGGAGCGCACAGTCTAAACGCGTATCCTATTTATGTATAGGACAGGTAGATATAATATTCTGAAGAGGGTTTAGAGATTATTATCCAATATATAAATATTTAATAAATACACACACACACAAAGACACACACGCACACGTCGTATACTGTATACACACATTCGTATATAAAAAGTAGTTGTCAACAATGGCTCCACCTCGTCATAACAAATAAACCTATACATATACACATTAGTCAATTATAATTAGTTTCAGTCGACGACGCCCACCATGAAATTAGTCGACCCACCTCCGAGTGTAGGTACATATAATATGAAAATCTTTTCGAGAAACAACGTTTATGATTTCCCCTTCCCCACAACCGTCACCATCACACACGTACAATTCTACCTAGCAACTCAAACAACGGAATCAAACATTAAATATACGATTTTTATCTAAAAACAGAACAATACTTATACTATGTACACTGCGTATATACTTACAAAAGTACATACATACCACTTCATTTATGTACATATATAGGTATATATTATTACATAATATAGGGTATAACGTGTGTATAGTTTTAAGACGTGTACGGTTTGATTGATTATAAACAAGTTAATATACGATAATGGAACGGGGGCCCGGGGGCGTGTTTAAATGATTCGAAAAATAATATATAATGAATTACTTTTGATTAAAACCGATATGCGTGTCGAGAAAAAATACGAGCTGTTTGTATTATATACATTACAATATGCAGACTATATATGCGTATGGTACTGAACACTATACTGCCCAACTTCAGTGATGCGACGACGACGATGAGAATATTATATATGTACAAGAATAATTACTTATGTTTCCGCCCGATATCGTTGTATGCAAGACATAATAATATCCTGATCGACAGACAGAAAGTATATTATATCATATGATACATGAAGTACTATTGATACTATTTTTGAAGCGATGAATAAAGTAATATTTCTTTATATAGGGTGATTATTTTAACTGCAGCGAACATTCGTTATTTCGAAAAATATTAACTTTGTATACATTTTCTATTGGGCAAATGTATGATACACTAATATCTATTTAGTTATAATATTTTTTTTTTAAACACCATATGAGTCTATTATGTCTGTTGGTATACACTACCGCCTAGGGGCCCCACTTATTATGAGGACCCCATGAAAATAGAAAATTTTTCTTTTTAATCATCCATTTTATTTACGGATTAACGGAATAAAATTCAATATGAATATCATACTGAATATATTGTATGCAGTAGAAAATATTTTTCAAATTTTGTCAAAGTATAAATAGTTGATAATATTTATGGAGTATAATCAGATCACGATGAACGTTACCAGCGTGCGTTCTAAGCTTTCATCGACCATCGTAATTATTTGAAGTTTCATTTTTTAAGTTATTTATTTTTATAGTTGATTACTTGACTACTGACTAGGTGCTCCCCCTCTTCCGGGCGTTAACCATGCTAAAAATTTGTTTTTTAGAATTATAATTGTAAACAAATGTATATTATGCTATATGCCTATACTAATTATAATAGCAACATAATATGTTACAAATGCTTAAATAAACAAAAAAAATATTCTTTTTTTGTAAGCTGAAAAATAACTCATGTGTGAACTACCCTTTAGCTAAATATAGGGGTTGAAAGTTATAAGCACCCTGCAAGTCTCGAGGAGCTTATTGATATAGGTAACTTTTATTGAAAACGGTTGAGCTGTTCTCCAGTGATTCGATTACCAACGAACCGCATTTAATGCTGAAATGAAATTTTCATTTTTATTTACATAGACTAAGAATCATTTTTTTTAATTAGTAGACAAAATGTAAATATTAATTCATTTTTTTTTATTAATAAATAATAGTTTTAGTGAAATAATTTGATAAGCATTACTTTTAAAACTACTTTTTTAATTATTGAGTAATAAAATTAGTAGGTTTAGGTAATCATTTTCTAGAGGCCCCAACATCTTAAGTACTACGAGGGGCCCACAAATGTTTAATCTAGTACTACATAGAAGACAGTATATTCAATTTAGCAAATATTTTTTTTCGTTAAAAATTAGCAGCGATAGACGTTCATTCTTAGGTTTATATTAGAAGGTTATTATGTAAACGATAGAAGAATGATAAAAGTAGCTTCAACAATGCATAGCAAAGTGATAATTTGTATAATTATACATTTTAATTATTATTAAAATAAAACTTTACATCGCATTTAAAAGAAATGCGTGTGTGAACGCTGTAATTAAATTTATATTCAAACAGGAATACCCTCACCGCTTGACCCTCAATATTAATTGAAATGTCAGATGAAGATCCGGAAAAGGAGGGCGGGTCTTATCAATGCTCCTTCACTCACATCACTAATTTCTCGTCTGATATGTACATTGATAATAAAATAAAATAGGTATATTATTATTTTAGTACTGTATTTTTATAATATTATAATATGTACATCCTTACAAGGTGGATAAACAGGATGGTCTCTCATATGATATTCGTCCTCTGCAGACAGATATATAGTTTTATGATTGAGTAAACATTTAACTTGAGATTGAGGTATTTTGGTTATAATTAAAATAAATGACAAGTAAAAATTATTACCACCAAGTTGAGTGTAAAATTCTAACTGATACACATAATTGTGCTATAATCACTTATTGGTGATTATCAATTGGTTATGATCGATAATGTTTGGTAGTGCCAAAATAATACCACGTTGCGCATAATTTAAGGGTAATATTTAAGCTTAATTTTTTTTAAGCAGTAATTTTATGTTAAGTTCATACAGTTTATTACATGATATTATTGCAATGATAACACTTTAATTGATAAATTTAATACAATCTGTATGAAATAAGTACAATGAGTAATGAATAATGATGACACTACTTATATAAAAAACTGAGGGTAATGTTCCCGATACTCGTTATTAAAACTGGATATTTTTACGGCAATTAAATTAAAAATAATATTCAACGGTAATAATATTAATATCCGTATCTTAATTCAAAAATTATATTTGACTGTTATTCTGTTTTACCTTCTAGTAAAACACTAAAACTATACCCATAAAAGATTATGATATTTTATTCTTGTCCATCACTCATCAGTAATATCATTCTAATATTAAATAAAAAAAATAATATGTAATAACTTCATACAAATAAAACTGCATTCGCCCATTTCATGCATACGCCATTGACATTTATTATTTTTTTGCTGAATATGATTTTTAATACATTAATTGAATTTGCTTTTCATAGTATCAGTAGGGCGGGCGCATGTAAATTCCGCCCGAAAAAAATACAGGTAAAGAAACATACAAGTAAATTCCACCCGAAAAAATGTATTACTGTAAATAAACAAATTTCTGAATGTGTCTTATTAATCATATTATTACTGACATAACATAGATTAAACATTATAATTTAGAAGTGAGTATTTAAATAAATATATATTTCACATATTAAGTCAATAATTACAAAATAAATCATGTATAATCGTAAAAATAATAATAATTATAAAAGTAAATATAACAATCATAATATTATAGTAAAATAAAATCATCATCAATAATTAGCACATAATATTATAAGTCGTGTATATTGTATAGCATATAAAATTGTTAAAAATTGTTAAAATAGTAATAATTATAATAATAAATACGAGTCAAAATATCACTTCCATACTATTTATTTTTTGTTCATGTTCGAACATTTTGCGACTTCACAATACTATAAGTTATAACACACGCCGCGCGCCGCGTCGCAAAAAGTACGGTCGCGTCGTACAGTCACGGAACGCTTAGTTGAAAAATATTTATTTTTCCGGGCGGAACTAATTTTGTACCTGTATATTTTTTCGGGCGGAATTTACATGTACCTTTTTTACTTGGATATTTTTCCGGGTGGAATTTACCATAGACCTTGTTTTTACCTGTTCATTTCGGGCGGAATTTACAATCTCCCAGTAGGGCAGGTAATATATAATCAAAAATTTAAAATGTAAGATAGGTATTAGTGTTATAATTATTGATAAATGGACTATTTTTATTTATAATATAATATAAAATATTTGTTATATCGGTATTGGTATACACTATACCATATACCTAGCTGTGTACTGTCCAATATGGATGAAACCTATGTATGTTTTCAAAATTGTGGAAGATTTACATAAACCCAAAAAATTCGATCCAAATACCCAATAAAAGTCAAAGTATAGCCACAAAAGCTAATTTTGTGCCTATCCGTAAACCATAAACTATTATAATATTATGCCGATGAAAACTCGAATTTGTTTTGGAACTGCAACATAAAATTAAATGAATAATTATGGGTGATGGCAAAGCTGTTATTATAGTCAAATTAGTTTAATTTACAATTAAATATAGCTATGTGTATTTTGGAAAGGCGAGTCTATTTATATTTTAAACTAAATTATTCATTTCATTTCAATTACTTACTCACATTAATTTAGTTAGTTATTATCGTAGTTGCAGGTACTTATTACTAAAAATCAACTAGCAAAAAAATCAGGTGAAAGTTTAAATGTTATCCATATGGTTATCACGCACCTACCTAACTCAAAAAAAGGTCCCCAATACGTTCGTGGACAAAAACATTCACTTTTACATATTTTGTGTGCTCTAAATTTATCATGATTCAAAATATGGTTTTTATCTACTTCTTTTTCTGAAACCGTAAAGCTGTGAAAACAGATATTGCACGAATATTAGGATCGAAAATTCGGAATTGTAATCGTATTTGTATTTAATATCATGTCATGTAGTTACATATTATAGATCATTGTATCATAATATAGTAATATATGTTACCTTTTATGCTCCGAAAACAAGTTTTGTACAATTTTAAGATTATTAGGTGTGCTCACAAAAGTTTATAGTAATTTTTTCTGTAATATATAATCTTTAAAAAAATTAAATCTAAATAAATCGACTTAAAAATGTACTGGCCTATGACTCAGACTAAAAATATGCACTTATTTTGTTATAATAATAGATTAGGTGAGGCTAGGTATTTATTGGGATATTTTACATTATATTGTATGTACTGACACTAGCTGAAGAACTATAAAAAACTGTTACATTAAAAATCGAAGTACATAAGTGACTGCCCCTCTCTTGGCCCAAAATAGGAATAGGACAATTCTAAAACATCTTTGGTGGACTGGTGAGTTGTACGTAACTCTACTTGCAACATCTCTGTTGATACAAAATTTTAAATCATTCAAATGTTTAGCTGGAAAACCTGAACATTCAAACATTGAAATACAATGTGTATGTACTGAATGTAGGGGTAAGGACACCGTTGGGACACTCAAGGAGGCATTTGTAACAACTTCTCAAAAAAAAAATCAATGCTGACGTTGGAAACATGATACAAAGTATGTCCTACTATGTTATGTACATAGATTAATAAATAAACAAATAAATAAAAAAAAAACTTCAATTATAAATTCTTTGAATTGGTCAATTATTGGTACAAAATAAATACTTGAATATACCGTTATAAACTTATAACACAAAAATATAATAACGCCCCTAACGGTATATTAATAACCTATATATTATTGACAATTGACTCATAATATTGTGTACCGAATTTACTCGGTTTACTCTGTAATCTGTATACACCATACACCAGATTAATAACACAGACTATCTGAATGAATATACAATTTTAAATATTAGAATATAAGTATATAACACATTTTAACATTTATCATTCTATTAACGACAATATTGTTTTCGCATAATTTAATAATTTATTTAAGTAAAAGCTCCTTTGTCTTATCCTTTCGGAAACATTTATTTTCTTGTTCACACCTAATAATTCAACTAGGTTTGTCGCCAATTATATTTATTTCAAGACGAATAACTAGGTATAATAAATTGTAAAAAAAGTTTTCAACTGTTTCCGTGGTGTAGCGGTTATCACATCTGCCTAACACGCAGAAGGTCCCCAGTTCGATCCTGGGCGGAAACATCAGTTTTTTAGTATTTTATAAAATATTATTGAATTAGTGATGATTATATGTTATCTAAGTTTCTAATATATTATCAGGTACGTTTATTTTCTATTTTTCCATACATGTACTATACTACTATGGTAATACACTAATACGGACAAAGCAATAATATTTTATAACATACACGAAATAAGGAGTACGACACACTATTGCAGTGAGTACGTTTTTATTCATTAAATTTCTTCGTAGACCTACCTATATAGACATAGTAATATAGGATATATAATATTAAATATTAGCTTTGGCCAAACCGTATTAGCTTAAGCCATAGGGGAACAATTACATTAGATAGACTTAGTATTGGTCACACTAGGATGATACCGGATGAAACGAATTCCACATGCCAAAAATTAATTATCTACAAAATAATCAAACTACCATATTTAGATGTTCATAAGCGAATGTCACTTTTAAATAAATCTTCTGTGAGCTAATAACCTTGTAGTTGATGCTAGTATATATATATATATCATATATATGTAGGTATAATTGACGTGAAATTGAGCTTATAATATTGTTAGGCTCTAATATTATAATATATACTATAATTTACAAGATATCATTTCTAATTATTATCAATTATAAATAATAATAATTTTTTGCTTATCATTTTTACTGCAGTTGTTTACCATATAAATTAAGGACAATCATTATAATTAGGAGTATATTAAGTTTAAAAATGTAAATGTGTATACAATATATAAAGCATAGACAATTATTTTATTTGAGCTGTAGCGTGTTTAGATACCGTTTTCAACTAAGTATATAAAACAAATAATAAAGATTTAAAAATAAATGCATATCCATGTTTATAATAATAAATGTTCGAAAATATACATTTTATTTGTACCTACTTAATATTATGTTTATGTATTATATTATAATAATTGATCAACAAGTACACATTAAAATAAACAGTTATCAACCCTCCCCCCCCCCCAAATTTAGTATTTTTTCAGTTTACGTAAAAATGTATGATAAAAATGATGACAATTTAAAAAAAAATTAATAGTACTAATAAAAATAAATACAAAATTAAATTAAAGGAATTTCAGTGTTACCGTCACAATCGAGTTTCGATTAAAAATGTACGGCGAGAAGACCGTCGTCACCGAAGTTATTATTTGATAATAATTATTATTAGATATGGGATATTCCAAATTATACTCCATTATATTATAATTTATAACATTATATTTTAAACTGAAAAATAATTATTTACACAGGACAGATTAAATGGATTGAACCATGTTGTCGGTATACCGTGATATAAATTTAACTCCTGAAGAAGTCATTGATGAATTGGGACAAAAACCCAGGAACATTGTTTTAAAATGAAAATAAATATTAGTTAAACAACATATTATTTTGATTTATCAATGTATAATAATTTTTTATATGTAAGCCCCCCCTCCCCCATTGAAAATAGCTGTGTACGCCACTGGCAAGAGGGAGTAGGGACTAAGATCATTAAATATTTAAAGTTTTTTTACACATTAATTTCTTACCTATGAGTTCATAGTTTATAAATTTACAAATTATAAGAAATTATAAGTGGGTTGCTCAATTAGAAACACAATGAATAATTACCATACATTCCACAAGATTAGTCATCTGTTTCCGTGGTGTAGCGGTTATCACATCTGCCTAACACGCAGAAGGTCCCCAGTTCGATCCTGGGCGGAAACATTAGTTTTTGTGTTTTTTTTCTACAAATTATTAAAACGAATAATAAAAAGATGGTAAGTGGATGTCGCTCTGCTATACACGGTAACCGGTAGGTTACAAGTGGGTCACTGTAATTGATGGTGTTAAATTCGTATTCAATGATATAAAATCACGAAAACAATTAACGATTCTGAGCGAAGACGGTCTGTCGTCAGCCTATAATATTACTTATTTACTTAGTAATTTGGTATATTTGATGATATTATTGTGATTTAAGTAATTTATTTTACTAGGCATTGGCACTACAACTGTGTATTAAATTCATTTAAAAAAAATAACATTTGACAAGTTATTGTGTGTATAAAATATGTAATAATGTAAAAATTTCAAGTACTAAAATAAACATTTTTTAATCTTATTTTTATTTTTTATAAAACTTAATAGGATTTCATTATTGATTTAAATATGTGACAAGTAATAGAATAAAAAATGCAAAAAATTAATGTTTCCGCCCAGGATCGAACTGGGGACCTTCTGCGTGTTAGGCAGATGTGATAACCGCTACACCACGGAAACAGTTGAGAACTATCGACGATTTTATTTCTTTTAACCTCGTATATTTCCTATAACCACAATATTCTTCACACAATTACTATAAAAGTTTAAACTTGAATCGTCAATTTAATATTTATAGTCATAATGTTATTTCTAAGACCTTAAATGTAAAAAATGCATTAATATGATAAATTATTAGTTACACGCATATACAGTAATCAGTGGTTGTAGAATTTAATTATATTTTTTTTTTGGATCAGCTAAGCACCCCAGACTTTCCTTTTTTATTTAACTATTGGCGAATGAAAACAAAACCTATAGGTATAATGGAAGTTGCAAGTTAACTAATAATTATTAGTATATTTGAACATATGAGCATAATGCAATAATACATCTAATTAATAAAAAGTAACTATGGTTGATGGTTATAAAATATACAAGGTATAATATAACTTATATTATTGTCACAAGCCTAAGAGTAGGTAGGTATATACTATATAAAATTATATATAGCCTCTAGAATACCAGATATGAACCATGAAGTACTTTATATGGGTTAGTTACTACTAGTTTAATAATATATTATATCGGTACCAATGTGCCATAATGGGTGATGCAAATATTTAATATATTGGTGGGTATGGGTACCTACATGTTATAATCAATATAATATGCTAATATCATCAGCGGGTCCTGCCCATATATACCTCTATACATATACCTACATATATGACAGGTGGTCATAAATCACCGTCGTCGACTCGTCGATTTAATTACATTCATATCAAATATATAAGTAGGTATATAACATAAGAATAACATACATTATTATAAATACAATTATTGCATCAGTATTGCACCGACATCCAACTAAATAACATTTAAATTTTAAAATACCTACATATTATAATAATACACATAATAGGTTATAACGATATATTCTAGTTTTAATAGGTACCTATACCTATATTTATTATGGTCATATAACACAACTACTATAATGCACGGTATATCGCATTACGAGCAGGCGAACAGCTATAATAAGTTACAACTGTAGCTAATAATATTATGGGTAGAGGTGCCCACGACTCGCGTTTAATAGAACCCACAATATAATAGGTAGTATAACAATATTATATAAACGGAGGTTTGGAATTTTAATTGAAAATCTCTATAAAGCGACCCGAATCAAACGCGCCGAGCGTGCTACGTGTCATAATACTGTAGATCGTATCGTTGGTAAATATGTATATGCACATGGGATATATTAGTATCCGTAATATAATATGGGACGTATTCTATTAACGATCTATAACGAAAAGTCATTGCATTAACGTGTATTTATAGACGGGGACATTTCAAAAGACGTGAAAAATAATTTGCGCTCGACAACTATTATCATTGTCGTAACGATATTAACACGATATTATTTCGAAGCCAACGGTACGCGTGCGCCACCTCGCCCACCCATTGTAAATATATATATATATATATATAATATGCAGTCGGGTGCGTCAGTATGCCTGTAATGCGTATAGGTATGATAATAATAATAATAATAATAATAATAATAATATGTATAATATACCACAGGTACAGACGTACACGACGCATATTTACAGCCGTGACCAATTATTATTATTTTATCCGGACAACAAACAAATAGCGCGCGCGGACAGGTGTTTGTTAGTCCTCGTCGTAGTCGGCTGTGCTGACCGGCGCGACGACGACGACGACGACGACGACGATAGGTGTGCATTATAATATTATTATATTATTATATTTTTATTTGGAGAATAAATTACGGTGAAAGTAAAGCGGGACCCTGTACGCGTATAAAATAATACACACACACACACACATCACGTTTATATTATTACGTATGTATAGGCATGTTTATAGCCGTCTGCGCGTCTGCCCCGGTGCGGAGGACATCTTTTACAATATGCGTGTTCGTATAATAATAATATATAAGTTCTCGCTCGCTCTGCAGTATTCACTATTTATATTATGTGGGTACGTCGTCGTGGTCGTCGTTAGTCGTTACCCTCACCGTCGCGCGCGTCGTCTCACGGGCCGGGCTTCGATTGTTATCGCGTAAAGACTTTATTAACCGCGTATAAAATATGTGCCGAGGATTCCAGAAATGTCACTTTTAAGGTATTTAGTCGGTAAAACGGACCCGACATTCCGTCGAGATCGAGTTTCCAACTGCACAGCGCATATATATATATATATGTATAATGTATATATTGTATACCAGTACATACACACACACACACACAACTGTACATATTTTATGTATATATATATTACTATATCCAAGCACCGACTGCAGTGTATACCTATAAGACTGTTATATTATAATATACGTATACGCCATTAATATATTATTATTATTATCATCATTGTGTTTATTATTATTATTATTATATTACACCACTCGGGATATTATATACCTATATAAATGTATATAATATAACATAATATGTGTACACGTATATATTATATATATATATATATGTATGCACACGCGTATAATAATAATATGTATAATTCCGCAGTCGTTTCACGACACGTTTTTTTTCTCTTTCTTGTACGTCTGCCCAGACTCGAAGTGTGTTGTGTGTGTGTGTCTAAAACGTGTGTTGTACAGACACCATTAACACAACGTTAATGTCCATATATTGTTATTGCTACGCGACCTTATCACTCATTAGAACGTACACGTTTGCATTTTATTATTACTATTTACAACTATAATATACATATTATATTTTTCAAACATTTTTTTTTTTTTGAGGTATACTTTTACTTAGACGTATTTCTTTCCTTTCACGCACTCACTAATCCAATATTGTGCATGTTACTAAAGATGTCACCACGGCACCACTGCATAGTCGTCGTCCAAATACACTAATACAAATATAGCTACATACGCGATTCTATCGCCGATTGCTATAAGTGTAGATACTATAATATATATGGTATAATATTGTGGACATCCATCAAGACACGTATACAATGTACCA
This sequence comes from Myzus persicae, assembly GCF_001856785.1. Lineage (NCBI taxonomy): Eukaryota > Metazoa > Arthropoda > Insecta > Hemiptera > Aphididae > Myzus > Myzus persicae. The sequence goes on from NW_019103856.1 coordinate 537,800, forward strand.
TGTACGTAACATTTACACATAATTTAATCGAATGTTAAAAGTGTACACCATACATATTATGTCTTGTATGAGATGTGTAAAATAAATATTGACCAATAGATATTAGATATTTCACTGAATTAACATTTATATTTTTTCGTTAATGTCAGCACAAAACATACAATTTACGGTTATGTGTACATATTTATTACATAAAAATAACATTATACACAATAGTAGATTTTTATTTAATGAGCTATGACGACTTATAAAAATATCATCAGTTATTCGAAATTATAGTATTATATATTTATCCCCATACAGTAGCTCAGAACGATGAAATAATATAAATGTAAACGATGACTTACCAGAGCCAATAAATTGTGCTTACAGCAAATTAAAATTATCGAAAACTATATAAGTTAATTAATATTAAGTTCAAATTTCAAATTTATATGAAAAATAATGATATCTTTTTGTAATTAAAAAAATATTTAGATACTAGAAACTGTTTGTCATTATGGCGTTTAGGCAAAAATTATTGTTAAAACGCAGTGCAGTTTTCAAAATATATTCAAAAAGTTTTAAGCTATTTATACGACGAACCAATGGCAGACGAGAGACGACTAGAGTCATGCCACAAAACTTGTGTGTCCAATATCAATATGTGTAATGAGCCTCCAAGAACTTTTACATTGTTTCACTGGCACGCGTAGTGAATGTAATAACTTATTATCACAAAAAAATAATTTGTTAATATAGTTACCACCTTGGGCTGTTGGGTCTGGAGTACAGGGGTCAGGGGTCCCTTGTAATGAATTTATAAATGTTTGATATAGGAATGCTTTTTTTATGTTAAATAATATTTTATAATATATAAATGTACATTGTAATATATTTTTATATTAAGTAGAAATCGTAAATGGCACACTCGTATCGCTTGTAACAGGTTGTATTTTATTGGAATTTGTGGATAGGCGGCCCTCAAAAACATTTAGACCAGGGGGGAAATTTGAAGTGGGGGCCTGGTTACCACGCAAATAAAATTGACAGTTATTATTGTCGTGACTAATCATCCAAAGACCATGGTTATAGGATATTACGCGTTCTATACATGCAAAATATATAGGTATAAACACTAATGACTCCATATTTAAGTATAGACGTATAGTATAGTATAAATAAGTATAATAGGTTATAAGTTGATGAGAAGTGAATATGTAATCTAACCTAATAAGTATAATAACATAATAGCCAATAGGTATAGAAGTATACATGTTATAATCTGGAGTGCAATAAGGTGGAGTTGTTTATTAAAGTTGAGGCAAAATCGTTTTCCCACCCTGTCTTAAGCTTTGATTGGATACATTTTCATTTTTTTCGACGCATTTCTTGTTAGAACTTGAATATTATCATACTGGGTGCCTTGTATATAGGCATAGGTATAGATAATTAGCAATTACCATAATTTATAATTATTAAAAAAATTATATTTTAAAAAGCTCACTTAAAGTTTTACTTATTATAATTTAAAAGGGTGTCACCAGCTCCCTCACTATATTTTTAGACATTATACTTAAAAAATGTTTATTTTTTCCCCGGTTAGGTTAACCTTACCTAAAACCTAGGTTTTTTTTTATAAAACTTGACTAGGTACAAAATATAAATACCAACACTTTCCAGAACATTAGTAAAAATTACAAAATGTATTATGTCCTTTGAATGTCTATTATTGTGGGGTTTCGCGGTGGTATGTTTGGCATTTTCGTTGAATATTCCGTGTCACGTGGCAAGCAGTATTTATTCATTGTTAATTAATATTATAAGAGTGAAGATTAATTAATGTATTAAGGAGGATTTACAGGGTAGCCTCTAAGTCCCGCCAGCACCCCCCCCCCCACCCTACCAGTTACAATATAATATATTACATAATTTTACATTGAATATAGATTGTAGAGGTAGGTATTATTCATTATCTAGAATTATTATTGAATTAAAGCGATATCTACAACTAAATACCACATACATATTTATACAGATATTGGTTACAAGTAATAAACGTTAAATTAGAGCTTACACAATCAGTAAAATACTATGGTATACCAGATAAATATAATATACTTTCAGTAGACAGGCTTAAAAACATTTCCTCAGAATGTCAGCTATTGAGTATGTGTAGAAAATGATGGAAAAAAATAACAATAAGTATATACCTATGTATAACAAGGATATCTCTTACAGCGACCTTTTCAGTTTTCATAGCCTTGATATATATATAGGTACTGTGTACAATGTACATATTATATAGTATGCGTGTATACAGCATGTACATTGTACATAAAATAATACATTATTTTACTTATACTCATGAGGGGGAGGGTCAAAGTCGCAACTACAAAGTATGCTTATCCGGCGCTGCAGGGAGGTTCGATTATTACCGAAAGAAACTGCGATCAGTTTGCGGTGAAATGGTCCTGTTTCAATTTGTCGACAGAGCTGCAGAGGTCGGATCGTGGTACATAGGTATATATATACATATAAACATAAAAGAATAAAATAAATAAATAATAATAAAAACTCTAAAACCGATGAGAATTTGGTTAACGACCACGATCCATGCGATCATTCAGATCGTCGTCATCGATATGTAATTCTATACATATATATTGTTCAAGCCGTTTGCTGTGCTTCACATCGCCGATTGCCTTACATAATATACACTGTACACTGCACGCTGCTATACATATATATATTTATTTTGGGGTAAGTTCAGGGTCCCGTGGGGCCAATATTCTGTTCAACGTCAGCACATGGTAAATTTTCCAGCGGAAAAAAAAGGAAATGGGTTTTCTATATATTTTACCGCTGCTGTCTCACATCCTTTGGTCGCGTGAAATAATCGTAAATGCGCGTATCTCACTTCTCCCGAGAACAGCTTTTTTAAATACGTAAACACGCCAGCGCGTTTACTGTGCAATATAGTATGCCATAGGAGAGATTCACATTTTCAAGAGTGTTCGGTCTGAAATGACGAACTTATGAGGTCCTAAGCCTAACGCATTTCCGCCTTGCACGTATATCACTACATCGTAGCAAATATTTTTAAACGTTATTTTTAGAGCTCCAAGTGGGAGTGGGATGGAATTAAACAAACGTTTAATATTTCATTATAATTTTAAAAAATATTTTAGTGCAGGAATAGTCATCATGAAGTGTGTAACTTTACGTTATACTTATCGTTTTTAACAAACACTAAAAAGTTATATAAGACGATTTGAAAGTGAACAGAAAATGTAAAATCAAACTGTTAAGTTTTGAGTTTTGAGTTAAAACACACATCATTGTATAACTAATACCTCATCAGAACTGATCATTAACTAAAATGGATAAACATGACAAACATGAATTTATGTAATATATTACAACACTGGAACTGAGTTATATTTTTTATTGGTCTTATATTTTGATACTGCATACCAAAGAACACTTAGTGTTCTGAACAAATCTGGCTTACATATGTTTAAGTATTAAGTTCTCCTATTTTGATTTTATTCTAATTTAAGTCTTCGACCCATTGGCTACTCTATGTGATGAAACTACAGTTGACAGAAATACTCAGTTATAGTATAATTATCTTTATAATTTGAATATATAAGTATGTTTAATTGGAGTCTAACGTTCTTTTAAAATGTTGATTATAAAAATTACACTGTTCTAAATTATACTTTTTCACTAACAACTTAACAACTCCTCTTCCCCACTCATAAATTTAATAAATATAATGATGTAATTAACACTAATTATTAAGCAATGATAGTTTGCATTTAAAATATAAATGGTTAGAATTCTATCTATAAATGGAAATAGATAAAATGATGGACACGTGTTTCAATTTCAAAAACTATAGGTACATTTGGAAGAAATATGAATTATGAAATTTACATTTCTTACTTTGAAGTTTTAAGTAATTAATTTTTTTATAAACACTGTTATTTTTTCAAAAAAATGATAACCTAAACTTGAAATTTCGAATTGTTATAAGAATTATACTTACTAGGAATCTTATATGTTATTATACCTTTTTAAGTTTTTTTTACTAAAAAAAAAAATGTTATTAAATACAACATTTATTATATTATACATCCAGACAATTTAAAATGCCTTTAAATAGCACAAAAATAGCCAATATATTTTTAAAAGTGTTTTCCATCTAAAAAATGTGAGTATAAATGTTTGAAGTATACATTTCAAGTTTCTGCTGCAATTCATTTTTTAATAACAATGATTTTTTTTTTGTTTTTTCCTATTACATAATAAATGTATGAGATATACAACCTCTCCTCCTAATTTTCTTCTAAAAACCACCCCAAACAAATTATAAGATTTAAACATTTTAACTGCTTCAAAATTTGGCGATAACATACACACCAATACATTAACATTTTTATTAGATAAATTAAAGCAATTAGTTATAGTTAACAACTTACATCACTAAACGAAAAGTGAGATATATTGTAACTTATTTCAATATTGTTTTTGATAAGACGAAAAGAGGAGTGAAGCTCATTGTTATACAACAATATTTTATCCAAATACGAAGAAAAGAAACGATACCAATAAAAAAATCGTTAACGATTACGTCAACACTGTTGTAATATTTTGTTATTGAAAAAATATTATTTATATCTATATGCATATATACATATATAATATATAGTGTTTATTTTTCTTAAGTTTTATACATTCAAGTAAATTTATCTAATAGCTTAGATATACTAAAACGTTTGTTAGCATGACTCTGAATGAGTATTATACAAAATGGGATTTTCTTTTAAATAATTTAAATCAAACATTTTGATTGATCTACAGGTTTATCAAAAGTTCACGGAAATGTCAAAATTTCCATACTAATGTTGAACAATTTAGTTAGGTCGATTTTCAAATTTAAATAGAGTGATTGGACCAAAAATTTTTTAGTATTTCATTTTTGTATGTATAAGCACTATACACAGTGATTAAGGTTTAAGATAAAAATTCTTTTGGCTGAATTGTTTTCATCATCTTTAGTTAAGGACCACAACCTTTACATTTCATATGAGTTGAGAAATACGGTCACGAAATGTTGTGTAACAGTTAAGATAAAGGAATCCCTTACAGCTATATATTTTATAAGTTATAATCGAGTCATAATGTTTAGGTGAACGTAATTTGTTTTGAGACGATTCATTGACCAGATTTGACCTTGATAGCATTATAATATTTTATTGGTATAATGGTATAATTAGTTACTATTTTATGGTTGCTTTAAATCGAAAACACGTATTCGAATTTAATTTCCTTTTATATCATGTCACCAATTAATTTATTATTCGTGTTATTTTTATCGTTAATAATTTAATATTAATGACGGTAAGAAAAGAAATTAGTCAATAGCTGATAAATTATAGTATGTATAGTATTATAATACGCATTTATGTATATTCAATTATTAACTACAGTGAACGTGTGTTATTATTAAAATAAAATAAAATATTAACTTTGTTTTAATTAAACGATAATTATAAATTACACATGTAATTACGTCCTTATTATAACTTATAAACGTGTTAATGCTTTTTAAACTTGATATTTGTATGTTTTATTTTTTTTTTTTATTGCATTGTATCTCTACACTAAGCATGTTACTTAAAAGTTAAAATGTTTTTGTTTAAAACATTGTAATAGTATTTATTCATATTATAATATTATATTATTGTCATTAACTTTTGAGTCAATACTGGCTTACTGTAAATGGTATGAATAGACATTAGCTTAAAATGAATCTTAATATTTTTTGAATACCGAAGTAAACGAATGATAATACCAGGTTTGATCAAATGGTTACCAATAAAAATGTACAGGAAAAAGCTCGATGCTTATTGTAATTCTGAAACATAATCATAATATGATTATATAGGTACAAATGTTAGAAGAATATCTCTATATAGACCTCGTTAGAATTTAAACTACTAATATAAATGTACATATTATACAATGATGTGATATAGATTTTATTTCTGATACATGAATATAAGTAATATAGAATAAACACAAAACGTTTTGAGCAACCCCTGTGAAAAATTATAAAACATCATTGTAAAACCATATACTTACTCAATTTTAAAATGTCTAATTATTCTGTATATTATACGTTTCACTATAATCCTAAGCTGTTGAAAACACATGTTATGACTTATGGGCATTTAACTGCTAGAAACTAGTATTTACTATTTCGCAAAGAAATCACGTGTACCATAGTTTTGTTTGACCGTATTATGATACAAAAACGAATTTTGTCCTCTAAAATTTTACTACACTGAATAATATATAGGTTTTTACAGTGCCAAAAAATCTGTCAGATGAATAAAAAATAAAACTGTGTTTGCGGAGTGTTGGTTGGAAACTATTTCGAATAAAACCGTAAATCATTAAGCTATATGTTTATTACTTGTGTATAATATAATATTGCACCTGTCTAGATTTTTCGGGAGGAATTCAGGTACGATAATATTATTATGATGGTAATAATGTGCGCCAACAAAAATAACGTATAAATTCGATCTAGCACATTTTGTTGAACACCAACACCACATCGTCTTGTCCAAATGAATAATGTAATTTCAGTAACAATAATTATGCAATAAATGTTGGATATATATTTTATAATATGGCGTAACTAACTATAGGTGTATATACACCATACACGCATTACACTTAATCGATAAATAATCGAGAGATTTATTTGTCACGTTCGTGGTCGATGGCGGATGCGAAATACCATGTATAATATATGAATATGTTGTATATAGGTGTACACGTCAAACAAAATTAATTTCATTATCATATATATGATGCAGATATAACAATATAATACACCAACACCATATACCAACTTGGTTAATAATATTAATTATCATATGTACAATTACTATAAATGCACAAAGCAAATACCTTAGTACGGTCCATCTGTACCTATAGAATAATAATAATATGTGAGTTGTTAGTTACGCATAAAATATAGTAGGTAGAGATTTCAATATCACTTTTTTTTCCCCCCAATGCTTGAAAACGATTGTATTTTATTTCAATGTATGTCTAATTTATTATAATATATTATTATTATTAGTATAATAATAAGGGTATATCAAAAATACCTAGTACTTTTATGTTTTTAGTGTACCTATATAGGTACTTATACATTATTCTAATGTCACGACTCACAAATATAAATCGACTTTATTCCTCGTAAAACGATACTAATAGCGTTTTTTATGTGTAGGTATATCGTTTTCGTTTATAACGACATTATAAAGAAGATATCATATTCATAATATATACATACGTATAATTTCAGTAAGTTTTTGTTCTAATAAAATAATTTTATCTTGACGCGAAGTTAAAAAAAAATGTAAAAAAATGTGGATATTATCATACAGTGTATGTATATTATTATCATACTATATTTATTCTATATCTATATATATATATATTTATACAGTGTACATTTACGACATACATAACATCAATACATAACGATAACGGAAAGTGAAAAATATAAAACAATTTAATCATAGTATTGTATTATAATGATTTATAATCTAACGCAAGCATAGTTATTAGCTAACTATGATGGTAACTAGTTTTTAAATTTCTGGAAAGAATAGTGGTAAATTCCAAAAATGACCTTTATAGAATTATATATTATACGTCTAATTTGTAAATAATTGTACATGATATAGAAAACTTTAGAAGTACATTCTCTGACCTTTCAATTATTAATTTATAAACCTAATGTTCTTCGCCCAAAATCTTAAACTATTTGTGGTTAAAGTTACCTTTAAAATATTTTATAATTAGATTGATGACGTTTATAAGATGTGTACTTGTTTCAATTCTATATGGATTAGCGTAAAAATATAATTACAAAAACTGTTACTATACTACGTTACATTACCATATAAACAAGTATGTAATGATTATAAAATAATATTTTAATATTTGGTTTTAGTAAAAGAGTCAAGTTGTGGAGGGGAAACTGTTTACTGTTTAACCTGATATTATGCTGAATAATAGTTCAACAAATAATTTGTTTCACCTACCTACCTACCTACCTACCTACTTACCAAGTGTTATGTTCAGATAAACGATACCATTATATTATTTATATCGCAGCTATCGACAAACTTGTAAACTTGAGGATGAAAGTTCTACATTTTTTAAGCCAAATAAACGTATGTACAAAGATAAGGTTATGTTAAAACGTCTAATAGACATAATGTAACTAGAAATTAGCTGCGTATACGTGCAAGAGCATTAAAGAATATGTAAAAACATAAAAATCCGGTCTCTAATTATTCATATTATTATATCTAATACTATAGTAATATCTGTAGTTAAACGTTAAACACTTAAATAAAACGCACAGGTTATAGTCGGTTCGGTAACACCAGTATAAATACTTACCTACTTAAACCTACGTGTAAAATTTATTATAACTTATGTGTATAGTGTATCGCAATTCACGAACCAAATATTCTGACAAATCTAGTAATGGAAAAATGGTTAGTGCGGAGCTGCAAGGTCTTTCTGTCATTTTTTTATATACATGAATTATTAATCACTATTAGTGTTAATTGCTTGTTCGTGTTGAAAATTACATTCCTCGATTCTGGCGTGCTATATAATTCACATTAAACTCGCATATTAATATAATAATACCGAAACACTGATATTAATAAACTATAGTATTATATATTATTATAATTATTTAAGTTAATTTCGTGTCATCTAAATACGTATAATAATTGTTAAGTGACAAGGCTAAGTTTGTTCGATTACTTATTTTTCCTTTATGCTATACGAGATAATAATAATTTGTTTTCAAGTATTACGTTTTACTCGGGGTTTTACTATGGACAACGTATTAGACAATAGACACGTGTATAGTTGAGATTGTGTATATTGCATTAAAAACAAATTTATTTTAGTTTAAAAGTCAATAATAAAATGGTAAATTAAATTACATTGCTGACTGTACAAGACCTTTTCTTCGCGGTTCTATCATACAATTTTTTAGGAAAATATAACCAATAATGAAATAAAAATATAGTTTTTCATTAAAACAAAAAATTCAGTACGATTGAGAAATTAGTTTGATAAGAATAGATAAAAAAATAATGGTTTTTTAAAACTGTTGTCTTTTAAATTGTAAGTGCATAATTAAATAATTTATAAATACTTTATTTCAATCACTGAAGTTACATATTAGTATAAATCTGTTTTTTTTCAAAATCGTAGAATGGACTAAGAAAATTGGTGAAGCCATGATAAATTAAATGAATTAACTCGTGCGTAAACGCATTAACGAATTATATTTTATATGAAGTAAAATGCCTTATAATATATGTACAATGCATATTATACATATACCTAACATAAAATATTCATACAAACATTAAATAAATAATATGTTATAATATTGTGACTTGTAAATACTCATAAATCGTTTTATTTCGGTCTTAGAAAATAACACTAATCTTTCAAACGAGTTGGTTCATAATTTAATTTAGATACTTACCTTTATTATAAGTAAGGGCAACATTCTTCCTTGGATTTATTGAACAATATCAGAAGACGAATTTATTCGTACCATTGATTAAATGCCATCACATAATATATCATTTCGAGTCTCACGAATTAATCATTTGGTTGAACACAGGCATATTTTATATTAGGTACATTATTATGTATTAAAATGTTTATTTACTTTTAAAGTATTAATATTTCATCAGCGTACACGTACGAGATAACTCTCTTGCCCTATATTTCATTTAATAATAGTACTGTACCATCACATTCGACAAATATAATTATAAATAAATTAACTGTAATTTCTTAGTTTAGATTTTATTTTACCTTGAAAAATGTGATAAATCATTAAATGGTTTTCAAATAAATAGCAAAACAATATTGTATCTAAACATAATATGCAACGTAAAATAAAATCAGTGTTACAATTAAATATATATTTACATACAAGTTTAATATCTATGGAGGAGTTTTATGTCTTAAGATTCTAAAACAAGCGACCAATGAACGAATTCAAAAAACCCTCTTTATAGGTAGTAAAAGTGCGCGTTGCTCTTGAATAACTTAATTATATTATATTCATTCAATTGGAAATTGGATATACGTTGCATACTTACATATAAACAATATAATATGTACAGGCAATACGTTATATTATTATATTATATTTCTATACACCTTTCTTAAAAAAATATTTTTAGTCAAAATCCATTATCATTTGCAATATTATAAAATAATATTCAAAATTTAAAAGAGTAACGTCCTCGGGGCACGGGATTACAAAGTGACTATTATATTACGCATATTATATAAAATATACATCAAAAGTATGAAATATTTCCTACTAATTTAGTAAACGTGCTTCAAATTTGTAATGATATACTGTTACCTTATTCATTACAATTATAGTGTAGGTACTACACCGGTTTTTATTTTACTTGTAATAGTGTTATAAATTATTATATATTCGCATGTCGTGTACTTATGAATATAGTTATGATGTATATTTATTTTGTTTATATTCATATTAATTACGCTTGGGTAAACTCTTAGTTAAGCTAATAATACACACGCCGACACAATAATTTAATAATAATGCATAAATAACATGTAATAATTATGATTATAATTTATATTATGTCGTTACCATGCACCGCGAGACTATATTAGGTACGTTGCGGAATGATTTAAATACATAAATTCGTATTAGGCAGGGCCATATTATGCGGATTGCGGCATTACTGCCGGTCACTTGGACCACGCGATTATTATAATGCGTATAATAATAATAATAATAATAATAATAATAATAATGTATAAACGTAGCAGGTATATAAACGCGTATATGTCACCGCAGTTGCCGGTTAGCCCATTAAAATCGGTCGGGACGTTCTTTGAGAGTATCTAATTAAGAAATTAAGATGCCACCTGATAGTAAATAGGTATAGTAATGTGTATATAATAATAGTAATAATAATACAACACTGCGTATGGATACCTACGTGTATATGTATATATATATATATATAAGAGGAATGTCGACTGAAATTCTTGTCACACGAAGACTAACAACCTCGTGTTCAGATGATTTGGCGGATATAAACCGCCCGAACTATACACAAACACACGCCGCTTCGAAATTTAAACGTTTCGTCTTTATTATTATTCCACGGTAAATACTATAACGATGTTTATTTAATTTTATTCTTTTACGTACGATCCTATATTATTTCTATAGGCGTGCGCGCGCGCTCGCTGGACAAACTCAATTCGTGCAGCGTATATAATAATATATATAATAATATTATGTGGGCACGTTAATATGAGTATAATAAGTATATTAGATTTAGACACGGCGATAAACTCTCCTTCGCCCGACTAATTATGCATTTTGATGACGATAATAATTCTTCAAGGACCAGGGCGCGATATGGGATCTCATGATTTGTTTGATTACCTATATAGGTATACCTGGTACACCGAACATTTAGATGTGTTTTTAAATAAAACATTAAATACGCTCTCTATCTCTCTCTCTCCACGAAACGTTGATATTTAAATTTGTATAAGTGTTAAACACCTATCGAAAGAATTAAATGTAAAACAAGTCGTCTTATATATTACCTATATATAATTTACAACGCGACATTAACAACGTGATTTTCATTATATCTTTATTCGTCCATTCCTATCTGCTTGTCTTCATTTTACATCTGTTCCAATGATATTACACACATAAAACATTGAAATATTACAATTCTTTGTCGACGCACCTTATTCCTACACGAGTCGTTTATTAATTAATCAATAATTATTAGAAATGTGTGTTTTTTTAAAAATAAAATGGGGAATAATGTATTCATTATTCAATAGTTACAATTAACATTCGAATATATCATAATATAATTATACAACCAGTCAAATAAATAAATATTTAAACGCAGCATAATGAATATACCGTTATTATTCCTATGATAAAAATTAAATTATCTTTTCTGAATGTATGCAGCTTAATAACTAATTAATATAATAGATATTATGGGTTTTAGGTTGTAAATGTTTATGTAATTATATCATATAACAATAATAATTATTATTATGAAATAAAATAATTATTTCTTATTTCTATATAAGTAGTAACGTAATGTAATATAATATAATAATTGTCGTTATTTAGATTAATATTTAATAATACATAATATCAATGTTCATAAAGTAGTTCTGCAGACTGTCTGCTCAGTTTATCTGTTCTTTATATTATAATAAATAGCCTCATCGTCCGATGGATGCTTAAAATTAGGATGATCGTGTATTTTAATGTGAATAACGAGCATTTTAGATAACAACCGTTTATGGTTATTATTCGAATAATAAAAATGTATATTTGTTTGGAGTCGTAAATGTATGTATTAACCTTGTTCCGATTGTCGTTTTGTCGACTCGACTCCTGCGTATCAAGTGTTCACGTGATGCTTAAAAAATGACCACATGACTTGTTTTATTATCATTTGATATGGACAAGGCACGTATGTGTATCGTGTGTGTGTGTGTGTATGTATGTGTGTGTACGCGTAGAGCATTAAAATCAAACTAATAAATAATAAATGCGGTCACGTATTTAATGGTCCTAAAAAAATGTAAAGGAGTTATCGCTCTTATATAGACTTGTTGCCCGAAAAAAATATCACCTCGTAGCTCATAATTTTAAGTAGGTATTTAAAAAAATATAATATATTATTTAGACTAGTGTAAAAAAAATTATGTTATTCCGTTAGCGATCAAATTTTTATACATTTATAATACATGATATTATAACCTATATAGTTGTATACAATACTTCAATACTTGGTATTCGTACAACTCGGGATCATTGATCTCTATAGGAGTTATTGAACACAAATTAGAACACAGTGTTGACAAAAGTCCATAAGGTTGATCAATCAAAACAAATTTAATTGGACACTAATTCACGTTTTTTTAAACGTATAACAATTTGCAGAAATTACAAATACTCGAATTATAAAAAACATAAGCTAATGTAAATAAAAAATATGTAACATCATCGAAATAATGTGTATGTATTTATATTTTTGTATAATATATAGTCATCGATAGTAATAAAGATATTAGATATGTAAAATACTAAAATATGAAGTTGCTTAAGTTCGAATTGAAATAGAAAAAAGTTAGTGTGGTTTCGAAAAAACGTTATGGGAAATCAGAGTAAATTCACATATTTTAGTTTCGACAATTTCTTACAGAGTGTTTAAATCTTAAACAATAATTTTCAATGAAAATTCTTCACGAACACTGGTGGTCAGACTTACTGTAGGTCGATCACAACACAGCCGTTTGGTTTGATTACATCACAATTAATATGAGGCGGGTTGAAGAATTTGATGTTGAATGTGGACAAAAATCATCTTTACACATTAATAATATGACTAAAACATAAGAAACCGATTCGACTTTTGGCTTTAAAAATAGTATCAGCTACGGCACGTGAAAGAAAATTATTGCTCTTAGACGTTAGTTCGGTGCAATACTCTACATTTACAAAAGTTATGAACTACTAGCTATAGCCAGTACTGCGTACACAGTGTTAAACATATAATATACCAACTGTAGTCGAGGATCGCGTTAACAGCACACCGTCAATAATAGTGCCTAACCTATATTTATAGCCATAGAGGTACATGTAATATGTATAGCTTACAAATAACACTGTATATGTATACAATATAGGTACGGCCCAATGGTAATAATAATTTATGCTAAATCGATCCACTCGCGTATATACCCGTGTATAATATCATATTCACGATACTATAAGCGATTGGTAGTTTTTATGGGTACAAGACGTACTCAGAGGACGCATCTAATTGATTCAATTTGCTGTACATAAAATATACGTTTCGCGGTCCACGCGCGTTCGTCTACTGAGTGCAGTGCATTTTCTTTGCCGTGGAGTATAATATACGACGAAACCAACACAAAACAGAGACACCGTGTCGTTGGATGGCACCGTATATAATGTATATATAATATGTACACATCGATTATAAATATATACATACAGTGTATCGCGGCACAGGACATTCGCTTCTATGCTTTACTCCTCTCCCGCCCACACACGAGACTTTTTTTCTCTTATTCCTATTTCATTCTTCCTTCGTTCATATTATAATAATAATAATATATACCGCACGTATAGGTATTACGCGACATGTTATTATTATATAGTTTATTTTATTCTCTCTCGCAGTTATAACCGTCGTAAAAATTAGGAATTATTCCGCGACATGAATAACACATACATAATATATAGGTATACATAAACACATACACATATACATATACACACATATATATATATATATATATACATATAAATGTTTATTGCAGGTTGGCCGCAGCGCTCTGTAACTATAAGTCTATAATGATAATCTATACGTCCGGACGTATCGTCGTCGTCGTCGTAGTCTTCGGAATTTCTTTCGCGCGACTGTAGCCCGCAACAGCTGCCACGATGTGACCATCGCGATAACGCGTGAATACAGTAATAGGTATTAAGGTATATGGGAATTACATGTTCTGTACGCGCGAAAACGGAACGAAATCCGATAGAGGCGAGGAAAATATTATACCAATCTCATTCACCGCAGCAATACGGTCCGCTGCGAACCAGTATTATATTATAGAGATATGGCCGACCGTAATATGATAATATGTATACATACCGGTATAATATATAAGTATACGACGAAAACCCCTCATGGCCTTATACGGATTATAATAATATATGTTTACGATTTATCGTTACGTACCTATCTATATAATATAATAGCGTTTATGTAATACCGTGTGTAATGTATACATTACGCATCGGCGACGTGTCGGCATACGAGATTGGGTACAATTTAATAACAATGTAATATATTATTAAGCGGTGCAAAAATGTTCAGTGAAACAATCCATCGAAATACGCTTATTAGAAATTAGTAATTACCAGTATAATAGGCGTATACGTAATATTTACTTTATTCGTTAAATAAATAATCGATTATTATAAATTACATTTTCATAGAAACAGTGTGTGCGAGAGAGAGAGATAGAGAGAGAGAGAGAGAGAGAGAGGTGAACGTATGGGCTATACTAGAAGTATTATTGACCGAACATTTCTCTCCCGAAATAAGTATGTACTTACTTATGTAGATGAACGTGTAATGCCAATTAATATAATATATTATATCATAAAAGATAAGCTATAACGCTCTGATCTGGGCTTCAAGAAAGTACCCCCAGATAGGGCCATTCAGTCGTACCGGGACGATCTGTTTGATTTTATAAATTTAATAAATTATTATGATGATTTAAACAACTGTCATAATTATACCTGATCCAGCTGTTGTGTTTGCACCCCATCTATGAATAGTTTCAGATTTTTAGAGGGGGAGGGGGTAAATTATTTATTTGAACGTATACATTTAAATGCTTCTAAGAACGTCTATATCTAATATATTATAATTTAGTGGCAACTAGGGTCAAAATTCTATAAGGGAATTCTACCTATTGTAACCACCCTTCTCTGCGTATAATTAATTAATATTTCTAATAATGTTAAAAATTAATCTAATATTATTTGGAAACATGTCATTCATACAAACGTCTTAAACCATATATTTTGTTACATGTATCTAGCTATTGCACACTTTCTTAATGTTCGTATTGTAATAGTATACATTTCATTGCATACATTTAGATTTTTTTTTTTAATAATATAATCAAATAGTATGTTTAAACTTGTTAAGCCATATAATATTATGTTCTATGTATACTCTTTTCCTTTTTTTAATGTCTTATAAATTACATAACATAGCTTTAGATTTAAAATATGAGGACATGTTTTTTTTATAACATAAGGGAGTGTTGTATGTGCCGACCAGTTTGGTACACACAGAAGTTAAAATAAACAATACAAATTAAAGACAGTATAGTATTCTTAATAATAGGACAATGAAGCAAATCAGCTAAGGCAGCACATTTTAAAATTATATTTAACCACTTAATCACCGCCGCAGAAGGGCAGTGCAGGTCCTCCAGCGAGGCCTGTATGTTTGATTGTGTCTTATATTTTTGTGTTTGTTTTTAATAATAAAAGGTAATTCAAATAGTGTGGATTGTTATATTTTTGGTACCTTTCGAAAGATAGGTATACGACAGGAGGATATAGTCATACCGAAAAATTTATTCAAGCAATCTAATGATATATCGTGTATAATATGAAAAAAAAAGTCCTAAGAAGCACTAAGCAGTAAGAATAGGGTGGCATGACGTTTATTAAACAACGGGCACACGACTGACATATTGTGACAAGAGCTGTTGATTAAATCAAATGGGTCTTAATTTAATTTATTTCGTTGATAGTTTGTATCTACTGATAAATTTAGTTATGAAAATGTGTTGGTAATATAAACTTGATATATAAATAATAAATTATTTAATTATATTATATGTATTTTATTAAATGTTTTAATGCTTTTAAAAAAATCTTATAGAGCTCGATTGTCGTTGAAATCGAGATCCTATATATCCTCGGGCCTATTTTTCCACGGTTATTGTAAACCCTATTTATGTCACGGATAAATAGGAAATCTTTGAAACGGTTATCATTTTAGGGGGTTAAATGTATGTTTGAGGAGAGTTGAGCTCCCTTGGCTCTCCATAGTGGTGCCTTTATTTATATTAGTATTTATATATTACACATTACAGCAGGTTATACCGTATATCAAACATTCCTAATTATGTGTTCAAATCGCCACCGTGGCCTCGCGTATACCGTATACCTACCTATATTTGCCAGACAGATTTCAGAGGTGAACATATAAAATGGGGTTTAGCACTGTAAAAATGCGATGTAACACGTCCCGAGATTATAGCTGCAGTAGATCTGCAAACATCCAGTACCGAAAATCACGATTCGATGTGTCCTGCGTTTATTTATTTGCTGTGTGCGATTTTTTTTTGTGATGCAAACTCGGGGATAAACTACGCACCGACGAAAAACGAATCGAACGTGTCGTGATATAAATTGTCCAACGGACGTATAAATAAATTACACTCGAAAACCAATTGTATTTTTCGGACACTATATACATACATACACGGCACATATATAAACATATATTATAATATATATATATTGTATGCATGGCTGTATATAGTACCCATACATATATATATATATATACTGAATCGGTTGTGTACCTATATATTTTTATAAGCTTTCGATATAATATATAAAGCACGTGCTTTTGTTATTATATATTATCATTATTTTTTTTGAAAAATATGACTTCCTATATCAACAAGTTTTGTAAAAAAATATATTAAAAAATAAAATAAAAGTATTCGAACAGTTACCGCCGTAAGCCTCCGTCGAAATAGTACATTATGATACATAAGTAACGGTACTCGGGAGACTCGTAACCTATCTATACATGTGATGAACGAAAAACGGTAACGTTTTGAAGATATTTTCGGAATTGCAATTTTTTTAGTTGGATAAAACGAAAGTACAATCACTCCTCTGGGATTTCCATATATAGGCTTATATTCCTATCTGGATATCCAACATGGTCGTATAGTACAATATTGAGGACACTGATGGGGCGTCGGCAAGAAATCTGATTTTATAGCTTTACAACAAATATGTTCAGAATGTCATCGTATATAATATTATACATGTATATAAGTTCAAAAATCATTAAATCACTTACCTATCGAATATCGAGTAAGGATAGATCAAATATATTTATTAAATCGATGGATAAATCGCATTCCAATGATACACTATACAGGGAAATTAAATGAACACATAATATTCTAGATTCTATAAATAGGTATTGTATATACCTAATACACTATATTATTATAAACAATAAACATGAGTACAATCAAGATTATAAGGTAATACTTAAAATTAAAAACATACATGTTTGAATTATAAATCTAATGATATCACCTAGCGCCTATACCTACCTATAAAAATAATAAATATACCATCATACTCATCATGCTTAAATGTGCATTTGCTCATGAAGTTATACAGGGATAACACCGC
Source organism: Myzus persicae (assembly GCF_001856785.1). Taxonomy (NCBI): domain Eukaryota; kingdom Metazoa; phylum Arthropoda; class Insecta; order Hemiptera; family Aphididae; genus Myzus; species Myzus persicae. The sequence continues at coordinate 556,029 of NW_019103856.1, forward strand.
CGTACACGAACAACTCACATGTTCAGCTTGCAAACAAGATTGTACATAATATTGTTGTCATATCGTAATCGGTATTTATTTTGTTGTACTAATACCTACGTATTGCAATCAGTTTCATAAAACATATTGCAGGAGTCTTATACTGCAGGCTGTAACAATAATATGGGAAATAATATAGATATAGATACTACAATAGACTAAAAAAAATAAATTCATGTCATATATATATATATATATATAAATATATCATATGTGCGGTGTGTGTATTTGCGGCGAATGCGTGTACCTACAGTGTTTTTATAATATTATGTAAACCTGTAATATATATAGTATATAAATGTGTGATGTTGGCCGTATTGCAATAACAGTATAGCACGTTTTGTAAAAGGATTAAAAAATTGATAAAAAATAAATATGAAAAAAAATATTTTCTGATCAAACACGATTGACGGGATGAACAATAGGCGCATTATATTATATATATTTTTACTAAGACGGTGTTGTGTTCCTTGTGTACGTGTGTACGTGTGTGTGTGTGTGTAATTTTCAACCGTATCGTTTTTATTTCATATTCGCCGAGTCGAAGCCGTGGACATTTGATAAATAGTCGTCGCTGTAAAATAATGTGGTCAAAAAAATAACAACCCGAAGGTTGTTAATTCCACAAAGTGCCGGGGCAAACAGACGAAGGCGACAAAATGTAATAATATTAATATGATCGCAAAAAAAATTATAAATATTTCTCGAGAGGCAAAACGGGTTTTCAAAAATAAAGGTAGAATATACACGTTGTAGGCAAAAAACAGATCACATTAATAAGTCATTGGTGGAATATATTCTTTACATTCTACCCGACACAATCATGTTTCTTTTTCGAATACCACAACATCGATCGCCACAAGAAGTGCACAATTATTTGTAATTAATTCAAAACAAAAAATCCAACACCATTTCTTTTGGGGGTTTTTTTTAGCTAACAACTATTAACCAAAAAATTTTTTTGGACGTAATAAATGACTGGTAATTTATTATAAAAATAAAACGAATGGCTATATACTAATATTCCGTCAAGTCAAAACATGATATTTCAAGCTGTCTACAACGAATTTATCAAATACGTATATAGCTGGTAAATGATTTTAAAATTATAATACTAGTAAATGAAAACGGTATAACTCGTCAAGTTACGTTTTTGATACAATAATAATAATTTATTACATTTAAAGAACATATTATACAAATAAATTTTAAATACTTTTATAAATGATTATCAACTTAATATTATATTACAATTGTATAATGTATACAACTATAAATATTCTTTTATTATTATATTATTATTAAACATTATATATATTATATATACAATATACATACATACAGTTTATAAATTTAAGTAAAACTGTAATACAAATTAGCCAATTTATATCAAACGAGCCACTAATTAATAATTACCTATAACTAATTTAAAGTATTTTTTTGTGTATCATACCTGTTAATATAGTTTCATTTTGTTTTCATTGTCAACAAGCTTACTGAACAGGAATAACGTATATTATTACTAAGATGTGATAATCAATATTATACATTTATACTTGCTGATATATTTTTTTTGCCATTTTTTAAATTATAGCAATTCATATATTATAGCATTACTTATTTAAGATATAATAATTCAATATAATATATTTAATTTACATCAAGCAACAATTACTTTTAATCACAATTAGTTTTAATGGAATTGAATTTGTCATTAGAACATAATATATATTTTCGTATATCAACTAAACCAATTGTGCATACAATTATAACCGGTTTCAGAGCACAAATACCTTTTATTTTATAATGTTGTTGAAATTTGCCAACTAATTATAAAAATATATGTCTTCAAAAATACATAAATAATGATTTAAAATTTAAAATAAACAAACATTTTAACTGGGGGAAAATTATTAAAGAATTCAGAACTCTGATCATATTATATTCTATGATATAGGTGCTTATAATATAATTATTGGAAACAAATTTTTATTTTGTGGTATCACGTTTATTTTTTTAATCTAAAGGCGTGCTTGAAATAATTTTTTTTGATGTAAGTATCTATAATTTTATCCTTATCTGTTATCACTATCAGTACTTATCACATAGCGTTTTAGTTTCTATACAAATTGAGTTAATAATTATAAGAAATTGTATAGTTGTTAAAAATCAGTTATTGGTTCATTGATAGTATAAAATATTTTGAAAATTAAATATATTATGTAGGTATATATTATAGTTTATTAGGAAGATGGATTACCTACTGATGTTTGGTTATTGAGAATGTGGGTGTTGGATAAAATAATCATACTTGCAGACAATTTATATTTTATAGTTGTGCCATTTCACTGCGAGTATTTTGTAAAGAATCATCCACAACAAGCACTTAGGCAGAATAAAATGTCTTTTGAGGAGTAAATCATAATTCATAGTTCATAACTCACAACACGTTCATAGAAGCAATGAGCATAATCAATATAAATTACAAATTGAAAGTTATATCAGTAACTAAAAGATACTGAAACATAACGGAAATAGATCGTATTATGTACCTACTCATATTTCATTATTTACTACATAGTATCATTCGTATTTAATATTTATTATCGAAATATCCTTAATATAATTGATTATCATCGTTGCAGAAAACAATTTGTACTATAGTACATTTATGATTTTATGGTTGTTTTTTAATTGTATTTCTATGATTTCTAGGTTATTTTTTTATAGGAATAAAATATTATTATATAATTGAGCATGGTTTTAATAATTAAATGCCGTGGCACAAGAGTTGTATAGGTTAATTAGTTAGTTCGTTTTCTATATGCATATATTATTGCATAAATAATTACTTTCTTTGTTACTTATAAATAATAATATTTTACAAAAAGACTGTTTTTGTTTTATTAAACGGCTATTATCATTTGGTTAAATGAATAAAAAAATTAGTCATATTATATGTTCAAACTATAAACAACTTATTACTTGTACCTAATTTATTTAAGTAGGATGAAAAAGTCACCTACTAAACGTTTAATTTGTAACATTATTATTAGGTTAACCTTAAGACTTTAAGAGGATAATTGAGCATATGGTATTAAGGTTTTATTTTTCAAAGTGACACAATCCTCAATTCCAAAACAAAGGTTCTTAAATTATTTGGTTTTGGAATAAAACGGATAAAGATCTGGTGCGGCCTTGCTTGTAACTTATGTAAATTGTTTTTTTTTATGTATATATTTTGAAAGATATATTAAGCCACGAAGTGATAATAATAAGGGTAGTTAAAATGTTGTGGGTAAATGTAGATGGGTAATTGCGATTAGGAAAAAAGAGTGTTATAAACGTCATTGGAACGTGGGTCGATAAAAATAATTAATTACTAGGATTTCCGACAGTTTCACTAGTAATATTTACATAACATAATACTCAAGTACGTATCATATTATATACCTTCTATAAGGTGTCTAGGTAAGTATCGTCGTATAGACCTTAGAACAATGTATAGCCATACACAAATAAGTATAAGTTCAAACCAATTTGAAGAAGATGCAAAAACCCAAAACAAATTCGATTACTCTTTGAATACATCATGCAGTAGTTGCCACTTATGCAATGTACGCAGTTAATGTAATCATTTGTTTATTGAACAAGCTGGAAAACACGTATGTTGAACACTGGTTAATGGGGTCGATGGGTAATTTTAAGGGCATATTTCCTGTCTATTTTCCTGATTTTATAGTATATATTTTTTGAATATTAATTCTATTTCCTAGACTAATTAAGAACATGGAAAAGACAGTATGAACGTTTTATTACAATGCATACACCATATGTATTAAAATTCTTGTGCCTTTCACCTAATCGACTCATTCGGTTAATGGATTTATACGTCGTGCACTTGTCCCAATATCCAAAAGTGATTCCAATAATCGACGGCTATACCATATTATAATATATTGAAGTATATTAATTGTTAAGGTGAAGTAGGCACATATAGGCAATCATGATAAAAAACCAAAAGCCATCTGGATGGCCGGATGGGTGTTTTCTCGGGGGAAGACTTGGCGATGGCGAACAGCCGCAGCTGCATTCGCAACGCGTGAAATCGACGACAGTGATACGACTGGCCGGCGTGGCGAGCGCATTTGGCGAGGCTTCGGCGGCGGTGGTTCTAGTGCGGCGAGGACGACGGACGTGCGTCGTATTCCTATTAAGGACGAATCGGTACACTCATCTGTATACACGCGCGCGCGGTGCGCCGACGCTATGAAAATCACTCCTGCATTGGAAATTTATATAATTTCTACTCGTTTTTTCTCCATATATATATATATATATTATTTTTGCGTTGTTTTTTTTTTTTTGCCCACACATCGTTAGCCGATGTGGCTGAATGGAAATCCGCCGTAATGGGATCCGCGAACGCGTGCGAGCGCGCGCTCGTGATTGACAGCCCTGCACGTTTGCTCGGTCGCTGTATTGCCAGGCCTCGCGCAGATACGCGTCTTCGATAATTCTCCACGGCCCGGCGACCGCGACTTGTGGATCTCCCCGCACCCTGCCACGTCTGCCAGCCTATATGTTAAACAAATAACCGGCGATCCTGTCGTCGTCGTCGTCGTCGTCGCAGTTGCTGATTCTGCTGCTGCTGCTGCTGTTGTTGTTGTTGCTGCTGCTGCTGCTGTTGTCGCTGATCGATGGATGCCACACCGACAGCGGCGGCGTAAACAGCGCGCACGATCAAAGTGCACTCTCGGAATACTGAACAGTGTCACCCCCTCCCCATCCATCTCCTACACACTGCACAAACCCACTTGTTTCACCCCGCCACCCATTGACGGCCCCGAGATCCTATATAGGTACCTACGCGGTTTTTGTTTTTTATGTTATCCTTTAATACTATTCTCATTCTTTTAAAAATTATAAACGTCTCCTCTATATCTCCTTCTCTCTCTCTCTCCCTCCTTTTACATCTATCATTCCCACTGTTTCACTGCAGCGGTATCCGCAGTTTCGTGTAGCGCGAATTCCTGGACGGTATCGCGGTCCATAATAGTATAATCTTTAGGTCGCAGAACTCGCGCGATCGGTTTATAGCACACAAACGTGCGCACATTAAACATTATAAGTTATGGTTTTTAAATATTATCTAATGAAACTTTATTAACATCCCCCGACGTCTATGATTTCATTGCCATTTTTCGTGTTAATAATTTAAGTAAAACACCATGAATTGTGATTTGCTCTGTATTTTCCTCTTGTATGAAACTGACTAGCCAAGTTAAATATTAACCTACATTTAATTGACTAAGAATTTTGATTCAACACAATGCACGATAGTTATATAGTAGAAATAGCACAGTATTACTTTGAACAAGTTAAATGTAGGTATATTGTTACCTAAAGAATATTATGTATAATAATTAATAATATACTACAGGAACATAATACTATTATTACCAATACAATAGTTTTACATACCCATTTGATCAAAGTTTTTAAAAGAAGAAATAATAGGAAGACTCGGATCAAAAGCTTCGTATAATACTACCAAACACGTTTCGAGATAAGAGCTGTTCGAAACCATGTATTTAGATAAGAGAAATCATTATAAACGATTTTTTGGAAACAAAGACCGCGCAGTATTAAATATTATTCAGAGGTAACAAAATCTCAAAAAAAAAAAATTATAAAGGTAAAATGTATTGCTATAATCCAGTCACATAGTATTGAACGCGGCCACACGGCACACGGGATGTTTTATAATATAGTTTTAACCGGGGTTAATGTAAATATATTATAATAAATAATAATATACCTAAGCAAAATTAATTGATTATACTTAAATTTTTCGTCGTCGTATGATGCGTAAAACAACACGAAGTGTGACTTTTATGCTGTTTACGATTATAGTTCCAGACTGCACAATATGTATGGGTAAACACCTTTTTGTTTGATACCTGAATACATAATTAAGTACCACTTCTTTGCGGTGAATCAATTAAGTTCACTAAAAAATGTAGATATCCACATTATAATACTGATCTTATGTACATAACATGATATGCCTACAATGGTCGTTTGTTAAGACATTTATTTTTTTTATCTCGCCCTGTTGAATAATACAATTTAATAGAAATGTTATACCGTCCGATGATACGGAGGTGGCAGGTAAACTATACGTAATATTAGGTAAAAACAATAAAATAATGTTCGTTTCGGTTACAAGATGAATATCATACAGGCCTTATTCCGACAGTGAAACACAATCCCGACTCATTTGAGTGGAATCTAATCCGGTTTATAACTAAGTCGTGATAACCTATTCTGACAACTCATCGGGTATCACTTGAGGGGGTCCTTATATTTAAACCTTTTTTTTAATATAGATATATTAATGATCCTTACCAACGTTTTTCATCATACATTATTTTTTTTTGCTTGGGACCCGAAATCATTTATCTAAAAAACAAATCAAATAACACCAAATTAGACTATTGAAGATTAAAAATTACTTTTTATTTATTTTCTCTTTTTTTGTGTGCATATATACAGAAATCAATACCAATATCAATACCAATACAAACATATGATATGACGACTCATACGTAGGACATATAAATACATTGAATATTATAGATATTTATATAATATTCAGCACTCTGAGCTATCATGGTGAGTTCCAAAAATCGATGATAGGTATTTAATTTAATCATACATCTAATCAAAAACTCAAAAACCAACATTATAAATGAATATAAATATCTTATTTGTTCTTCAATATCAGTATTAAATTGAGGTGATGTGTACTTTATATGGGATATTAAGTCTCAAGTGTATTTTAAAAACTATCTAAGTATTAGGTATCGATTCTGAAATGCTTACAGGAGAAACTACAGAAAATAAGACGATTTGATTTCGATCAAACTTCCAATACACTTGTGTATTGGCTAACCCATCCTAAATTCTAATCAAACTTATTCTTTTAACAAATGTTTAAGTAGTAATTTAACCCTCGATTAAGTGTAAAATATTTTTAGTAAAATAATCAAATGGTTTAATGAAACCTATAAAATATTATTTTTTAACATTAAATATAAAAGTGACCATCACTTAAACAAAATTAAATATTCGTTTAATTGTATAGTTGTTTGCTGTGTCCTATTTCCAGTTTCCACCTGCATTCAAAATTAAATTGTACACATCCTAAATTCCAATCTTAAAGATAAGTTCTACGAATGCGGGACTTAAGACATAATTGCATATTTATTCTTTAAAGTAGAAACGTTAAATTTTGTAGTTCCCCATAAAAATAAATAACTATTATAATGAATGATTTTATAATGATACATTACCTATTAAATATTAATAATAGCCATCTAAATTTTTTGGTTGATTATAAATATAATTTGCATTATGATTATATTTAATATCCAATATTATAATATAGTGGTATGATTACATTACATACCTAATAATTATTGTGGTTTTATTGATGAAACTCGTTTAAAATATACTCAGACTCTATACACATGGTAATTATTATCTATAATAAATATTTGGTACTATGCATAAAGACAAATTACTATTAGTCGTGTCATAACTATTTTTGTATGCATTAAGCAAAATATAGTTTAGAAACATTGTTTGTAGACAAAAACTGTGTAACTTATATTATATTATAAATATGATTATATATTTATATACACAAGAATCGCGAAATGAGAGATTTAATGAAACGTGGTTAAATTTCATATTTTAATTTCAACCCTTTTTCCGTTAGGCCTTTCATATATTTTATGTGAAAACAAATATTATTTAATTTTCTTCAATGAAAATAAGGCGTGATGTACCGTCGGCCACTCAAATCACTTGACCAGCGGCGTGCTCAGCATTTTTGAAATGGAAGGGTGGGGTTATGAATTTTCGACAATTCTCAGACCGCGTTATATAGCGGTAAATATACTTTCATTGCTTTATCATATATTTAAATATCTTATACGACTAAAATATGCCAAGGGTTGGGGAGATATGACACCCTCATACCTCCCTTGAGCATGTCCATGCACTCGAGTACTGATCCTACCACGTTCGCCAATTAGAGAGGCGGCAAGATTGGGCGCATTCAGTCCCTCCACTCCCTCTCCGGAAAAATAATATTAACTTAAAATTAAATGAAAGTTCATAATGAAAGGGTGAACTGTGTACAAGGATAGTGTCGTTCAGGGTGCCTGTATTAATTATATATTATATCCAAAATAATATTAAGTTTGGTATGAAGAAATGAGCCGTTCTTTTATTTCATTATGGCGGTATACCAAATGCCGAATAATACATTTGGTTATGTCTTATGTCTTATATTATTAGATTCACTATTTTTTTTCAGCACTTATCATAAAGCATAATGTGTTAAAGCATTCAAGTAGTTAAAACTTATATACATGAACAGTACGAATATATTATTAACTACATTCATACTCGACGTAATTTCCGAATTTAGAGATTTTTTATTTTGCCCTCGTCCTAAAATGTTACCTATACAGTATATTACGGTAATAATATACACTCCGGTCGTCGACGTTACAATATCGCGTGTAAATTATAATATATAGAAGGCATGCGCGTATAATGCGATACATAAATATTATATACAGTATATTACGACACAGCGACGGCTGTTGTACAACAGGATAGGATAGCTTATACTTGCGACACAAAACGGTCAACGGCAAAAACCATCGTCGGCCGCCTCCGCCGCACTCGCCTGGTTTAACCCGGTCGGGCGGCGGGGGGGGGGGAGTGTGTACGGGGCGCGGTTGGTGTAACTGTCACGGTAATAACGTCTAAAAGTTCCATTTCCTTTTAGAGAGAATATAACTGCGCGGCCGTCCATCCGTCAACGCACACGCGCGACGGTGCACGGTGGACGGGGCGGCGGGCGGGAGGAGAAAAGAATCGCGCGCGCCGCCGCCGTTCGAAAAGGCGAAAAACCAGTTAACCACCGCCGCCGCCGCCAAATACCATTGTTTATTATCATTATCGTTATATTATTATTGTTGTTTTGTTTTGCGCGCGCGTTCATTATACTTTTAGATACGTACCTATAACAATAATAATAATATACGGCGAGGAGGACGACTCCTATAGAGGGCATAGCGTCGCGGACACACAAAAATTCACGGCCTCTGCCTCTACCGCAAAACGAGCGTTATTAATTTTTTCAAAAAAAAAAAAAAAAAACAAACCGTTTTTCCGAAGCGGTCGTCCGTCCCGTCCGTCTTTGGGATTTTTTTCCCTCTTTCGAATTCCGACGTATACTTACGCGTTGCACAAGTGCCTACGCCTCTACCTATATATACCTTTACCCACATTGTGTTGCAGCAGCAGCACACGTATCGCAATGCATCAACGTCACCGCACAATCACGTCATCTGCGCGCGTATATACCCCGGGTCCGGTCCGGTTGATGCGCCCGTGACACTTTACAAGCGTTTTTTACCTGCAATTACATTCGTCGTTCGTTGCCGACCAACAACAACAACATATTATTATTATTATTATTATTATACCGAGACAATATATACGCGCATAATATATTATCGAGATTGCATCCTTCGTTCCGTCGCCGCCGCCGCCGCCAACGCCACCACCACCACCACCACCATCATTTGCCACGACACCTCATAAAATACCGTTTCGGCGACTGTATTACATTATTATATTATAGGTTTATATGAAATCAACGTGCTCCGTGGCGGTGCAATTTATTTCGCGGGAGACGGCTGCGGGGTACAGTTCCGAACGATAAACTCTGGACGCGGATGATCCTGCAGCACATCGTAAGAAGAATATTATGAGGAAAAAAAAACAATAGGAAACGCTGCAACGGACGGCGAAAAAAGTATATTATTCGAATGAGTGAGTATATATATATATATATAAATACAGTGGTATGGACAACGACCATTGTTTCTTCGGTGTAGGGTATAACAGAACGCTTAAACAATCGCAGCGACTATATTGCCTGCATATGTAGGTGTCCATATCATAATATAAATATACTTTGCTGCGCAGCGGTTGACACTGTATTTTTAGGAATCGAGGACAGACCCATCCTTTTCTCTTAATTATTCTTATAAATGGATATTAACTAACTATACAAACAGCAGAAAACTTTAACTTGCTTATAATATGTTGGGTGGAAAATAGTTTCATGAGTTAATACCAAGTAATACACAATTTTTAGGAATATTATAAAGCTACCTACCTAAAATTAAAATAAAGCAATATGTATATTAAAGAAAATTTGAAAAATATGTTGATAGTATAAAAATAATTATTTGATTATTACCAGAGTACATGATCGTTATACAGTTAAGTATATTAATACTTGTTAGGCACCTACTTATAGAGTTAAACCTACAAATTAAATAAATAGTAACAAACATTAACGTCGCCCAAAGTCCATACAATATCTTAAATATTATTTATACCTACCTTTGATGCACAAATTTCAAACAGAAATAAATATTAAAATATTGTTGTATATAGATATACACTATGTTCACGGATATGTACGTATTTACTGACCTGCAGTATAGTTTGCTAGTGGAAACTAAAAAGTAATAGTAGGTGAAAATACATATACAGTGAAAAAACAAATATTCAATACATAACACGGTAGTAGGTATAATATTGTTCCGCGTAGAATGGTAAAACGTGATGTTACGTTCCAATAAAATAACGTGCAAACGATATGGATGACTATTCTCAATAGTTTTGAACCTATATAGTATAGTCTATCATTAAACCAACCATGTATGAACGAATTACAGTTGGTTACTACTTTCGATTATCAAAACGATAAAAATTACAACGTTTGCACATACCTATATAATTTCCAATGGACTTCAACGCCCTAAGCAACACGACGAACGCTGATCGTCGCCAATAGGGGTAGAAACTGTATAATCATAATATATTATATTAATAATTGCGCTATGTATGTCCGATTAGAAGGTACCTATATCATTTATTTTATTCTTTTTTACTTCGCAAATCGAGAGACATATACCTATTTACTGTTTTGGATTGATATTATAGGTGTATATACTACGTATAATACAATATTATATAGGTGTACCTACCTATAATATATTAATCGGTTTTGTATGCTTTATACCTAACACCTATATACAGCTCATCGACACATACACGAGTGATAGGTGATATATATTGTATACATATATTGACAATATTGTATGATGGTCTTCCCCTGCAACTCACGTCCTATGGCCGTCACAAAGGCCGTTAAAGGTCGTTTCGATATGTACGCTACGAAATTAAATGCACTGCAGCATCAAATTGAATTTCTTACGACTGCCTATCGTCTTTGGGGGATTTTAGTTTTTATGCCAAACTCAAAAGGCGAACGTAATGTAATAATAACAATTTATAATAATAATAAAACTGTTCGTGCGTTTGCGTGTTGTATATAAATGACGCGAAACCATTGTTATGTTAGACGTGTGATGCTCCTGCTCCCGCAGTTGCTCTACGGCGGCACATATAGTGTTTATTCAGGTCCACCTCGGACTATTAGCGTCGTCAGGGAATGCGAAAAAAAAATGATAATAAAGAATATTGTACAATATAACGTCCCGCGAAGGTAAGAGTGAATATAATCAAAAGCAATAACAGTTTTACACCTTGATTCGTATATATAATATAATAATAAATAATATCATATTATTATCATCGTGTATACACTGTGTATCACATAATGTTGTAAACGACACTGCGCCGCCAGCGATCCTTTTATTTCCATTTTTTTTTTCAGAAACCGATTATTATATTGCCCGCCGACCTCCTCCTGTGGCTATTTAAATTCCTACGAACGAAAGGATCACGTGCAAGCAGCACTATATACGTATATCGGTATATATAATATATATATATATATACACATATTATAAATGCCTGCGTGCACGCTGTATGGTTTTATTTTAATTGTTTAGCGTCCCCCTCTGTCATCATAACGACTTACGAATTTCGTTGACATGATTTTATAACTCATCGAAATCACGCGAAGCGAGGGAAATATATTCACCTACAACATACATCGCGTTCCTCATAATTTACAGTATTACAGGTTTACTTGAAAGGATAGCGTTCCAAACACGATAGTACCAACAACTGATAGTATAGAATATAATATACGGGATTCAGTTCTCAATTTTCGTATAGACGTCGATGAAGCTAGATTCTTAGATTACTGAGTCACTCTGTAATTCAGTATAAGGTCACGATATTCACCTATCTCTGATATTCACCTAGTCATCTAGCCCCGATGTCACGGATTTGTAATGGACATTGAACACAGCTGTAGATTAATACGCTCCAACCGTATCTTTTTTAGCTGTTTGCATCTGTACGCTAACGCTAGGTACTACTATAGACAGGGAGATAAAATATTTGCGGGTGTTTGTCCACATTGTTAACTTTTTTTCTCATTAATTTTTTTGAAATATAAATTTGGAAAATTATTAGTATAGTAGAGGGCCTTAATTAATATATCATAGATATACCTACCTACCTCATATCATTTTTAGTTTACTTAATCTAAAAATAAAAATAAAACTTGAATTTTTCTTTTCACGTTGTCTGGAGATTGCCAATGTATAGAGATAGAGATAATTTATGCATATATTTTAAAAGTCAAATTACTAATTTCATTGAAGTATTCAAACAGGTAATTATGAAAGTTTAATGTATAGGCAAGATTTGGGATAGAGGAGTATAATTCATTAATACCTAAATAATAGATATAGGTATAATATTCAGTGTATAATATAGGAGCGAGTGGGTGTGCAAGAACAAACATGACCAGATATCCTGTTTTGTATACCAATAGAATAAATACTTTAGTTCAATATGAAATAATTAACGGTGGATCCTACGCATATTGATGAGTTCATATATATTATAATACATTTTTTCAAATAAATGTTAAGTGTGATAAAGTACGAAATGCTGAGGAGCATATGCTATAGTACTCATCACTTAACATATTTTAAGTAGGTACCTACAATTATACCAATTTTAAATATAAATATGAACAATGTATGTTTTATGGCATATGTAAACAAAAGTAGGTGTATACAAGTGTTGTAAAAGGCTAGATACCACGTCATATTATACTCCTAATTTCATTTTCATAAAATGAAAATACTTTTCAATGCGCAAATGTAACTGCAAACTGTAAATTATAATTTTAAATGTATCTTAATGTAGTACGCCCAGTGGCCTCTGATGCCGCGGACAGTTTTATCTAATAAAAAAAAAAAAGGGAAAATAAACTGATTTTGTCTTTTATGAAAAAAAGTAAAAAATCTATGAACAATTTTGAGGATATATTTAAAAGTTAAAGTTACAAAAATTATTTAGATTGTGTGAGAAGTTATAAATTGTAGATATACAATACATATATTCCACTATTTTATAATGCATTTAAGTCCTGGCACTGCCTTTTATAATTAATACCTGTGTTGGGTAATAACGGGACGAACATTCGAAATTACTGTAGCAAAATTACTTTTTAAAAGTAATTTCTATGGAGTAACGAGTTATTTTCTACCTTATTAAGAAAGTTATGAATGTATTACAATGTATATGACGAAATATAGAAGCTAAGATCTTTGAGAAAAATTAAAAATCAATTAAATTTATTTGCGATTCCAAAAATTTAAGATATCTAATTTAATCAACAATATACATATATCAGAAAACAAAAGAGTTTGAATTCAAAAACACAATTTAAATCAAATTAATTATGACTTATGAGTTATAACTTATACACTAAGCAAACAGTAAATCATGATCTAAAATAAATATTGATGTAAATGATATAATTATTTGATATTTATTACTGATATAAGTACCTATCTCAATGTTTTACGGTTAATACCTCATCACCAATCACTAAACACGGTGTATAACACTTACACTTGTTGTTTATGTTTAACATTAACAATGTGCAACATCAATGTTATACCTTTGCAATTTAAATAAGTATAACATAATATTATACTATTGCCGTTATAGACTGATTTCGTAGTTAATTTTAAAAAAAATTGAGTAGTTACTTGTAACTCACTACTTTTTAAATGAAAAATGTCAAGTGATAAAAATAATTCTAGGTATACAAAATATATGTTATTCAAATAAAAAGATATTATGTAACGAGTATCATTATTTTATAACCTTTCAAAAGTAATTTACGCAACACTGTAAATAAATCCTTTATTTTAAAATAAAGTTCATATATAAATATATTATTTTTAATCATAATGGTAATACCAATAATGCCGAATACATTATGCTAATGATAAAAAAAAAAGCCATTGAAAACTGGTTTTGTAACAAATACCTATTATAGGGCTAAAGGTATACTTAATAAATATTACCTATAGATTCGATTGTTATTTGCAATTTGTTGTACCAATGCGAATGTATACATCTATGTAATACAATTATTGTCGATTGGTCGTACTTTCACACACGACACACTGGTTTTATACCACGGTATTAATTTATTGCTTACACCTTGTGTTGTGATCTAATTGACAAGATCTATTAATACTTCAGTTTTTGTTTATGTAGCGTCTGACGTCTTAATATAGTCATACTGTTTTTACTCGTATCGATTATATTGAGATAATAATTAATAACTCTTAGCCAAAGGTACCCTAGTTCAACCACTCGACAGGACGACAACCAACAATGACGACGCGTATTAGTATTTACTATTTAGTATTAAGAAATAATAATATGATTAATACAACAGTTACTTACAACGCGTGATAAAATACCAATGAACTCATTAAACTTATGCTTTAAAAACTTTTTAATGCTACCAACTGATGATTTTCAATTATTTTATATCGATTTTATCTGAGAAATCAACACGTTTTATTTGTTTTTTAAGTAATAGCTAATATCTGTACCAAACAATTAAATATAAGACGATAACATTGTATAATATTTTATTACTTTTATTGAAATCATTATTAGTTATTACTTATAAGTTATGACTAATTGCTTTTTCAGTTAAACATTTATATTTTTTTTCTTGTGTAGCTTAGTGATTAACACATTATTGTTAAATATTATGATTATAAGTTTATGTTAAACATGTTTTTATCATTATCGAAAATGATACCAAATAGTCATAAAAAATTAAAAACGTACGTGATTTTAATAGTATTTTAATTATAGTATCGAATTTCATGTTAAAGATAAGGATAACTTTGTCATTAATAAATTATATTTGTTAGTCAATTTATAAGTATATATGATATAAAATATTAAAATTAATAGTAATTTTAAATATCAATAGTGTTTTTATAGTCATACACTCATACCTATGTAGATCATGATTAATTTCAAAATAATTTTATAATTATAGATTTATGACACAATTACATATACCTAGGTTAGTTAGCCCAGAACCAGAACCAATAATAGTTAAAAATTTTACATACAACTAATACAGCAAACTATATACTTCATATTTATGTATAGGTACATTTTATTTTAATTTTTGATAAAAAAAATTTGATTTTAGTCCAATATTATAGTAATTTAGGTAATAAAGGTATATTGTTACATAATTTTTTTTAACACACTATACAACATGTTTTTTGACTGAACACAAATTTTTTTCTAACCGATTTTTTTACGTATCGCTTTGTATATCACAATAAAAAAGGCAAATCATTAAAAATATATAATATATATTAAAAACCAATCTATAATTCTAAATACATTAAGTTCCTAACCGAATGTACTAGATATTTTTCCACTGCAATGCAGCGCTATAAAGAAGAAACATCTATGGTTCCTTAATCTTCCTCGCAGAGGAAAAATACCTATAGTTGCATGCTACATCTCATTTGATTTTGGCGTTGAATTCTGAATATTTTTTTTTTAAATAATAAACTTTATATATTTGACTAAATATATTTTTATTCCAATAACATGTGAGTACCTATTCAACATCCGCTAAACAAGAAATGTACGAACTATTATAGGTATATGAGCATTTATAATTGAGACCAACATTAAAAATATAAAAATTATACTACGCAGGCCACGGTAAATTAACTAACTGTGCACTTGAATTTTGATTTTCGAGCGCACATCGAACCAACAATCAATGTAACGATATGGACATTTATCGCAGTTGAACTTCATCTGCAACTGTTCACCCTAGCCCATAAAATACGCATTTGGTCGCGTGTGATTACACAATGGGATCTAGTGCAAAACATATACCTATAGTGGCTAGTGTTTATCGTATCGGCGTATTATAAACGTTGCGTGTCTCTGTCGATTATTATTATCCAACTGTAGGACCGCACACGTACATACAATTGGACCAAACGGCTGCAGACGGTGACCGCCGGCCACTAATAGACCCCATCGAACGGTTTCCCAAAATATGTCTTCAATACGCAACAACGATTGCAGTGTACATGGTTAGTTCTGTTACCATTGTTACCGGCATTGTCGTTACCGCCGCAAAATATATATATATATAGCTGTGACCGCGGTTGGCCAAATGCAATTGCATGTTTACTTACACACCGACTCCCTTCCCTGCTTTATGTTTGGTTCTGAAGTTTTCGTTTGATTTAGTGCAACCAAGTGCAACGAATATATAATATAGTTAATCCTGCACTGGACAGACAAAACGATTAATGTATATAACAAGTATACCACGCGTCACGTCCGCCATCGACGTCGACTCTCGGAAATAAATAAGTTTCGAACGTCCGTAATACCACGGTTTATACTTATATAATATACAGATATATGTATGTGAGTGTACCTACACATGACATGGTGGTTAGATTATATTATAGGACATATTAATATGTGTGTATACTGTGCAAGCGCGCGTGTGTGTAAATATAATGTTTTATTTAACTACCATAGCCGATTGGTCAATTTATGTACATGTGCAGTATAAATAAATAACAATATAAGCATTATAATATTGATACGGTTTTTAAACGTAAAACGATGGCACTAATTCAGGATACTCAGTGTCTACCTATACGCAGGTACCTAGCGACTAGCGTCCTAGCTCCTACACGAATATGGCTAGTATAGTTACATTATGTTTTACTTCTGTAGAAATAAACAAGCCGATCATCCTGCAGAGGACAAATGTGTCTTACATTTATGAATATTATTATTTCAATCGCAATAATAGACAACAGTCGATAGTTGAAATACTTTAATTGCACCGACATTACAATAGTTTTATTATAAAAATCATAATACCTAACAATGGTAGGTCCCACCATACTTGGGGGTAATAGGTAAATTAATAATAATGAATAAATATGGTTATTTTAAAAAAAAGATTCCGCAGGACAAATATACACTTAAACACTTTTGATAAGCATTTTGGTGTAAACAAAGTTGGCATGGAGTGATAAAATTGTATCTCTACTTTTTACTACTCATTTTCTCAATTACTTTTTAAATGTTCGATGTTTAATGCCTATATTTTATATATATTTGAAGATACTCATTAAAAGTTTTCAAAGAATACTAACGCTTCTATCGTTATGATACGTACTACAAAAGTAAATACACAGTGGGATACCAGCTAGTATGAAGAATTACATCAAATATTTGCTCCCATGAAAATTTAACACAAGCGAAGGATTTATGGAGAACTATATACAAAACCAGTCGTCTCGTCTTCTATTTTATTATTATTTACAAACGCCAGTAATTTATTAAAGCTATATAAAACATAAACATATAAAAATAGTTGGCCAATTTAGTATTTTATTTTGTGTAATAAACGCATATTATTTCTCACATTTAATTCTAACATACCTATATTTTATAATAATATATTAAACTAGAAGTTATACAAATTATATACTTTATAGTTACACTGTATCTCAGATTCTGGTTAAAATAATTTATAAAAATATTCTGTTAATTTTAGTGTTGGTTTATATATTATTATGATTGAAAATATTATTTGCAATTGAAACATTAAAAATAAAATTAGTAAAATGTATACATAACAATACTAATAACTAAATATTCATGTTAAAATAAGTGTATTAATTTGTTAATTAAAATCTTATAAACAAATATTTAAATTTAAATTTTGGCTTTTTAAATTTTTAAATTTTTTTAAACTAAAATCTTTATTCATTGAATTCGTAATTTTCTCTTAAATAAGGTTAAATTAAACTATGACGTATATCAAATATAATTGTATTTTATGTTAAAACTATCAATTGTATTGATATTGTATACAGTATTAAATTCCATTTCAATAAGCTGACAAATAATTGAAATTGATTTTTTTTTGTGTTATTGCTTTATTATATTATATTCAAGTTAGACGATAAGAAACTCTTAAAAATGGTACAGTCGATTAGGTTTTACCAATAGGTTCGTTTATACCTGGGTTGACATTTTACCAAATATGTTTTTATATAAGTCGAATAGTTGAATCGAACTGTCAAATCGCAATGGAATGGGAAGCAGACCGAACAAAATAATATAATGGTATCACCATATTATCTTAATAACAATAATAATACATCGGCGCCGTGCTGCGTCGTTGCGTTTGTACATTGTTCTGAGAGCATTTCACGAAATGGAAATGCATTTTTCTAAGAATATTGCGGAAAATATGGTGGGATCATAGCTACCACAAGATGGCGTATTCGGAGTAAAGGGATACGACGAAAATTGTTTGTTTATTTATTGTTGGACGGAGGACATGATCCTGGGAAACTGAATAAATCAAAATCCTACGTTTGAATTTGAAGGGTTTTTAAGAGTTTTTAGAGCATTTAAATTCATACACACTTATTGCAGCCAGCCGTCTGTCTGCTTTTATTCATTTTGATTTTATTGTCATCCCACCCCAAAATTATATATGCCAGCAATATCGGCGGTGGTGTGCACATAATACCTATTATAGGTGGCTACTACAACACGTACAGCTGCCCGCGTGTTGCCCGCAAACGCCCAAATCGGACGACGATGACGACACAACGCCTTATAACGTCTTTATCGGCGTATAATGGCAAAATGTACAAAAAAAAAAAACTCGCTATTCCGATAAATATATATATATATATAATGCACGTATGCACACCGCAGAGGCGCAACGTGTCCAATTTGCTTGTATGTATACCCACTGCCGACGCTTCTGCTATAGTGACCAGAGGGGCGCGCGCGCGCCCGCGAGTGCAGTGTGCGTCTGATTGTGTTTTCTACGGGGGTAGGTCGACCCTTGTCACCGCGGCCGCTGCATCATCCCCAAGCCACAGCCACTCAATAACACAAGTCAATAGTTTAACAATAATAATAATAATAATAATAATAATAATAATAATAATAACGATAATGGCATTGGCGACCACGCGAGGGGAACCCCTATACTTATATATTAACATTATTATTATGTGAACGCGCTGCAGTGCATATAAGCCGGCTACTTTGACGGTTCTGTTGTTATATTAGCCGTTTCAAATCGAATCAAATAATACGCGGAACGTTGTATAATTCCGCTATAATACACATTGTTATACTTGCGTGGTTATAAAGAAACACTCGGTAACATATTATGTTAGAGCGTATATATTTTACGCGTAATTATCAGTTCGGTGATCCTTGCACCTCTCCTCACTCATTAGTCATTTTTCGAAGAAGGATTTCGAACTATTGCAGTAGTCACATTGAAGAAGAGCAACTTCTTTATTTTATGTAATATATTCGTCAACAATTTCCATTGTTTGATACCCAGAACATTTTCAATATAACAACTTTGTAATTTTTTTTTTTCAATTTCCATCGTATAACTTTTGAAAACTCGCATTATAATCCCAAAATATAATGTTTTTATGTTTCAGATATTTCTGTTTATTTATCGGCCTCGAGACATCGGTTTTTTAGGGATCTAGTGAAATGTCTGAAAATAATTGTTCAGTTCCCATTAACGACGAACGTTTTTTTTTTTATGACGTATTAAAGAAACTTTTGGTTTTTATTCCTACTGTAATAATATGATATATTGATATGTGTCCGCAGAAAATACAAACGGCATAAAAATAAGTATATTATATTCTAAGCTTAAATTGATGCACAGTAAAAAAAAATCATAACTATTAACTACACTTAAAACTGTTCTTTGTTGTCCTTTATTGACACCTGTTTATTTATTATAAACTAAACCACTAACCAAATAATTTGATGATATGAATTCGTTACATGAACCTACCCTTAAAATAGGTAGGTACTGCTGTAATTTCTTGTGTGAAATTGATATTTACGTGTACCAGTTTCTTTTTATATCGATATCATAACTCATTAAACATGCATATTGCATACACATTATCCTGCTATAGCTGTCTTAATAAAAACGTGTTCAATTTAAAAAGTCATTAAATAATGCTTTAACAAGGTATTTTAAAGACATTGAAAACTAGTTTTAACACTATGTCACAAACGAGTTTGAATGAGACAAACAAACATATGAACAAGTGTACCTAATAGTTTCGAAGTTTTCCTCTCTCGTAAGATACTATTTAGTATTTATACCAACATATAGACGATTTTATTTGACATTTTAACGACTAGCTAACTACCATGTGCATTCACTGTATTTACTGAAGATCTATTCAACTCATATAATATACGTAGGTAGATGTCTCAGTGGTAAAATGTCTGTATTATCATTAATTTTTTTGACGAACTATAGTGAACAACTATAATCAACAAGAACAAGTTATATAAATTAGATGCCTTAATATGTAATTCAAATTAAGATAATTATTTATTATATTTTAGTGTTAATCTATATCAAAATTCAAGATATTTGGTATTTATATACAGTCGTCAAAAGATAGAACATTTTAAAGCATTCCACTAAGACTTAAGAGAGCATAAAAATGGTTGATACAAATAATTAAAACAAGTAGTCATAACATATGATATTCCAAATATAGTCGAAATATAACGTTATATTATAATACATCATAATAAATAAGTATTACTCTCAATTTTAAACAGTAAAATATGCATAGGTACCTACTATACATATATTTTAATATTATTTAATTTACGATTTGTCATTTTCAACTAGAAGACTTGTGTTTGTTGTAAAAGCATTAAATTAATTACAGATAATGTTGTGACACTCCAAAAACTAAACATTTCGTTTCCGACAATTTGTAGAGTGTATTTGCAATTGACAAATAATAAAAAGTAA
Source organism: Myzus persicae (assembly GCF_001856785.1). Lineage (NCBI taxonomy): Eukaryota > Metazoa > Arthropoda > Insecta > Hemiptera > Aphididae > Myzus > Myzus persicae. The sequence goes on from NW_019103856.1 coordinate 577,390, forward strand.
CAGTACAGAAGGTGTTTATATGGTCACATAAATAGAATGATAACATAAAAAATATAAAATTCACCCTATACATCTTGTTATTTTTTTTTTTTATATACACTGTACAATAAAGTATTATAATAATGATACAGTCTCTATCTCCCTGTCTGTCTCTTTGTCTCTCTCTTTAATTCCCCGTGTTTAGGTTACTCTTTATATGATTACATATCATACCTATCTATACTAATGTAGAGACCGGCTAATGACTCAATAGGTATAAAGTATAAACGTTTAGTGTGTGCCACTTGCGGGAGTGAATGATAAATGAAACACTACCCGGCGCCGCCATCGTCCGCTATAATATTATTATTATATTATTATCGATGGCTTGATGATTAGCCTTCTGCAGCCCGGATATTTTGTAACCATCGTATGAGTGACACTAATAATATTTATTTTGAAAAAAAAAATTATAATGACTACGACGATCCAATCTGTCGGTCCGAATGTAACGTATATATAATATAATATTATGTGTAATAATAAGTGTATACTATCAAATTGACAGATCGACCATATTCCTCTCTATTAAGATGTCTCTCTCTTTCTCTCTCTCTCTCTCTCAGTCTCTCTTAATATATTATGTACACACGATGATGTAGCCGTATATATAATATGTTCCTTGCGCATATCATACGACGGTCTATGTATATTCAATAAGCGCGAGCTATTTCACCCCGAGGTCACCTTCTCCAGTTTACTCTCCGGACATCTCTATTTACAGAACTGACAAAATTAATGATGTATTCCCCCCTAACGTGGGCTCCGGGTTCTTATACATGTACACATATATTTTTTTGATTAATCGCCAACATGCCTCATTAAACCATGTTGTTCTAACCTGACTAATGGTCTTCCATACGATACGATTCTCGTGTGTATATATGTATATATATATATATATCTACTAAATATATGGATACGCGTATCTTTCCTCTCGCTGCTTGCTCGCGAACGACCATTATACGGCTATATTATATATACAGTGTACGCATGTCACTATTTATATATATATATTATAGTGTACGCTGCCATCGTTGTATGATATCATAATGCGCCTACATAATAATATACAATATAGTCAGCTATAATATCATCATACACTATATAAACGAATTTAACTCGGAGAGTATTAAGCCCGCTGGCCCGTCGTCATCGTCGCGAACGATGTCTGGTGGAATATGACACGTGAGTAAATTAAAAAAGGCTATTTGTATATGCGGCAGTGGTTGTCGAAATGACCATCATTGTTCGTCATAAATGTTTATAAAAAAAAAAAAAATAAGCATATTATATGGATTATTGCGATTGTACGTATATATGTTATACACTTACAATCATATTATATTATACGTTATACAGAATGTGCCATCACAGCATAATATGTTTTCGAGTACAAACCTAATTACAGTTTCAGACTGGGGTTATGAAAATATATTTAAATTGAATAATATACCTTTGAAAAATAATTCTCACGTCTGACGTAGTACACGTATGCTTATACACTGAATAAATACTTATGATGCAATATCTATAGTACTATAAACAAACTTTTATAGGTCTTAACTATCGTAGATATATATCGATAAGAAAGAGGGCGATGAACAAACCAATAAAATAAAATACTGAAAATAACACATTATAATATATGGAGTGAAATGATAATTGTATAATCGAGCGTGCAGTGCACGAGTAATTGCGGGCATACATAAGATTGGCAAATAAAAATTAATAATCATCCGCTGCAATATCTCTTCCCACAGCGATCAATTGCCAAAGCAGAAGACTATACCATATTATTATAGCCAATATAAACAAGCAATCGGCCACGTTTTATAGCTTTTCTCGGAACGACGGCGGTAGATCTCTTGTATTTATTTATTTATTTGTTTTTTTTTTTTTTTTATGAATAGAGCAATTGTCAACATCGGGACACATTTAATATATATTATTTATAATATTATTATCGTCTCTCATCAGATTAGAGCAACAGTGTTGCGTATAATATAATACACAATTACACGCCACCCCACCGTCGCAGAGGGTGTGGGATACATTGTAGTCGGTCTTACGACTATACATATATAATGCTGCAGCGTGTCGGTGTGATGTCTCCTTTTTCGAAATAACTCGTATATTATGATGCGCGCATACTTGTGTGATATAATTTATCATGTGTACAGTATACAGGGTGATTATTTTATCACGTGGCAGTTTTTGGTAAATTTATCTATTATTTTGCTATATTTTTTAACCATTATCATTTTGTGAGTTTGTTATTCATTTTTAAAATAGTTTCAACTGAAACTTAAAAACATACATTTTTAGTTTCAAATTCCGGAGTTATTTGTTTTCCTGGGAGTTTCTGCGAGTTCATATATAGTTGGATCAGAATAGTTACCTATAGTTATATTATGTGTATACTTATTATAATATCAATCTTTATATAAATAATAATAATTATACGAATGTGCAATATACTTACAAATTATATTTTACTAATATTATAACACTTTTATGTGACATTGTCGTATGAGGAGAGGGGTCAGCACTCTGCAGAATGTAGCGACCAGTATACTCCGAGGTATTTAATGTCACGTTTCATACAATCGACCCTTGATCAGCTGGTAAATGTAATTAATTTCCCATTTTCCAATCAACCCTTCAAAACTCTCACACTAACCTCCCCTGCACTCAGCACGCATTATGTACAGAAAGGGAGGTAGGCAACGCGCAAGTCATTTCAGAGAATGTAAAATGAAATACGCAGGTGGTCCCTCTACTTGTATATCCATGCGAATTTCTGGAAAATGAGTTATCAAATCATTTAAATCCTAACCGCGGTCCCCTACCAACAATAATAAGAATATGTATCAAAGGGCTTTAGAAGTACTTTTCATTTATGTTTTCAATCCCTCTTCAGTTATTTCACTTATTCTATAAGAATGATATTATATTATTGAAAATATAAAAACTGTAGAAAGTTAGTTCGCACACATTCCTGATAAACAACACAATATCATACGTTATACGATGAATAGTATGTTTGTTTAAATTCAAATGGAACGAGGAGTTTAAAGTATCAATAAGTAAGTGTCTTGCACAATAATTTTTGTAACTCTCACTTTAGGTACATTACATTAAGCAGTGCTTAGTAAAAAACATGTGATTATATATGTTTATGAGTTGTGATGTATTGATGCCTCTGATGTATAACTGATGGCTAACTGATGGCTTACTGAACTTCAAAATGTTTTTTTTTGGAGATTATATATTATTTTTGCAGTTATTTTTCGTTTGACATTAAAATATCTATAAAGAGTGATTTCTAAGTCGTGGTTTTAGGTTTCTAAACATTTGTAGGTACTTCTAAATACGTGCCTCTCTTTAGGGAAAAATTTTTATCTTCTGTGTTTCTCCAATTTCATCGGAAATTGTTCACCCGATCGCTGCATTACAACCTCTACAATCACTAGATATGTATTAAATATTATATAAAAGTATAATAGAGTTGTGTGTTTCAATAACAGTTTATATTATGTACCTTGTGTCGGCTATCGTTTAGAAATCATCTGTTTCATGTTTCTAATATTCAATGTACGATATTCGTTAGCAGAAACTATGAAAACACACTGTCATTTTGAACTGTTATTATAAAATTATGCTTATGTATTACTTGACAAATCATTAATGGCTCTAAATTATATTTTGTATGCCTACCTACGTTGAATGATGTTGTAAACACAACTCACCAGCAGAAGAAAACGAACCGTATAATAGTACTTTTTTAAGTGTAATAGACTAATAATATTTTTATAATAGTATTCGGTCACATAATATTACTTGTACAGTCGTACATGATTAAGCGCATATTATTCGAAACGCCTATCCGGAACGTCGTCCATCTCAGCTGGAGGCGAACCGTGGTTTTGACTTATTTATCGATGGAAGTAATAATAATAATAATAATAATAATAATAATATCACCCCGGGGCAAAACACACACACAAATGCATATTACAGTATATAATATACATAAATACTCGTGCATATTATATACCTATTATATATGTTTATATTATTTTTCTAACGCCTTATCAACACGCATTCATCTCTGTATATAATACGATATTAAATGTAAAGCGAATATTAAAAGAAAACGTATGTATATACATGTATACGTAATAATATACACATATTATATCTATGTAGTATGTATAATATAGTATTCCTATATTATATTATTGCCGTTTTATAAGACATACCAATAATCGTCTTCACGTCATATATATACAAAGCCAATATCATCTTTATGGGAGTAATAAAAAAAAAATAATAATAATAAACAAATAAATTCCTGCGCATATAATAATACACACACAGTCGCTCTATAATTTATGCCAGCATATAGACAGAATTAATAATGGTGGCCATCAATATTGTTTTTTTTGTGGCTTCTTCCTATTGTATATTATATAAAACCGAACCGGAGGGGTGTTATTATTTAATATTTTAGTATTGAATTCGATCGTTTAAGGTGATGGTGATGATAAAATGGGGAAAGAACTAAGAGATAATATGTAATAATAACTGTATAAAAATTATATACGCATCACGCATGTACCTATATTATATGATAAAATGTAAAAATGTAAAAATACACAAAAAATAATGATTTTTTTTTAAAATTAAAGTTTTGTATACATGAATGCACAATATTATTATGTTTGTTTTTGTATTGGTTAGGTACTCCATACAATGACCAGTGGATAACACGAATACGCTAAATAGTATTGTCAACGACTTACTGAAAAAAAATAAACGTATTACGTTCCCTGCCTTATTACGTTCTTCAAAACAAATTAATTTTTATTGTTGAATCTTCTTTTGTATGGAGAAAAAAGTATTCCAAGAAAACATTGATTACGATTGTAGTAGAGTATATAATACATGTATATATGCAGGGAAAAAACCTTATGGGCACAACCGACCAGTTTTGGATTTTGGAAAACCACGGGGAGCAAAACGAAATCTGGCAATATAAAAGCAGTAAAACCTCAAGATAAAGTTATTAAAAACGTTCCATCCTGACAGGTCGTATAAATCGTGATTTTTTTATTATATTACACACTTAATGTCGAATTAGCAGGTACATGTAATCTTATTTCAGTATAGCATATTTATTATATTCTCTCTCATCCACGAATGGCCATCAGTCGATTTCGTATGGGTAGGTATCAATAACGGCGGTCGTTGTCATATTTTCCTATTTACAATGTGCGTAGGTATACAATATACAAACTGTGTACATCATTATCTCTTTTTAACGCGATAATTACAAAAGCGTACAATACACGTTATACGTACTTACACGTCTAATTATACTACAACGGTATAATAATAGTAATAGTATATGGTAGCGAGTAAATACGTGGAACGTATATATAATATACACTTGAACGGCTAATTTGTTCTTTACTGATAGGCATTATAACTATTATAACTACATAATGTACACGCACTACTTGACCGCCGCAGGGAAAAAACTCATCACTGCAGAGTAGGAGAAAATGTCCACCACCGGGGCCCGCGGTTAGTTTACCAATTGCCTCTCTGCCGGCTGCACATAGGTATACCTAGTATGGGTAGGTACACGTCGTCAATTATACGCTTATCTATTAACTTGTCACACCTTACATACATGCGTTGGGTATATACACACAGTGTACACGAGCAGCCTATGAATCATTTTAATGGACGTACGGAATAACGACCGTGTCCGAAACCCCATGTGCCCAATAATAATAATAATAATAATAATAATGTATCATAATATACCAACCGAATCAGAGCCCCCGAGGATCTACGAGATATCTCTGCCGACGCGGCCAACGTTTATCTGAAAAACGCTACAGCGACAAACGCGTCGGGTATATAATATGATGGTATTATCAGAATTTAGATTACATCGTGAGATCAACAACAGATATTAATCGACCGCAGAAAATGTATACTTCACGTGTTGGTAGCAGGTATAATACCTCTACGCTAAATAATCTTCTAAATGTGCCCACCTCACTCTGAGGGATATAACATGGTTTCGGTAAAAGGGATATCATAATTAATTATATTGAATCGTTGAAGACGATTTTCCGCGTATCATTTGGCTCGCATTAAAACTATAGTACGATATTTATCTGAATACCGCAGAATAATCCTGCAGTGATTATTGACTGAGAAGATATTAAAATATGACCGTTCAAAACTATGCAATAATTTAATAAGTAATAACTAATAACTAATAAGTAATAAGTAACCATGTAACCATGTTATGTAAAAGTGGATATAAAGTGTTTAAACTTGAAATTTGTCAAGAATGGATTTAAATATTCAGGGTCTTAACTCTTTTTATTTTCGTAAATTGGACGATTACAGCTATTAGGTACTGTATAGATTATGCGGACTAACTATATAACGATATAGGCGGATAAGTACTAAATATGTAGCGCATAGCATATGTATTATACAAAATAAAATTGAAATGAAAAATTAATTATATTATGATATTCGTGGTACCGGAAATTTGAACCTCATTGTTACCTAAGTACCTATCATAATAAAAATAATAAATTAGTCAAGTTATTTATTTTAACTGAGACTAATCAAATCGTGATTATATAGTGGCTTAAAAGTAATTTATTTCATTGGAAACATTATTATGATATTATTTTCATAAACCATAAAATTAAATTATGTTTAATATAAATAGTTGGTTTGGGTAGAAAGTTTAGTGTTTTTATTTGGAAGAGTAGAGCTAAATGACTGACTAAATAAGCACCGGAAAGAAGTTAAATTACATATTATAAAGGTGGGTACAGTGGTACACATTATACCTTAAATATGTAGTTCCAATAATATATTTAAATTTTAAACATACCTACTTATAACGGCCACAAATAAATTGAATAAAACTCGCTCTATATAAGATATCGATTTATTTTATTATTCATTATTGGTGGATTTAATGATACATATTCATACAAAAATTAATCAAGACATTTTTCAGAAATATGGACTCTCTATAACTAAAATACAACATAGTTTTCTATTAAATAATACATTAAGCTAATAAGAATGCAAGTACAATTTTTAAAAATGTCAAGGTTTAAAAATGATTTTTTTTTATAATTGTATTAACCATTTACTAATACAGTATGTACAGAAGATAGAGAATTTGACTTACTAGAGTGTTAACGCATTTAATGAGCTTGTACATTAAAATAACATTTATCAAGAAGTAATGTTGTTTTAGAAATGATATTATAAACACTCTATTAGTTCTTTGGGTACCTATTTATATATATTATGTATACATTATAGGTACCTATATACCTATACGTCCCTATTTGGCTGTTTGCAAGTTTAATAAATAAATATTGTTTAAATTATTTTAAAGGTAGGTAATATCTATATATTATTAAGCTATAAGCATTTAAGGTCATACATATTATATTATAAAATGTACAATTAACGTGTACCTAATAATAATTAAACAGGATGTACTTAGAACTTATGGTTGGGATAAATTTAATGATTAATACAACAGCAGTTTGTACCTACTTACAGCACAATTATTTATATATTTTTTGATAACTATATATTAAACAGCTTAATTAAATCAGGAAATATTGAATAAATTGTTGGGTTAGAATCATCAACAAAATGATTAAAATATATTTTAGTAGTCAAATAAAAGATAATCTTATGTTATAACTTATAAATAATAATAATACATTATTACTTAATATATTATATTATTTACTATGCAAGCATGTTGTATGTATAATGTATATGTAGATGTATTCACATGTGGTTTATTATTATTAATATGAATATATAAATATGTCGTTAAAAAATTATTGTGTATGGACACAATAACATGTCTCACGTGGCCACACGTTCGTTTCATGGACACATTCTTAGCATTTAAATATTATTACAGTATAATCATTTTCATAATTCAATTTATCAAACTTGAATTGTTTTTATTTGCTCGTATTTATTTTGATGTAACCAATATTGCCGAGTAAAACGATGCAGTGTGGTTAACTAAGTACAAAATGTATTAATTAGATTTGAAACTTAGATGTTAAGTGAAAACTGAAAAAATATGCAAACAAAAACAGCTATAGTATTTAACCTTCGTCCCATAACATTTTAGGCTTTTCAAACCATGTTTTCGGACCATAACGATTGACAAATCGACTACACAAAATAAAACGATACATAAATAATTGGTCGACAGTCTTTTAAAAAACTGCAGTTGTGTAAACAGATGAACTCGATGATATATTACATAGCGAATGAAATGAACACGTGTTTTAAAACAGAATCGTCTTGTACGGTAACGTGACGATAATTCGTGCCTCTGACGTGACACACCTAAGGTGTACCAATATATTGGTCCAAAGACTTGATAATATGTTCTTTGCATGTATTTCTCCTTCACATTATAGAATATATATATATTTGTAATTTATATAATATTCATTTGTGTAAATATCTATAGGTAAACACCATATGCGACGAATTTAATAATATGTTAAAACGTACAAACAATCGATGTGGCCAAGACATATTACTCAGTGTAAATATAACTTTGGATAATTTAATCGTTCAAATGTGTATATATACGTTTTTTAGATTATACACATATATTAATAATAGAAATTAATTAAGATATACTGATTAGTAGGTAGAAATATATCGGTACCAATATTACGTAATAACTTTAAAACAATGGCTTAAAAATGTTTACGTTAAAGGCGATAAATCGAAATAAAATAGAATGTAAAGATATTTTTAATTTGAACATAATATTAATTAATTTAAATTTGATATTAATATGCTAGAATAACCTACACCAAATAACGACAGAAATTATCGGTCAGCATATTTAACGATTTTTATTCATTGGGGCGGAGGGTAATGTAAAAAAATATCTATTTGAAAAAAAATTTGTACCACCTACAGGATACTCTTTAGAATTCTATGTGTTTTAAAATGTTCAAAAAAATCAGAGTTTTAATCATTAGCATTATTCAAAGGATAAGAAGGGGTGAAATCATATTTGGTGAATCACCCTGTATACAATATACGTAGATCACTGAATCGGGTGTATTGGTCTGTGTGTGTGTGTGTGTGTGTGTGTGTGTGTATTATAAATAATACACTATAGGCGTGAAATATTATTCTGTAATGTATTCCGCAGAGCAATAAAGATCGTTGCGTGTGTGTGTGCGTTCGTGGATATTGCTGTGACTATATAATGTATAAATCAATGGACATGGTAATTTCTAACGAGACAACCAGTTTTTTTTTTTTTAAACTCTTCTTCTCTTTTTGTCTGTAGTCCGATATATACTCGCCGTCTACTATATACACGTACTACTTACACACACTTGTACAGTACACACGCGTTATATAGGTGCTAAGAGCCCATATCTCCCCATATTTGTTAACCACAATATATGTCCACCAATACGTTACATTTACTTTTTTAAAATTTTTTCTTACTGCATGTGTAGAAATTAAAATCCGTTTTACATTGAGTTTAAAGGACAATTACGGTTTATCGCGGGTCCGACAGAGTACGATCACCAGGTTAAGCCGACACGCAGATTTTTAAGTAAAATTGTATTGTAATTAGTACTGATTATTTATTAATGTACAATTAAAGTACATAATATCATATTGAATGATATTATATTAAATAAAAAGTAATTCGATTGGGGCTTATGATAAATTATACTACTCTCTTGGATTAAATGATTCCGCTCATTTTGTATTTATTTAGAAATCATTCACAAGACAGTATCAATTGTAATTTTGTGATTTAAAAATATACACTTTTTATATATATTGTATTTGTTTTTAATGGTAGATAGGAGGAGCTTTAATCCAAAAGTAAGTAAATAAGTGGTGACTATAATATATAAGGTGATTCACAAAGAAAATCCAATTTTTACTTTTAATAATAAAGTTTATTCAAATTATATTCTTTATAATTTTTAAATATACCTATACCTACTCAAAGATAATTTTTTCAGTCTTGAATTTCGTATCCTTTTAATAGTGCTCTCTGACGTTATAAACTTCTATTTTTTTTACAATAAAAACCCTTTTTTATTATAAATTATTGTGATTGATAATTTTAAAAAAAAATTGATATAACTATATATAAGTACCTATACATATTACCTAATTTAAAATTCAAATATTGTAGTTCCATACTTTTTACTTTTCATATTTCATATTGTTATTAAAATATGTATACTAAGGACAATAGTTCTTACAATTGGTATCACAAATTATAAATGTTGATAGATTAATATTAATTTCAAGAAAATTGCAAATCACCATAGCTTCAATACCTTTCAAACCTATTGATATAGGCCTATTATTCTTAATACACAAAGTTGAATAATTAGAAAAAAATTGATTACATGATAAATAGTTTTTCAGTAAGAAAGGAAATTGAAAAACAAAAGTTTGCACTTCCACAAGACACCTCTTAAGTAGCACAAGAAATCTTAAGAATTTTAAAATATGGCCTTATGGTATATTTGAAAATTCTAAAAATCAGACGTTAGCAACAACAGCTGTATTATTGAAAAAGGTGGGAGAGCACTAGCGTCTAGCACGCTGAGTAAATAACCCTGAATATTAAAAATAAAATTTTTTCGAAATTAATATATTATAAGTAGATATTTGACAGAATATAATGTGCGATTTATAATTATGGAGTATTCCTCATTTACACTGATTTAGTATAATATGGTTAGATGAAAGTATTGAAGTAGGTATAACCATAAAAACTATAAAATAAACCAGAAGTCTACATTAAAAATGACTTGTTTTATATGATAGTTGCTATATAGAGGTACATACCATTGTATCCTGTTATATAGGCGTAGGTATACTCTTAAATATTCGACAGTTTTAATAACAAAATATTTGTTTATTTACTTGCTAGTCTGTTCATCCAATCATAGCTCAAGCAGTTAACGGATTGTTATTGTAGTACAGCGAGATAATTTGGAAGTAGAATATTGGCAAATTACGCGAAGAGCGTTTTAACGATCGCTTCGGGGTACGAATAAATTACGAACTGTACCTACCTACCTGTATAGGTTAGCCGGTAAAACTAATAAAAATAAGAAAAGAGTTAAACATGTATGTAGGTTCACATCGCGGCGCTGACGAAGGTGGATTTAAGGAAACACGCGGTCTCTGCTTTATAAATGTCACATTATTAATTTAGTAGTTGGTGAGCCGTTTTATTGAACCACATATTATATTCAATTAACGATATAAGTATTGTATGACATATATATTATCCTTGGGTGACTGCAACGGGGAAGGTCTTCAAAATGCCTCTTCCTCTTCTCTTACGTATAGGTACAATATATATGTATACAGGTTCTACGTATGTAGGTATACGTCGTTTATATTATATTATATTTTAGTTTTTATGATCATCACCACGAAATCTTTTGTTCACCAAAATTTCTGAACGAGTTTGTTGTTGTTGTTTTTTTTTTTTTAATGTTTTGCAATAAAACGAAATTGGTCCCAACGAGACTTTACAGAAGAACGTATAGTAATAATAATCATAAATGCCCATGTTTATACATATAATATATATTTTATATATAAATATGTATGCCTTATAATATTCTGGTACTGATTAGCCTGCGCTCAAAACGACTTGTTGGAGATTAAGCTATTTATACTGCAGGGCTGGCAGCAGCAGGCGCAATAAAACCGTTTTAATATCGCATTAACAATTTTATAGGGCCATTATTGATGCTTATTACGATACGGTTGGTTATCTTTCGGGGGAAATAATACGTGTAGAAGAGACGCTTCTTCTTTTACTTTTATACTTTACCCCACTCCGTTTCACTTTGGAATCCTCACTGGTCGTAATAATAGTAATATTATTATATACAAGCGTATGGCATAACAAGTGTACGTTTATTACTATTATTTATATTGGAGGAGAAATTACTGAATATAGTTATAACTGTTAAAAGACTTAAACGTTAAACGTTTATATAATAAATGCGTGCATGTTGTTCATGCGTGGCTTCTATATTGTTACAACTACTTCGCCTGTATAACAACATCCACACACCGCACACTCAATTTTATAGTATACCTGAGTATTAAGTAGGTACCCTAAAATATAATTAAATATTAAACAACGACCGATTATGTTATAACTTTATAAGTTTTGTAATTTATTGGGTAAAATATTAAAAAAACAAAAGTAGGTACAACTCAAGCCAGTTATCAACAAAGTTAATAGGACAGACGAGAGGGAATGCAGACATTTAAATATGAAATATGAAATGCAGGATAAGTAAAAGGGTGGAGGAAAAGTGGTTATCACTCCCATGATATTTGTTAATCATCCCTTAATTAAAGACTCGACGCCAAAGAGAAATGTATATGGCCGATGTACATACAAATATGACTTGCTATGACTTATTATATGGCGAGTGGTGACAACACTTTGTTATCCAGTAAGAGTCGGTATACAGGTATATAGGTTTGAATATAGGTAAATGTATAATATGTCACGTGTATAAACTCGTAAGAATTGTCATTTATCGTTTTTAATTATACCGTTATCGGCTATGTCGATTAGGCTTAAAAATTATTTTTATCATAACCCCTTGTTATTTTACACTCAAAATACTAAAATTAAAATCATTAAAAATTTGATGCTCAGAATGTAAATAAATAAGATTTCAAAGAATTCAAAGAATTTGTAATGAATTATAATAACAGACAACCAGAACACTTCTTCAAAATCTTAGGACCTCAAACAGAAATAAACAACAATATAATTAATTTCTTAAAAAAATCAGATTAATAAAAGCTAATTTAGAAATATATTTTAGAAAAAAAAATTTAAATACACTTATAACTAATGACTATTGTTGTTAAAGCGAATTGATCAATAATAAAAAAAATAACAATAATAATAGACGCATTAGCTTTAGAAAAAAAAATGTTTTGAAAAATTATTCCCCTCTCACTCGAAGAATCCATATTTTATCACATCCCTTTTACCACTAAACCTGCTATAATAAATAACAATAGTTATAGAAAATTCCTTAAATATAAAATAATTAATTGGATTCCTTCGTAAAATTATAATTTTATTCGAAGTTAGATTTAGAATTACTGGAACACAATTAATTATCTCGCAATAATTCTATTTTATATAAACAACTATAATACTCAAAATTATTATAGTAAATATATACGATAACAAGGTTCTATTAATTTTAATATACAAAGCTATTTAAAAAAATAATACGTCATACTAATAGAAATGTATGTAAAAATGGATTGTATTATAAATAGGTAAAGGTTTTGAGGTAAATGACAACCATATTAGATAATAATTTCATATAACCAATTATATTTTGCATTTTTTGCTCCAGTCTTTTCTTTATGATACCTTCTAATATAATATTTAGTGAACCCATATTAAAAAAAACTTTATTTATATTTACATATATTGCAGCGTTGAGTTGTTTGAAATTTTATTCAGCGAAAATTATGTTGGTTGGGTTTAAAGGCGCACTGCTGCAGACGTATAAAATAATAATTATTAATTATTATGTATTATATATACGAGTATATAACGATATATAATAGTAATAATAATGGCGGACGAATGAATTAAGTTTAAACAAGGTACACTGTAAATAATAATAATACAACATATTATATTATAAGTATATGTGTATTTTCTCTTGTGTATAAAGTGGCTCATTAGAACCTATCGCGGGTCCGCACACCTCAGCGCGACAGAGGCCCGAGGGCCCCCGTGGGTTTTCACGTGGAGAAATAATAATAATGAAAAAAATAAACATTTTAAGGCAAACGAGCACCTCGCGATGGAGCTGGAGCGCGAGAGCGCGCGCGCGCGCGCATAAATCGCACGGAGAAATATTCGACAAGTTAATTATTACGGCCGCCCGGGACGGCACGCAGGAGGACAGGAAGGATTTAGGCACCTGCTGCACCACACACCGTACCACGGCCATCGCGTATAATTTATTACGAACCTAATCCGCTCGTTCCATAATTGTATTTCTAATGAACGATCCGGCCCGGAGCTGCACGGCATCGCGCCGCGCACGATATACAGGGCGATCGATTCCTGCACTGGAAAACCCGACCCGACGAAATCAAAATAATATGTATTATATTGTACGTCCATTCCGACGGCGCCGGTCGATCGAATGGAGTTCGGAAAAAAAAATGTGAAATATCGTGAAATCGGAACAACGGTCACGGGGTCGACACGTCAAAATAATATGTGTCCACATCATAATATGGTGCGACGATCGCTCGGTATATAAATCCGTCTGATACCCGTTACTATAATGCGTATGATATAATATCATGTACGATCTTCCAGACGGCGATCGACGACTCTCGTCCGGCGATGGATATACGACGGCGGCGGCGGCGGCGGCGGACTGGTGCTGCGGTGTGGGTAAAAACTGTTTTGTGATTGTATACCTACTAAAATAAACAAGGTAGGTGCTAATTGGTACTACTAAATTAGCCGGTTTAGCAATGGGCGTCGTCCACGGGCCGAGTGCTGCAGAGGTAGGTTATATAGGTATAGTATATTATATATGTATTATACATATACGTATAAATCACACGCAGCACAAAGGGCCCCGTGGGTTATACGTTTTTAAATTTATTTATTTATTATTTTTTTCCCGAAGACGAAGCTTATTATCGTTGTTTAATAATACAACGTGTGTGCTTTTCCATATATTATTATAATAGGTACTTGCGTTCATTTTAGATACGTATTGGTATACCTAGAATTCTACCATCTAGATATATTACATCCGACTGTAAATGATCATATTGTATATTTGTATAATATCATTATATATATATATATATAAGCGTACCTAGTACCTACGTTTAAAACACGCCCGTGTGAATTTCGCTAAAGAACACATAAATTCAGTCGGACAAGTGTAGTATAAATGTAATAGTAATATAAACGACGGTCGCGAGTCGTCGAATCGCCTGGCCTAGTGCACGTGCGACACGCCTATATTATCGTGGCTGCAGCGGCGTCCCGTCGCATCCCAATCAAGCGAACCGTTTAATTTAATATGGACCTGTACGGTTTTTGTAGCTTATATACATATAATGTGTTCAGTATGTTCACAAACCATGCGCTAACAGCAATAAACAACAACAAAACCCCTTAATTTATATTCATAAGATTTTTATTGATAATTAATGACTGACTTATTTAATTAATTACTTTCGGCGTATTTTAAGTGAATGATCACGTGGACCTACTTAAAAGAAGATAAAAATGATTTAATTAACGTATAATGCAGGTACTCACAATTCTCATAATTTTGAGAACGAATTTTCCCATCAAACTAGGTTACTTTTAGTTAACAAAAAAAAAACACTATACATAAAAGCGGAACCGTATAATTTGACATTCGTATTCTTTATACAATGAATTGATCTTCTTTCAATAGGTACAGATTACTTAAAAGTTAGAAATTTAAAATGAATAATTTTAATTAGAAACAAATAAAGGTTTTCAATTTCAACGAACCAAAGTATTTTAAAAATAATTTATTAGTGATAATACGTATTCTATTCGGGTTACAGCTGCAACTGCAGTCATTATTATTTATTGTTTAAAATTATTGACGGATGTAGTATATCCATGTATGAATTTAAAACATATACGTCGTATTAAGGTATTCTATACACACACTAACTATTAATTGTGTTCTTAAAAATTATAATAAGCCCATATAATATTGATATCAATGTGAGTTTGGAGCTATAAACTATGGTAGCCCCTACAAGTGCGTGAAGTTGGCACCACCACTATATGTGTTACAAACTTCTAACCTAAGCAAATATTTTGCGAATTATTTGCATGTCTCTTAATCCCTATAACCCTATACCTATCATTCAATTTAGTTAAGATATCTATTTAAATGGTATCTTGTATCTACAATTCTACAACCATACAGTTATTTCTGTAATACTTATACCACAGATTATATTATGATTTCATATAATCTGTGCTTCTATCAATTTCTATTAAACTCGATTCTATTATTGCGATTATGCTCTACCTCAGGTTAACACGACATTGTATTAAAGACGATTTTTTAATTTTAAAGATACATAAATATAAGTAGCAGGTCTGCCCAACAAAACTTAAAGCATAAATCATATGCCAACAAACCAGTTCCCTATAAGTGACTGCAACAAGTATATTAAGTATAGGAAAGTAAATAATGCCAATTTACTTAAGTTTACAGGATTTACAATACATTTCCAAAATATCTATTTCCTACTTAGATTTGGATTCTTAATCCATATACTCGTTTCGTTAGTAAAATACTATGGTCAAAACTCTATAGAAAAATTATAACAATTTTTCTTTTTATGGTAAATCCTAGATTTTTCAGGTACGATTAATGTTGACTTTACAAGGAATTAGTTTGTTGCCATGGCAGTCATGCATCACTATTATATACTTTATTTCATAAGTTTTGTTGAGTAAACCTACACACTTGTATTATTTTCTCTTACGAATTACAAAATGCCCTAAAATAGTACAAGGCAACCTGAGGGTAGTCGAATAATTTGTGAAAAGTTACATTATATATTTGACTTTACTTTAAAATGTTATGATACATGGAAAATGTTTATCATCTATATTCCTTAATCTAAATAAACATCCTAAATGTTTATAATATAACACCACGAAAGCGATTTTTAAATATATGTAATATCGTTCTAGATTATTATCCAAAGCATGACAGTACATCGTAAAATATATATAAAATAAATGTACAGAAAAAAAATATTATGTTGTGGTATCTGTGTATCACCGGTTATCTTTTGCGCATCAATATTGGTAATTTTGACCTTTTTTGTAAAACAGTTGCGTATAGTTCGCTTTTTGGGTTATGCTTCGTTTGCGCTTCGAGCATTTACATTACTTCAAAATTTTGTCCATCATTTACCCATCAATATTATCTGACAATAGAAATGAAAAAAGGTTTATTTAATGGGATTTGCATTTTGTAGTTAAACAATAAATTATAAAATGTTAAATTAATTTGCACATTTTCCAGATTTTGAGGAATTTTGTCAACATTTGAATTCAAAACGCTAATTAACCAAAAACGTTAATATTAAATAATATGCTTTATTATTTTTGAACTAAAAAATATTAAATAATTCATTATCTATATGACAATATAATATAATATGTATGTACATTCATATAAATATGACTACAATTCAATTAAAATAATCCAATTTGCTTTCGTTGTTGGTACCTAGGTATCTGTTTACGTATCATATTTTGTGAATTGTGAAAATCATTGAATTTTCAACCAATTGTATACCCTTCTGTTGATCAGTATGTTGATGCGAATATGATGTACGATAATTTGGGTGCAGGTAAACAAACAATACGCAAATGATATACGGCTCTGCATATACTACGTTGGCAGCGGCGGTATTTATACGCAAGAATAATAAGTAATATAGAATATAATTATTAATTTACCATTGCTTATTATTACTGAGTAATACTTAATAGTATACATCTAAGTTAAGAAGTTACAACGGTTATCCTCATATTTACGATTCCTAATCGGTAAAAAATGTAATGCACTAATGCACCTGTGACCTGGCCGTCCATCGAGCTTATATTAGGTTTCAAATAAATGTATGCCTGTAAGTTACCGAATCATCGTAGTTATTAGTTTAAAATCATATATTATATTAATGTTATAAACAGAATGAGAATCCCTATATAAAACCGGTTGATTAAATGGTCAATAAATTCCATAGAATAGATTTTAGTTGACATAATACGAGTCATTATTTTCGACTGAATTGCGCCAAGCGTAGATGGGTATGTATAATATATTGTACACAAAATAAAATATGTGTGAACCGTGATCTCATAGAAAGCAAATCATGTGCTAAACCCCTGTGAGCATCTAGGTGTGAACAAAATACTAAACAGGCATGTTGGCTACCTAATACAATTAATTTTAAATTACTGATTACTATTTTTTCAACACAATACCTATATATCCTGATTTGAGCTTTCTTACGGTATGATTAAAAACCTAATTCCAATCGTCGATTTCTTAACATATAAGGTTAAATGTATTAATTGTTATACTGTACTTTTATTATGTAGGTACTCCTAAGTCTAATTCTTAGTTTAATATTGTATGACAATAAAGACAACTTTAATTTAAAATTTGACAAATAAATTATTAATCAAATAATATATTATATTTTTATGAAGTTACTATTTTTCTTAAAAAAATGTTAAAATCAAATAATAAAAATAGTCGGAATCTACCTTTAAGATCACTATGTATAGTATTTGATAATATTTATAAACTATATTCTATAAGTATAGTATAGGCAGCTACTTAGTATTTAAAGGCGCGTTTTTGTACATATAACTATATAGCAATAAAAAATATTGAACAAATAATCATATTTTACAAGAACAGTGATGCAAGCTCTGAAAATCATTATCTGAAAATATAAAATAATATAAATATGTATAATAAATTCATATAGGAAATAGTTTGAAAATGACTATTAAAAAAATTCAATACGCTTAAAAAATAAGTACTAGGAGAATTAGTATACTTATTAGTTATTTATTGTATGAAACTATTATAAAGATATGCATGATAAACCCAATAGCATTATATGTAGGCGAAAGTACCTATAACTACTTATAGATAAAATCATGTGTATTTATACAGTCTAAGTGCATAATACAAATAATACAATGTAAATGATAATAATATTATAATATTATCAAGTTATAAGAACCCTTAAGTAGATTAACATTTTTAGATTGTGTACATACATGTCTATCAACTAATATATTTCTGTATTAGGTAATAACAACTGTATAAAAACACTGTAATTAATTGATATAGTTCGTGATATTTAATTTACTTAAATATGTATAGTTAATATTAGCTTAAGCTAAACATACATTAAATTAATTAAAAATGAATTGTTAATTGTTATGTAACGAATATTTGTTTTAATGACTAACGAGAATTTTTGTATTTTTACTGCATATTTCCCATAAAAATTATTACAGAGCTGGTAAAACGTAAAACAAAATTATGTCTGTGTCTAAATGTCTTAATACATCTTTATGAGATATATAAGATGGTTTATGTGATTCATGCCTGTATAATAAAATAAAATATTTACCTACAAAATGTTATAATGATGGTGCCATACGACAATCATAAGTCAAATCATATACCTACGTATATTTTTATATTTTGATTAAAATGTGATAATTCAATAAAAATAACATAATACATTGTGGACCAATGATTGATAACTTTAAACTCATGTATACTATACGTGCTTTTAATACAATTGAGTAGTACCTGTGCATTGTTGTAATAAGAGATATTATTACAATGAAATGGCCTAGATTACAAAGGCTGAATCCGGGGGCTTATGAGCTAACTTATAACGATAAAATTAAGACCCAATGGGTGTATATTGTAGTACAGTTTAAAACGTTTTCGAATATTTTTATTGATACTGGTGACTTTAATAAATTCTAGAGTTTTGAATATTAAATGTTAACTGTTATAGATTGTTTGGTATGTTAGAGAATACGTCCGACCTCTTCATTGAATTTTTTTACACTCTAATATTAGCTATAGCGTGTTTAACAGTGATTTCGGCTCCACAAACTAAGCAGGGCACGGGCCCTGTTTTATTGATGGGTGAGCCAAGTTTGACCGAGTAAAAGATAGATAGTATTTTAATAGTAATGATTATTTAGTAAATACTAAATACGTTGAATTATAATCTTGAGTATTTTGAAATTAAAATATAATTAATTACGCGAACAATATTTTTTCATATTATGTGTATTATCCATAACTAATTTTGTACAAGTATTTACTCATATCATTAATGTTCACCACTTCTTTTTCATATTAATATATTATGCTTATTTTTTTTTTCATTTAATTTAATTTCTAAACAGTAAATACTCTTAAAAATTGGCTTCTAATGAAGGGTTTCCGAAAAAAAATTATGGTGTTATGTACTTTTAAACCGGTTCTGTCAAACAGTCTTGTAATTTGAAGCAGAATAATAATAATAAACGACACGTTTAATTATATATAATATTCTGTTAAATATTAGTAGGTACTATCTTTTACTTCCACGTTATATGACGTGGTCAGAAACTAAACTGGTTACAATATAAAGAATTTAACTCGATAAATTAATTTTTTCAAATACATTTTATTAACTACCTATATGTATTTATAAATAAAAACAAACTCATGATTATCCCTTTATTATCATTTCATGAAATAAGATTAGCATGCAAATTTAGTAAGTATCACATGGCTAAAGGCACAGGTGGAAATGTAGGAGGGAAAAATTATTAATTAAATAAATATTGTAATAAATGGTTAAAAAATGTATTGAAACACACAAGAGCGGGGGTAGGGTATAATAAAAAGTTTCTAAATGTTTGTAAATGTGAAATGAAATGTTGGAATAACCACAACAGGAGAGGGGAAGTCACATAGTTGCGACACCCTTAAATTATTATATTTAAAATAAAGAATGATGACAACTGTTTTTAAATAAAATAGTGATACATTAAGAGTATGATAAAAAGTTTCAAACATCAATACCATAAAATATTATAACATAATAATTGTGTTATATTAACACAATATATATGAAGAAATAATCTTGATATCTTTCGTAATAAAGCAGATTAAAGATTATAAATAGTAATTATTACAATAAGTCTTCAATATATTATACAGTTATAATTATGACCATAATGATTTATTATATTGCAATTATTTTAAAAATAATCTATAATCATTTTAATGTGTTTATAACAAACAGGCTAATAAAGTACATAGAGTGGCTTGGTAAGGCGCGGTCGTATGCTCAATCTGCGGCGATGCTCTGAGCTACGTACCAACCGTCGTTGCTATAGTATTCGGATGGGTGACCACCCGGGTTTTTAGCAACACGTCTTTGCTATACACATACAAGTAAGAGCATTATCTGTGTTTTGTCATGGGGTTTTACGATATTTAAATTTTTAAGTGAGTTTTTTAACTATAATATTTTATATACTATAATAACTTGCTTGGAAATTAAACTATCGTTAAAATGGATGATACAAAACACAGTTAATGTTAAATGTTATTACTTTATTAGGTTTGATACCTAATAGATTAATTCAATATAATGTATTACTAAAGCTAACTGTATACAAAGTTAAAACTGCTGACTCAAATTTGATGACAACACAGTGGGTGTGTAGCAATTTTATTTAAGTTATTCTGAGCAAATGTATTTTCTACATATACTAGAAGATTGTGGTAAAGGGTTTTCTCACATTATGAAAGAAGTATATACTTACATAACACGATACATATGTATATAATATGTGGATACCTATATAAAAATTCAGGTTATAAAATGAAAACATGCATGCAATAGAATATTATAATAATATGGTTTAAAATTTTAAATGTATTCCAAAAATGTCTAAATCAATGCGTTTAAAAAAATGATTACGCTTTTTAAATTATCAGTAGGTAGGTATGCTTCAAATTGCGAACGGAGAGCATATTATTCAGTTCTCCGAGCGTTGTTTTCAAAAGACGAACCGTCACGGCGACGGATTAATAACGTACTATTAACACGGCTAAACGACGAAAACGACCAATGACTGGTTAGTAATAAATAATAATAGAAGCGTAGGTACATACGCTGCAGACATTGTGTGAAAATTTACCACGTTTCTATCATATCATGCGTTTACAAGTATATACTAAACATTGTAATTGGCCAAAATTATATAGTAGGTATATGCTTCCAACCGAAAGCAGAGTAAACGAATTGTAGTAGTGACTAGTGGCCATATATATTATATATACCTATATACAGTGCACTACCTACTATATAATATTATAAACATCAAATTTTCGGTGACGCGCGCGCACATAAAACATTATATTTTCTCATCATTAGATAAAAATAAAACGCGATGAACGAATAACGTTCACCAAGAAAATAAAAGATCGTACACACAAATAATATATAATTATGTTAATATGGTCCAGAATGAATCACGGAACCGTCATAATATGATAATTTCCGCCGCGCGCAACACATTTCATATGCGTTTATACAGTTTATCCCAAGTTTTTAACCCCTCCTGTATAAAGAATATATAGATGCAACACACACACACACACACACACACACACACACACACACAAATGCATATACCAACTGCTGTACGCCTATTTTTACTTTGATGCAGTTATGTATAATATAGGTATAACTTTAGTTCTTACTGTATAATTCATGTGTATGGCAAGAAAACGTGTGACTATATTGTACTCAATCAAAGACAAGTATGATCTATATATATATATATTAAATAGGTACACCATCATACTCATAGATCTTAGTGTGTTGTCTATAGTTTATACCATAGCGATTGCAAAAAAAAGAGGTCAACATGGATGTATAGTGTACACCTATCGTGATTTTTTTATAATGCTTCAGCCCTAAGGATTTCCACAAAGGTAGAAAATCATGTGAATTTATTTTTTGTTATTAAAATTAGTAGGTATGGCCTTGAGTATTATTATTGATATTTTAATAATTAATTTTAATCGTCTATTATTTTAGATTTTGGATGAATAACAATATTTAAAAAAAAATCGACTGAGCAAATTGGTATGTATAAATATGTTAATTTATTGTGGTGTGTATGTTATCAAACACGTGTAATCATTATTAGATGCAACGGCGACCACCAATAATTATCGGTAATTACTGTATCAAACCGCGTAATAATTATTGGTCATTTAGTTAGCGGTGGCTGGTGGGACAGCGGGTTAGAATGGCTGAAGATTCGAGTTAGTATAGACTATAGAGTGTAGTGTAAAAGGTAGTTTGTTCAGGCGCAATTTCTGAATTTTTATAAATGTTTTTTTCTCCATCATAATTATTATTAGATTTATCTTTTAGCTACTGAATATAACGATTTTATGTATGGATAAAACAATACACTCATTATATTTACGTGGCACACAAATAAAAGGTTAAAAACAACGCCGTACTGTATCTAAATATATATAAGACATATGGAGCGATACTTTTTTTTACCTGTTCTATAAGTAGGTCATCATTGTAACCGGAAATTAATAGCATACAAAGGCATATTACTGTAATGCGGTAAAAATATAGGTACGATTTTTAATAATAGTTATCAGTGTACACTTAATTTTTTTTATTAGACTTTATTATGTTCTCACGGGTGAACATTTAAGTACACTCAAATTTTTACTTTGAGTATGTTATGTAATTATGTTAAAATTACATAAAAATACAAACATAGTTATAATATTATGCTTTCATTTGTATAAAAATGAGAATTATTTTACTAATATAGTTTACAAATTATTATATTAGTAATAATAACCAGTAAAACAAAGCCTTATAATATACACTTCAGAGTTGCTCAACAGACGGCAGTGTAATTTAAATAATGTATAATATATATCGTAATATTCGTTATTACGCACCAGACGTTTGTACGTGTACGTGCATGTTTTAGATAGATTTTTATACCCAATTACCCTAGGGCATTAATTTAAAGTCTTTTGTGTAAACAACAAAACGACAACCGTTTATGATAGATTCATTTAACACACAACCAGCGTAATCAAAATATGAAAAATGTGATTATTTAAATGTAATTTTGTTTTGTATTTATATCATCACTTGTTAGTTTTTGAGTGTCTGGAAAAGTTCCAAAAATAAAGAACGTGGACTAAACCCAAATATATAAGTTGTGTAATATATATTATATTATTGTTAGTTTATCCAAATATATTAAATTATGATTTCGAAACAAAAAATGCAACTTAAAAATCAATGTCCACCATGGAATATTAATATTTAATTATGTACTTATAAAAGTTGATGTACCTATAATAGTGATTTGAATTCATATTTAACGGTCATACGATCATCGATGCACAAGAATTGTGTTGTAACTTTCTATGAGTCTTTATGAATATATGAATTAAATATTTTTTATTACTATTAGTATGCATGCGCTTATGAACGTAATCGAATTTTATGATATGTACTATATACATCACTGTATAACTATATAATTATTAGTTTTACTGACAGCCATGCGTATTGTAAATAGTAATTTTTCATTTTAAATAACAATTAAAACCCACCTTGGGCCTTACGAATAATTTATTTGCTTTGGGCTCCGTTTCAATTATTCAAGAAACAGTAATCTGTTATATTATATAATTATACATTTAAGTCATTGTCCAATACTCAAATGGTATATACGGGTATTAAGCAGTACCTAATATGTTATACTATCAACGTATATTATATACGAATCAAAAAATGGCACAACAATATTATATTTTAGTCACGTGGGTGTAATTATTGTGTTCAATGGTATACCTACCTACTCGTAAACACAAACATTGACAGCAAATGTAACGACATTTTTAATATGTTATATATTATATAATATAACGATATATTATATCTGATTTAATTTTTTAATCCCTGAACTATAATCAACCATCAAAAACAAAATTACTTAAATTGACATATTCTATTGGTGTAACTATGTAACATAATCTCTGATCAAAACTATGACTTAATAAATAATGACTGTTTTTGTCCATTTATATACATTTAAATTTATTACATATAATATTCCTGAATAAAACATTCCCATAAATATAATTATAGATGCGATTTTACTATTTTTGTTTCGAATACATTGTTATTTATTATATAATTTATCGATATCTATTAATTATAAGTTCTGTACCTACTACACCAACACAATACGCTAATACGTATTTAATGTTTTGTCTTTTAGCAGGTACCTACATATGGACCATGATAATTTTTTAATGATATATTTAGTATCATACAAAGTACGTAATATAAATGCAAACATTGGTAACAGTCCAATAATATTATCGGAGCTTACAAAATATCTATACAGTTGTTATTTAATCTGATACAATATTCACTAGAAGTTTCAATAATTAAGTGTCTGTAAAATGGCTGACAATTTTTGTCATTTTAAATAACAAATAATATGATTCACAATAAAATATAAAGAAATATTTAAACAATAAGCAACATATATAGCCATAGAGGTAGGTACTTGGAGACACAGAAACACGAATTATCTAACATGTGCGCACACAAACATATTTTACTAACATTTCATGCATCAATTCATGACTAATCCATATAATTTATATAGTAAGCTATGAAAATATTAATAAATGTATATAATATAGATCACCGCATTGTTAAAAATTTTAATAATTGTAGAATTAATTGAACTTTATTTAATCACCATATATTATCACTTATATTCTATATCAATAAGATTTGATATCTTAAACAAGTCCCAAAAAGGAAGTGAAATAATATTTTTAACTTATATAGTTATATGTTTACAATAAATCGAATGTCATTAACATATTATGCCTAAAGTGACATGCGTACATAATATTATGTACTGCGAGGGAGTGGGAGAAAGAAAGAGAGCTATTATATTATTTTCTTTCCGTATATAATCGCCCCCGTGCTTAACCCGTGTGTGAGGTAATTTACAGCAGTTAGTGTGCACGTCGCATATTGGATGAGGCTGGCCAGTTACCAAACAATGAATGTTTAACAATGGTCGTTTTAGATAAAGCCATGTACTACCCATGCATTATCTCGTAAAACCCGGTTTTGACACTGTCTGCAAGTTATCTTGTTTGTACAAAAGAAATACGCTTATAATAATAATAATAACTAAACGAGAGATCAACTGGTTCTCTTTTACTATTTTTTATACATTTATTTTTATTATTATTAGTAATAGTGTTGTGAATGTGTTAATATAGACAGTAACCGAGTCACTATAGATGGTGCGTGGGAGGCACACACATAATATTATGTATATTGGATAATAAAACGAATAACACGATTAGTATTATAATATAATATATAGTAAACGGTTTTTGAAGTTTGTTATTTAAATACATTAAGATTCGTTGTGTTTTGTATTATTATTATTATTATTATTATTGATCGTCAGTGATGATGTCGACACGATTCGTTTGGTTCGTACAAAACGTCCACCCTACCAAAAATCCAAATGTCCCCAGGGACGCTCACCCAGCAAACAAGGGATGTAAAATCAACCCCGAACTTCGTGATTGGAAGTGCCAGAGATGAATGATCATAATATTGTCTATTCGCAATACTCATATGAAATATATTATTTCAGTTTACAACAGATTATAGTCCATATATTATATTATATATATTATAATATAATACATCTAGGTACGTTTTTTAAGACAATAGTGTACCTATCGTGTTTGAGATTTTGTAATTTGAATTTCAATATCATATAAAGTGTATCAATATATATAGAGGTACACAGGGGTAAATGTAGGTATAGGTGAGGTAGGCAAACACCTATCGTGGTATATTTTAAATTGCCACTAAATGCACATATTTATTGTGTACTGTACGGTATACGTCTGTAATTCTGTACCTATACAAATTAATAATTAATTATTATAATTTGGTGGAAGAACATTTTATTTGAGTTTCTATCTCCACAGGCATTCCTCGAGTGGTAAAAAAGAATCTCGAGAATTTGAAAATATGATTTCTGTGTATATTTTAAACATTTCGAAAATTCTGTTTTAAATTCTGCATTATTGAAGAAAACAAGGGTGACCATGCTAAGTTTTTGAGATACTATTGTCTTTCAACAAAGTACCTATGTAGGTAATGGTTAATATTTAATCTTTTTTAATTATGTTATTTCATATTTTCATAAATTTCTATTGTTAAACACAAAAAAACAACAATACTTCTTAATGTTTTTAACAGATTTGAAACAATTTAACATTTATTCCACACAAACACGTGGTGTGAAATACGTAAGTGAACCATATACCTATTAATACTTTGATAAGGAATAATTTAATTTGGTGTGATGATTAATCCATTTCAAGTTTCTACTTTTTATTTTCTATTACCTATAAATGAGTTTACCCAAAGGAATTTTTATAAGAAAATGTCAAATACCGTTCACTGATATTTGAAAAGAGGATACAATTTAATATTTACTAATTTAAAATGATGTATGTGTAAATAAATAAATTAATGTAGTATAAATAACCCCACCAAATTGGTATAATATGGTTATTATCTTTGTAAAATGACATAATATAATAATAATATTTGTCAACATAATTACATGAAAAAATAAAATAAATATTATACTTTCTTATAAAAGATAATCCA
Organism: Myzus persicae; assembly: GCF_001856785.1. Lineage (NCBI taxonomy): Eukaryota > Metazoa > Arthropoda > Insecta > Hemiptera > Aphididae > Myzus > Myzus persicae. Next base: position 604,990 of record NW_019103856.1, read on the forward strand.
ATAAAATAAAACGCGATCATTAAATATGATAAGTATGACTCTTGGAAATGTTATTAAATATACCTGCACACGAGACAAGCAGAGAAATGTGAAACTCCTATATCAATGGAATTTCAAGATAAATTTTCAAAAACTAGTTGACATTATAATATTCATATAGATTGTAGAGGTTATTGTATTCAGTATTATACCGATATTATGTATATAGTATAACTAGGTACCTACATATTATACACAATATTTATAATAATTATTATACACATAAACGTGTACGACAACATTCCCATTGGTTTTAAGATGGAGTTAGTGTGTCCACATTGTCAAATAATATAATAATAATAATATAATTGGGAACATTATTACGTTAGGTAGGTACCTATATAATATATATTATTATACACTGTGGATTGAAAATGATATGAAAACATAAAGACGACTACATAGTACATAATGACAGGAGAAACGAAAGATACAAGGAATATGGTGTGAACGGCGACGAACGACAACAACGAGGCCCGAGGCGGACATCAAATTATAATAATATAATACTAATACAATGGTATATCGTATACAGTATATATACTTGGTCACTTGGATATATTATATAAATCATAAAATAAATACGTCGGTACGGAACCGTTGACGCGGAAGCGACCCGACAACGATGTGTTTGGATATTGAAAATAATACGCGTCCAGGTGACGTTTTGTGGACGTGAGGTGTGTTTTCATCATATTTATATATATTAGATATGTCATCGTGTATGATATATAATATATATATTCGATACTCGCGTAACCGGTATATACTAGGCATTATTATATGTGTTATTATAATGTGCTTTGAGCGAGTGTGACTGTGCGAGTGTGGTGTGTACCTACCTATACATCGTCCGGGGAAACGCATCCCGAAATTTGTTTTTAAATAATATTATATTATCAAGAAATATATCGAAATGCGCGTTATTATACTATTTGGGTGGTCCATTACAACAATATATGGAAGAGCGGAAAATAACTCAAAGTAGCATCGTAGCTGTCGTCTTCGTCATAGCGGTCCGCTCCGCTGACCCGAAATAATATCGTTCTATTAAAATTTATTATATTATCGATGTGATATTATTTGCCTACGCAAAACATTTTCGCTTCTGCCACGCTAAAGTCGCGGCCACTTCAGAGTTTCCGGTGTATTTTGTCACCTCCCCCGCCACAATACCTCTGAGTCGCAGATTTAGTGCCATTGACTCCCTTGTCGTATTTATATCGGAAATGTGGAGTGTACTTAGCGTCGTAGCACCGCCGTTTTTAACACATATTGATCAATGATTTCAAGACCACCTTATATTTTTATATAATTGTCCTGGTTAGGTTATAGGACCATGGTTTTGTGTTATTAGCCAAAGAATTCTGTGCGATTGTCGGCAAAATTGACATTTCTATACGCCCCTATATGACAATAACACGCATAATCGATACTGTTCCGCTTGGTGGTCGACCAAGATAAACACTCAAAATTGCCACCGGAAAAGAATGCCACACTGACATTGAGTACGGATATTCTTACACAAATAATACCTTTTCCGTCGGCTTAATACGACTTCTCGTTTGAACATAATATTGTTATAACTTATAGACCCGTATTAAAAAGTACCTACATTTTACTTCAGAGTATATACATATCTCTTACCTAACCCGAGTGTCTATGTTGAATGTTGGTAATATTATTTACTAGATGGTCCTACATGGCGATTCCTATGACAAAGTAAATGCCAGTGAATTTACCTCGACTCTAACTCCGTTTAGTATAACTGCACAAATCTTAAACACAGTTATTTTGGATTGTTTTGACCAAATACAAGTCTAAAATGTTATACTCGATGATCATTATGAATTTACATTATAAGACTATAGTGTGTTTATATACTTACTCAACTAAATAAGAACATTAAGATTCAAGTACCTAAAGCATTCCTTATTCAACATTTACAACATAATATAATTTACTAATTTTTAATGACCATAGGTATATGTATTTCTAATTCAAATTTAAATAAATAAATTGTATTATAATGTGTAAAAACATTTATTGATAAAGAATCCACCCAAAAAATTATTAAATACATAATCGAATAAAAAATTATTATTGGTATATTCTATCAAGGTTCTATCATTGAATATAAATTATAATGACATAATAACTAATAATATAATTTAAAACAATAATCAATGGTTTTAAATCAAGACTATTGAATAAATATTAATTTAAACCTTCAAACCCGTATGTATGAATAAGGAGTTACTAGGTTTGTCAAAAATGAATGTCAGCTCATCAATTTAAACTTATAAGTTGTAACTTATATAATAAAACTTCAATAGCGATCGTCTTGGTTGAAGCCGTGGCCGTTATATTAATTTATTTAGGTATATGTAATTCAACATCATGCGTTGGTTTATATGTACATAGGTAACCGATAAAGATGCATTAAGAATATGATAAATGAATAATAATTATTAAGACTCTGTTATACTATGTTCAAATCGTCTCAAGTAGTGTATCATACAAATACTCTGAGGAAAACAGAGTCATTTCAGTCGTAGATAGTAAACAATAATATTTCAGTATTTTGAAGTTAGCCGTAGCTTCGAAAAATATACAAAAGTTTAATATTATTATTTTATACAAAAATGTTCCTAACCTATTTATTACCTATGTTAAGTAATTTATAAATGTATGTACTCAATTTTCTAGTAATATCTAAATCGATTACAAAAAACAAGTTTAAACACCCACATTTAAAACTAATACAATAAATATTTAGCAATTAATTTACATATTTTACTCATTTGTCTTTGGTAAAAAACTTATAATTAAAACAATCCTATTCTACAACATTGCAATGATTAATATCGTGTTTTAAAACCTCTAACCTTTTTAACGTTATAGAAGAATGGAAAGTAATCATTAACTTTCTAGATTAGAAGAACAACATAACAACATACACAAAAAACGTGCGGTCAAATTATTATTGGGAGACAACATTTTTTACAAATTCTTAAAATTATCAAACTAACAAACCTTAAATTCAAAATAAAAATGTTAACAAGCTTCTACGTTTCTTTGACATTTATAAAAGTTCTAAAACAGTAGAAAGATTACTGTGTTAATGGCTAGTAATTGTTTTAAAAAAAAAATGTATAAGATAATTAATAATAATAATAATGTATTATATAATAATAATTATATATTTATTGATAATGTTATAATTCTATATGTTTTGCAAAAAGTAATACAACATACACCGACAAACCGTACATTTGTACAACAAACACTGCTAATAGAAAAATAAATTGCAAATAGACAATAGTTGTAAAATATGTTCTTAGAAATATAGACCATCTCCGTAACTCAGATTAGTTTTTCGTATTGATAGGTACATGTGCAATGACTGTTGAATTAAAATTTAAACTATCCATTATACGATTATAGTGACCAACTCAATGATGAGAAAGCTACACTCAAAAACTTCCCGAAAAAATATTATGCTAGGTACAGAATAAAAAAATAAAAAATGTATGCTACAACTCCAATTATTAATAATTTTAACGATAAAAAATAAATCAAAAATATTGTATAGTAATGACTAAAAATTAGGTTAAATAACTATTTCATAAACGTTAATAATTTATGAAATGATTAGTGTTTACAGTGAAAATATTCACCTTGTAAAACGACTAACACTAAAAAGTTTATGTTAAATAATATCAACAAAATTTAATTGAGTTTACCATGTTATAAATATATACATTTTACATACATATTGTACCTAATGTTAGTTTTGTATTGATATTTTTAATTTTCAACTTCAAAGTCAACGTTTATTTAAAAATCTTATAGGCATCTAATTCAGAAAGTTATAGATAAAAACTACTGAACGTCTATTTGTAGAGTCTATTGATGAATATAAAAATTACAATAACTTAACATCGAAAACAATTTTTGCATTATTTATACAAATACAACATAAATTGTTTTCACACATTTTTAAAACTTGAAACTGTTTTTTCTTTATTTAATGCGACAATTTGTTGATTTCTTGTAGTTGGCCGCATAGTTCATTAATTTGACTTGTTTATTGTTTAAATGTAAACAATGTAATTTATTGGAATATAATAAATGTGTTGGCCGAATTTAGGAGATAGGTGCAAAAATGGGTGCAATAACTATCTCGATAACCAGTTTGTTTTTAAAAAGGCACGTTTTTCATATCAAATGAGCGAATCTCCTCGGCCGTTTCAGATAATTGGATGTCAGCTCATTCATCTAACTAATAAATACTTTAAAATAAAAGGATAGAGCTATACATATATCGTACAATAATAAGAATTATAATAAATATTACTTATGAATAAAAACTAATCTCAGTTATTATTGTAATGCGAAATGAACGATATAGGTACTTACCATGCGTCCATGCCTATAATTGAAACAAATATTTACAATGAAATCAATATGTATCCAGTGGTGAGGAATGTGATTTTATAATCCATGCGTAGGAATTAGTTATATATCACAGGTTTATGTTTTGTACTTAACACAAAAAAAAAAAAAAATAATTAACATTTAATGAATGGTCCTGAGTTTAGTTTGATATATTTATATATCCACTTAGCATTAACTTAGCATTATTTATAAATTATAATAACTGATAACAGATAAACTATTTTTTATTATTTTTATTATAAATGTTCTAACACTCCTAATCCATAGCATACTGAATTTGAACAAGGCCGAATATAATAATATAGTGTTACGATTATTGAAACGATATATTTGAATACTATACTATTATACCACTATACTAGTAAGTATAGTACTATACTATAATGATGTTGTAGGTACTATAGGTATACGTGTATGATTGCTCCGATGCTCCCGTATAAATCGGTTAAACCTTATATTATATGAGGCACTCAACATGACGTTATTTTGAACTTGTCAATCACACGATTTCTTTTTTCTTAACATAATTTTAAACATTTACGGTTTAATAAAATAAATATTTTGTATTTTTAAAATATTATGATAGTACCTATTATATAGTAGTAACTAGAAGTAAACTTGTTTTCCATAACGAACAACTGGGATTGAGGATTCAAATACAATGGAGTTTAGTATGTTCGTTGTTTACATCATAAATTTTATTATAGATAACAAGGGAGTCATAATAATTTAATAAATCTTATAGGTATAAAATGTACAATGTATGAGTAAAATAAAATGACAAATCTACTTTCAACCATTCAAATATAGGTTTGGTAATTGTTATTTAAGAATATAATCTCGATAAATCATAAATTAGAACTTTAATGATTAGTAACTTGAACTACAAAATGTTTAACTACCAAATAATTCGAAAGCTTTGTTGGATTTTTTAAAAATTTGAACTCCAAACATTAATAAAAAGAAATTGTGCTCGTATTTTTAATATCTTTAAAATGGTAGAAAAACGTGGGATATTGTATTAAAATTTCAAGCTTTTTTATGAAGCTTAAATTTTTTGTCAATACTTTAAAAAAAACTACACAAATTTGAAGGTGTCAAAAAACTAAAAATATCTTACTATAAATCTAATTATTTGAACATTTAGCATTTTAATAGAAAATTAGAAAATCATATTAAATAAAATTACTAATAGCAATATGACTATATAATAAAATATACTAAGAAATTTGTATATAATCTGAGAAGAATAAATATGTAATAAATACTATGAAATAAATCTGTAATAGACTGACAGACCGTCCGTCCCTCAGAATCGTCAGAATCGTTGTTCGTATGCAGTGGTTAATTATTGAATTTAAATTTAACACATCCATAATGGATGAACTCAATGATGAGCACCTACTATACACAGAGAAGATCCAAAATCGGTTTTAACAAGTATTTGAAATTTCTATTTTATTTCTATTGAAGTTTATTCACCATCACCCTCAAAATTAAAAATCCGAGCATTTTTACTGTTCATAAATTATCGAGGAATTAGGATAAGACATCAACTATCATTTAGAGCTTATTAAGGGACGAGTGCTTATTTTTGAAAATAAATCGAGTGTCAGGAATTATGTTTTGGTTTGTAAATCTGTATGATACTATGATATTGATTAATTTTTCTAGGATTTTGAGAAGGAGTATAATATACTGATGGGATGAAAAGAGGAACAAGAGTCAGGTAGATTGCAGGGCTTGTAATTTAAGATTATTATAGTGTTTCATAGCATGAGAAATGTTAGACTGTGAGAGTGAATATGGATATAATTGAATATTACAGTTAGAAGTAAAATGGCTTTCTCGCGCAGATGTTTGAATATTTGATTAGTGATAAAAGAACGTGACCAGGTGACTTTTTATTTGGTATTTACATTTAATGATAGATTGCATTTGTGAGGGGAAGATGTGTTCTGTTTATAACGACGTAGGGAAAGAGGTTGAGGTTTATGGTTAAGGATTTTTCAATATAAGACATATTATGGACAATTTTATTTATACATCTGGGTGAAGTGAAAAAATTATTTTCAAAATGAGAGTTAAACAAGTTTACTATTCTTATGTTAGTAATAGTAAAAGTATATTGGAATTTGGAATATATTATTAAAATGGGAGGTATTGTGTTTTTGTGATTTAAAATTATTTCAATATGAGTCAATTACAGAGGACATTTCCAGAGATATACTGTTTCAATGATGATTAGAATTTTTTCCAGTTAGTTTACCTCGAGTAAAAGTTGCAAAATTTTATCAAGTCGATTACTAGATTTTTTAGTGGAAGTAAAGTAGGCGTAAGATCAGATGAAAGGTCAGATACAATTTCATAGTTAATGCATTCTGGTATGGCACTTTTGAAAAAAATTAGAATATCGGTAGTTTTGAATAACAGGCTGTGAGATGTTCACCATTTTTGTCCCGACGGAAAGTATACTAGAGTACTATAGTACTTTGAGTTGTTATTAAGTAGAGAATTGTAAAGTATGCTAGGTATAGTATTGTTAACACCAGAACTACAAAGTTGATATTTAAATTTATAGCCACCCACAGGCCACAGGTATAAAAGTGCTACTTTTTTTTTGTTTATAGTCGGATACCTATAGTCTGTAAGTTAAGTGTTATATCTTAGTCGGTAACTTTATTGGTATAGCCATATAGACAGTACATCGATATGAGTTATAGTAGTGAGAATATGATTCAACGATCTTAAAATGTTAGTTTGAAAGTTTAAAAACCTCAATTTTTAATCTACAAGTACTTGTGATTAAAATAGTGTGATAATCATTAGATTTGATTGGTTGCAGCACCAGCCTTTGCCGTACCATTGCAATGATGATCACAATAGTAGGTTGAATAATCAAAAATTCAGATGTTGCCAAAATACAAAATACGTTGTTTAACATATTATATTGGCATTTAAATATAAATTGCATTGTTTTAAGTTTAATTGTCCTGGTAACCAATTTCACAAGCCACAAGGGATTAATTTTCCTCACGTTTAAATATCTGCAAATTTAATTGTTCACGTGCCAATTTTCCGAGAACAATTCACCACCGACGGTGAATTTTACGGTGCCTACTTATTATCCTATACGTCCAAAAAAAAAATCAAGTAGTTGATTTCACACATCAAAAATCTCTTTAATTTAAGCAATAGCCAGTAAGTATAATTTTTGAGTCTCGTAGTTATTTTTTTAAATCAACAGTTTTGAAGTTTATTTCTAATACTCATATTAATCTCATATAATTATTCATTACATAACACATTTTATTAAACAACAAATCAATATTATTTAATTTTTAATAAGCAATTTGAGATAACAATAATATTCATAGATTTTTGTATCGTGGATTATTATGTTATAGACCTATAATTTGATTATTTTTACTATAATGTCATGTATTAACACCACGTGGTATTAAAGTTTAAAGGAATTTTAACAACAACGTAATTTGAGATTTTTCGATTTTTGACTGTTTTATATTCTTTTTTATAACATTTTCATTATAATATACACACATAATATTCATTACATATTACGTGGATTTTAATATTATTGTACTCATATGTTAATATCTCCACACGCATCAGTCCGCCGCCGCACCGTCGACAATGACACAATCCCGTACTCACAACAGATGTTAAGTCGCGATAATCGCCATGTCTGACGGCTTGTTAACTTCGAGATAATTGGTCTATCAAATATATAATATAGTCCTATTTAACCACCCTGGACTCGTTTTACGTGGGTTTTATAATATTATAATAATATATAATAATATAATATGTATATATTACTTGACCAAAAAAAACATACGAAAAATCATATAATAATAATGTATTATACGACAGACGACGGTAACATTATTGTTATTATTATAGCCAGTTAAAATACGATTTCATGTTGTTTTTCTTTTCATTTTTATATTCCCAATACACGTCGTCGTTTGTTCAGGCCCAGTTACACATATTTACACTATACACACACACAAACATACACTATATATATAAATGCGGTCCAACTCAATTACCTTGTTGGAATCATTCTCTCATATTAACACGATTGCCAGTCCCGCGCGCGCGCGCGCATACACATATAAACACGCGGGCAACTTTTCACTGTCACAAACTGGTATTTCTACATAATTATACGCTATCCGATACTTCTCGACACGTGAAAAAAAAGATAAAAAAAATAATAATAATAATACCTCCTTATTTATAAATAATATACCCCCGTCCACTCAAACCGCTGTAAAATCTCCGTTGCCGAAACAATCGTATAATACTGATATTAAACAATATAAGTAAATAATCCGGCCTGTACGCGTTAAGTAATTATAATATAGGTTCTATTTGGTAAGTATATATAGATTTCCCCGTGTGTACATTGCTATTCGCTATTTAGTCTTCTCCATGGTGATTGTAACTAAAAATACATATATATATATATTTATAAAATCTATTAAATTGAAACGTAATATATTATATTATTATACTGTTGCGTAGTATTATATAATTTTATTACAATATATTAATTGTATAATGATAATAAACAAATACCTATAGGCTATAAATTATAAATGCATCGATTTCAACCACCCGAAAGAAGAGCACACAAATATAATAGTGTGTATACACACCACCGAAATTCGTGATACATACACTGTATGATCGCTGTTTAGACGATACAATCATTGAAACATCACGACGCCCAACGTTGCTTTTTCTGCCGTCACGACAGATTTTCGTCCGTTCGACGAGGCGCGTATAGTCTGTAGTATTTGTTCGGATGTTCGGAACGACGAATCATTATACTATGGTGGAGGCAAAGAGTAACTTCTCACAGTGAGAGAAGTGAAGGTGAAGACTGGGGTATTTTCCCAGTTTTCTCCACTTGGTCTTTATAACATTCCTGGTAATCATACAGTACGAGGGCATACAACTATAATAATATAATATAATGTATAGGATTGAACGCGAGTCATGGTCAACGATCAGCGGTGGCAAACGTACAATCATTTGTTACACAGTATGATGTTATTACCATTATTATTATTTTTATTATACGTTATTAAGGATTTCGTCGTCGTTTAGTAGACGACCGTTTATCGTTTTTCTAACTTCTTAACAGTTAACTGCAGCCGGTCGAAATTCTATTTTATGTATATAGGTAGGATCAGTTAAATGATGTTTTTTGTAAGTATTCTACGAAAGTCCTTAGTCAATGAAGTGTTCAAGCATTTATCATCAAACAGTAATAATCTCAAAAATTGTATTATAGCGATTTTATTTAAGTCCCAATTTTTGAATCATCAGGTAGTTATTACAAATAGGTGCAATTCATTTATATCATACGTTTCTCTTATAATTGAGCAGCATTAATTTTAAGGATTTATACACACATATATCGGAGTGTTAAGATAAAATATTTACAGTAGATCGTGCTTGATAAAACGCTAGTTAAAGCTTCTTGGCTAATGTATTTCGGACATATAAACTCGTGACTGGGTATACGATGTCCAATGTTGAAGTATAGTATGTATTCGTATATTATATAGTTTCATTAGTGATTCCACATACAATTCGTTCAAAACTGACTACGTGGGGAACTCGTTCCATCATCGCATACCTATACTTGCGTGCAGTGTAAAGAACATTACACACCCGACGAATTCGTTTTATATTAATGAGAATTTCCTATAGTTTAATTGGTACTGCCGCTGGGAGATCCCTGACGGTTACATGTACCCAAGATATTTTAATTTGACTCTGGGTGTTCATATTTTTTTTTCTTGAATGCATATATAGAGTGTATAGACTCACAAGTCACAACATAATAAACCAAGTCTAAGTAAAATCCATTCAAGCGTCATCATATTCACAACCATCCTATGGTAATATGGTATAAACCTAAACTAAATTCTATATTACATTCAACATTGACGTGAATGACATAGAAATGTAAAAACTTTTGACAAACTAACTATATTATTATTGAAACTGACATAGATAAATATTTATAAATGTATAAAAAATATTATTATTAAATATTAATTACAAATATACTACAAATAAAATGCAGTGTTACAGAACTTGCCGAAGTATAACAATGTTTTTGTTTTGTTCTGATTAAAATATTCATGTATATAGTCATATAGATAGTAGACATAGGTATTTTGCATACATTCCCATTACACATTTATATACAAGGTACATGATAAGGTACCTTCTTACTTAATTATGTTTAATTTTAAGAAAAATTACTTTAATAAAAATAACATGGGAACACCATATAAAACATTTTCCTCAAAAAATTAAACACTAATATTTTCTATTATAACAAGGTATTTTTCTTTTTATAACGATAATTGAAAATTGTAATTACATATACATATTATATGTGCATGAGCAATACACTTTTTTCAGCAATTCACTCGTTTTTATAATAATATGTTTTATGGTGCCTATATATGAAATAATAAATAAGTTTTGACTTTTAGATTGACGGTTGACGTAAAATATTACAAGGAACGATTAGAGACTTTCCCAGCACAGATATATTGTTATATAATTATTATGCTTTCGTTGATGAGAAAACATTTCTATTGAGGATTAAGTGAATATTCTTTCAAGAGTTCAATTTGTTGCACCTTATTGTTCCCGAAGAGTAGGCATATGAAAATAAAATAACTGAAAAAAATTGAGCTTTTAAACACAAACTGCACTCGGCTCGCTAAAAAATTGTTTTTTTGTATTCAATAAAGTTTGACCAACAATATTACATATATGGTATATAAAATGTATTTTAAACTGGTGGTAAAATGAACAATATTGAAATATTATATATGTATACCTATTCTTTTTCTTTTCGTGTTGGTCCTCAGCGTTGTTTTTCATTCCCTTCCCAAGAAGTAGTGATTTGTATCACCTTGCAGTCTGTGGTATTATTTACCATCATAAATTCTTCTTTAACAGATGGTCTGCATCTCGCTCCACGCCACATTCACATTCCTTATCCTCTTTCGTTCCCTACATCTTCATATTACCAGCAGTCCTTCTAGTTTCGGTTCTTATCCTATTAAGTGTTTTCATATTCGCCACGGTAAATAGCTAACAGGGAGTAAATTTTCTTTCGAGTTCTTCCAATATATGTGAGTTCGTATCTTTTATTTCCTCCTTCCATGTTTGTATTATTGTTGCTTCGGGTGTTTGTAATGAATCAGTTGTGGTATTCATAAGTTTATTCCTATACTTCAGTGCTCTCCATGAAATAAGCTCCATATAACAGGTCTTATATCTGATTATTGTGTTGTTCTATTTTTTATTCTTGCTACTACCTCTCGTCTTATGTTTTGAGGTACTATTTGGCATAATATTTGTAAATTTTAAGTAGTGGTACGAGGGGTAGTAGTAGAATAGTAGATATACCTCTGATATGTTGGTATTCCATGATTCAGTAGCACTCTCAGACGATACTAAATAATTAAAATTATGTATAATTTCCAATTTTTAATCATATGGGGTACTTGTAATGAAGTCGTTAAAGATGATGCAGTATTTTTAGCTTATTTTCGTTGTAATATAGTCACATTTTTTTCATTTGCTATAAATTAATACTACAGCAGCGATTTGGCCACAATCAATTACAATATCTTTTAACAGGCAATGATCCATTATCTGCATATTTCCTGAAAAATGTACGTATAGATACATCTATTTTCCGATGATAGATCTGTCTAGTTTGAAATAAGCTTAAGCCACCTCTCCAAATTTCTATCACTCCAAACGAAATCATCTGAAAAAGGCTGTTGTACATAAGTATATTTTTCAGAAAATGTGGACATAATGGATGATTGGCTGTTAAAAGATTTTTTTGGTCGTGGTGACTATTGAATATCGGAGATGATAACTTTTCTAACAGCATAGCGCACACCGTTCACTTTAACGCTTAATTTTTTCCTCACAACACTAAGAGTAAGTCTTATTCATTCGTCCAATTTTAATTGTACTCTGTTGAGCATAATTAGTTTGAATCATAACTGAATGCAGTATCTTACTATAAGCTAAAATAAATAAGTATTATTGTTGTCGGTGAAGACAAAATATTAGATATTTCGGATAAATTTGCAATAACTATTAAATAATAAAAAATTAATGCTCACAATCACAATACGTTATTTTAATACATGTTGATTTATTAATAATAATTATGTAATTAATTTGATCATTTTTATTTTTTGAGCAAACATTTGTTTATAAATCAAAAATTCAGTTTTTGTCATTCATAACTGATCAATTTCAATTTATATCATTACGATTGCAAATTATGTGCACCCTGAGACCCTCCATCAATATATCGCATGCAATACGGCAATAATTCACCACAGCATTATATCAATCCGAAATTGAGATACCTACTTTCTTATTCCTATTTGGCGTGTCTCTCCTTATACCTGCAGTTAAGCGTTTAATTACTAGCTTTTATTGTGATCGCAACTTAAGATACATTCAAATTACAGTAGTAACACTACGTGAACCTTTAAATACGCGTTTCGTAAGTTGTGTACGTATTGCATGTGATGTGCTGTGTGCCTGTGTGTAATTAACACATATTATTTCATACCCTCGACACGGTCGATTACAACTGCGATTACGTCTAAATTATCGTGTTCTTTAGAAAATATTGTGCCACTTTAGGTTACTATTACTATAGGTACTAGCAAAATACTCAGGTTAGATAAATAACAGCAAGTCTACGAAGGACTTTCACGCATACTTAAATGCAATGTTAGAGAAGAATTACAATGCTCCCTATTTACAAATTGCAATTATTTTCAGATAATTTAATTTTTAAGTTACTTACTCACTAGATAATTTTTTTATTTATACTGCAGATACCTACTCAAAAATAAAAATAAAAGTATAATGAACTTTTGAACTATATTGAATTTATTGTAAATTAATATATGAATACTAAAACACACATTTTTAAATAAATATATATAGGTATATGAAACAGTTTATAAAAATAAAAATAATATTATCTTCTTAATGATGATTCTAAAGGAAAATTTGTTGGAGAAAAATGTAGCGTGCAAAATATTAGCAAATTTGAAATGCTAGTTTTAACTAGTTTTAAGTGAATTCTGTAAGTATTTATAATTATCTTCACCTGGTTATAGTTTATAGTCAAATATTTCTACTATCATATAAAGTAACAGCTGATGACCGAATATTCCAATTATTTATAATTTGATGCTGTGGTCAGGTTAAATGTGTTAGATTTCTCAACTGTTTTCGGATCTAAACTCACATTTCCAATAACCATATCATAACAATGATACATGGATACAATGTAACTTATAACATTAATTTCTACTTTATTATTTTTCAAACAACCCAATTATCTATTAAATAATTGTAATTTTAGCATTGTATAATAAAACAAAAATAGTTTTTATATTCAAACAAAAGAAGTTACAGGGGAATAAGAAGATTGTTTAAAAACGTGTATGTTTTTTGTAACGAAACGCCTAATAATTATGTAAGCAAATAACAAAACGAAAATTAGTGTGTTACAAGACAATGGTCACACACTCACACGGCACTCTCCTATTCGTTTTACATTCAATATTCAAAAGGTGTAATTACCCACCATCACTAATACATCCTGTTTTCCGTATATAAGTATTAAGTACATTTTTAAATGCTATTTATTTTTTACATTATCGTCAATTTAAGTGTAAATCACGCGTTTTGCATACAAATTCGACAACTGCCACTAGATATATTTATATTGTTTTTAATTTTATTGTCTGATATTCTATCACACAGTCGTTATCAGTCTTTCCAAAGTTGGTGTTTAACAAGTACAACAATAAGTAAAGATATAAATATTATCTAAATTCAAATAAACAAGTTATCAAAATGAATATACTACCTGTATTAGGTACAACTTGTAATTATAATTTATACAATACATTTTTTCACACCTATTAAAGCTTTTATATGCTGCAGCATATGTAATAGATTTACAGATTAGAAATTAATACTAAATTTTTTTTCACACATACTTAATTACTGACTAAGTATACTATTATAGTCATTAGAATAACCACGATGTGTTTAAAAAGTCAGTATTACCTATACACATGACGAAGATATTTTAATACATATTATTGTAAACAAGTTCACTGCATATTATAGCATTTTATCATTTGAGTTAAACCATATAAGAAATTAATATAATCTGGATAGAAGAATATTTTTATTATAATGAAAAAATAAGAGTTAGAATATCTCATGAAGACATCATTCACTTAAAAAGTGTGAGGCGGAGACAACGCACGCGGGGGTGGTTTCCTCTATTAATTTTTTAATTTGACAATGATTAGGTACCTATAGATTTTAATATTTTATTTAGACATATAACTAACATTTAATTTTTTTTTCGACATAATTTATTTGTAAGACTTATTCATTCATACTTCAGGCCTGTTAGTTATAAAGTTATTGAATTAAAAACTACATGTAAAATGTTATAGTAATGACAACACTATAATTTATTATATAAAAATGAAAAACACATATTTTTTGTAAATAATTAATATTGTACTTTGGAAGTATATACTCAAATTTATAAAAAAATTTATGTTTATATATTTAAATTATTTGTCCTCAAATATCAATTATTACTTAGTAGGTATCTATACATAAAGTTTATCCTTATACCGCAATATTTTATATTTTATAGCTATATTATAAAATAAAATATTTCGAAACTAAAAGAAAATAATATATTAAAAATATTCACTTGCTAAACTATCTATTGTTTAAAAATTAGTTAGTAAAAAGTTGTAAGTAAAAAATGTTCCAATTTTTTTTTAAAATTATTATAACAGGTATATTTCTTAGTAAAATTATATAGATATTAATAAATAAATGTTCAGTCATCACTATTACCCTCTAAACATTATTAAGTTATAAATACTTATATTCGTATAAGCATAATGCGAACTATTGGGAAGCTTAGTATATTATTGGTTAGATTTAGACACACAAAAGTCGTTTAGTATAGCCATTTAATAATAGGTACATATTAGGTATATATTATAAATATAGGTATGTTTTATTTTTATTCAACCTGCAGATTGCAGACTGCTGCAGACACTTTAAAATGGGAAATGAATAATTAAAAAATATATATATTTAAATATTAGTTATTATTCATGAACAAATTATACTACTTTAAAATAAAAAAAAAAGATAGCACGCTACTCGATATTTTTCCTTGACAAGGATAATATATAAGTCATAAACTCATAAATAACATGGTATTTTTAATAATTAACCATGACAACGAAAATCTTAAAAAAAATTGGTCAGAAACATTTTATAGTGTATCCTGCAGTTCCAAAAGATATTTACGTTAAAATTATCAACTCTGCATTCTACGATTTGTATTAGTCTCCCAAATCTCAAAAAAAAAAAAAAAATTATATCAATACTATTCTAGTTCTGCGGTTAGTACCATAATAACTAATAACATGTGGATATTTATTGTTATAAATTGAATAAGTATAACGAGGCCAGTACATGTCTAATTATATTGATGGGATGTGCCATGTGCACACTTACTAAAATGCATAAAAAGTTATAAAAATATCATTGGAAATAAACTATAAGAACTGCATTGTGTACCTATTCTTACGTATAAATAACACATAGAACATTGTTGCTATAAACTTAAGTATATTATAATATAATTCCAACGGAGAAGGAAAAACGCGTCGTCCTGGTACGCGTGGTGTCATGATGGTATTTTATACTAGGTACGTCTTGGGCCATAGCCCGTACCAAATACATATAATATATTGACACTGTGCTTTCCCAGCATACTCAAGCTAAATATTCACTGCATCTGCTAGTCCCGTTTTAATATGTGCCGCGTGTCCGCTAAGAAAGTCATTAAAACGATGGCAAACTGCTAGCAATAGTAAATATTGCCAGCGATTAGCGCGACAGTGTTCTCAATGACGGACGTGAATGAATTGAATATGAATTGAAATATATTATACAATATATATATATATATATATATGCACACAAGTGTACCTGTGTATGTGTATAAAAACACGCCTAATATGTACACAATGAATTATTCAAAGGGCAAAATCGTTATCCCCGTACGGACACAAAACGCGTTTTATTCTGTAAAGTAAAATAAAAAAAAATTTAATTTACAACGTCCACGAGACCGTCTCGCTTGAATATTAACGACTGCCGCCCAACAAATGGTGCAATTTCGTCGTGGGAGCTACCTTATGATAATATTTCTGTCGCGCTACCGGATATCGGTACCTTATAATATTACATTATGTACTCTTATCGCTCTAAAAATTCCTACTGCCAAATTTACAGTAATTTCAATACAAAACCTACCTATTTATAGTTTTCTAAGTTATACCAATCTTACGCACACGTGCCTACCTATTGGACGTATTATTGGAAAAGTATTTAAATTTTAAACAAAACATTTACGTTAAAATCTATTCATGTATTATTTCTCACTTAGTCATTGTAGTATTTAGATCACTAGGTAATCTTTATTCATAAGTCATAAACTATTTTATTTAAATATTTTATAAGCTCAACAATTTTAAAACGGACGTTTAGTGTAACATTTTAACATCCATATAGATGCATATTATATCTACACATGCAAAATTATAGCATACGTTTAAACATGCCTATAGTAAACTGTATGCAGGAGTTCGTAAACGATTATATCCCTATATAAAATACAACTTAATATGTGTAAGCTATGCACTAACCAATCAAAATAAACTCTAATGAACCATATTATATAGTCTACTTAAAATCGTTTTATAAACATAATAATGGACTGATATATATTATTATCCATTACAACGCCGATAACAAACTGTATCAAAAAACTGTTCTGTGAATAAACCTATAACAAAATAGATTTCTAAATAATAGACATATTACCTATTACAATCATTCAAAAGCTCACAAAATTAATCTCAGTAAAAATAATAAACATTGAACTTATGACGTACTACTATTATAATAATACATTAACAATATTTTATGAGCATAGTATGTATGTTGTACCACTTGTACCTGCATAATACAAATCCATACTTACCCCGTCGATACATATTTTTAATAATATTTCACTAATAAACTTAGATATCAACTATAAACATAAATAAAAGATAAATCCAACGAAAAACGAATATTTTAATATTATTATTATAAAATAATTATAAAATCAAATTATAAATTAAGCCAAAATATATGAGTATAAAAATAAATACAATACGTATTAACTGGAGGGTGGGTAGTAATTCATTAAAAAATCTCATTAAAATATATCGGACATATTATATTATATACCTATCCTATAAAGTATAGTAATATTCTCCATAATATACCTTAGAAAACATGAGTAGGTACATGAATATTTAGATATACATTATTAAATACCAAAATATGCAAAATTGTATAATGAATTATATATATTTTAATTGAATGAAAAACGTTGAAAATATCGAATAAACAATCTTAAAAATAATTAATATGTAGTATTAAAATAGGTATATTTTCTTGTATTTTACTACTAAAGGAAAATGCTATATAACATCCGCTCTATAATAATAACTTTTACATTTTGAAAAGAAAAAAAACCATTTTGTTCCTGTATGATTACTGATTAGCATATAGGACAATCATCGGATACGGCATGCAGGAAGAGTTGCCCGAAGCCAATGAGTTTTCCACGTGTGTTATATAGTATTACACATACTAAATCATTGTTGTTAATCGCTGCCACGTATACAAACACACACGATATTGTAAATTACATTGTAATTTTAAACGTCCATTTTATACACAAGCGTTACTTGCTATCGAATATAAATGAGCATGTCCGAATTAGGACAGGGTTGTGTTATAATTATCGGTGCAAGGAGCACCCTCAAGCCACAGTTGACGTCCGCTGGGCGGGAACTCGGACGATTATTTCCATTGAGAAACACCATAATAACTAACAGTGTATAATATATTAAAAAGAGTTTCAGATAGTTTTTTTTTTAATTTTGCTCAATGAGAAATTCAACTTCATTAGTCTTGTGTGAAGAATATGGCTCCGGGTTTAATGTGTGCGTTGTATATGAAGAGGTATAATAATATAAACATCAAGTGATGAGTATACACGTCAAGTCTTGTCTATAACACCGGCCATTAAGGACTGATGACAAACTACCTCTTGGCGCTATGTACATTGTACGTTCTAGCTTATCGTTTTTTTCTTCTTCCATAAATTGATGACTTTCTACTTTTTCGTTCAATTTTCGTCGCTACTTAACGCCACATATCATGCGTAATTTTCTTCATAGCTTCTAAAGCGCGATATTTTTGTTATTATTATTTTAAAAAATCACGATGGATGTGGTTTTTTTCAAGTGAGTAACTCAATTCAAGGATTATATATTATATAATTAAATACATAATGTATATAAGTTGTCTTGTTATTATCATACATGTATACTATATATAGAGATATTCATAATTTTTCAAATTTATGGTTGCATAATTTATTAGTTTATTTTAAAATTATTGAATGTATAAAGATTATTATATAAATATTAAATACATAAAGGTGCCTACCAGTTAAGTTTAAAAAAAAATAGTTCTAAATTTCTAATCGTATAGGTATATGACTGTAATGAGAATAATGATTTTTACTTATTGTATTATCTGTAAAATAACTCAAATTCTAGGTAAAAAATTAAAAGTAAAGGGACCTATCTTGCATTGAATAATCATAAGGTCTAATAATATTGGTTTTTCTTTAAATATCTATGATAATGACATGTATAGCCAGTACTCAGTATATAACCGTCATATTATAACAATTATAAATATTTATGTACATAGTATTTTTTTTATTTTTTTTATATCATTTATTATTAAAATACACATTCTGTATAACACAATAAATGTATGTGATGGAGGTGACATGGCTTTCAGTACATAATATAACATGGGGACTGGAGGTATATTTTATTATGAAATATTCAAGATTTTCAAGAAGAAAAATTCGATAAATTCTTTCTTGAAAATCTTGATTGTGATATTAACTTACCAATTTTTTTAAATTATCGGAAAAAAAAAAATAAAGAAAACTATACTTTTCACATAGTCAGTTATTGATAAAATCGATTTTGGTTCTTTGTGTAACTATGAAAAACTGTATAGTCACATGAAGTTTTCACTGCATGCTTATATTAGAATTTTCTATACCTATATACATGATAACATTTTTGAAATATTTTGACTAGTTTTGAGCTATAAATAGAAGTATGCAATTTTTGATTTTTGGTTCCAAGCGAGACGATGAATGTGTACAAATATACACTTATATAATACAACTACGTGCCGAACAATCACCTAGCCTGGACTAGCCTAACTTATCCTATCAGTATTTACCTTCGATAGATCCACCCGAGTTGTTTACACTGCCGACCACAATACTGTTTCTCCAACCTGAAATATAGATTTTCAAAAGACAACCCTTGACACTCAATTTTTTACAGTGACTTTCCCAAACCGCCATTGTCGAACGATAAATCTGTCATCCGAGAAATAAATAATAACAATTATGACACTGGATGTTAATCACATTAAAAAAGATACGTCGATAAAATAATACGTATTATATAACGGCGTGCAATGGCCAATAGTTATTTTGTATTTCAGTAAGTATACATTTCAAGCACGTTACAACCAATTTTTCATCAACAGAGATCCATGAGATCTATGGTAATAAATATATAAGCCACACTCGACGTATCAATATAGTAATAATGTATATAGTATATCTGTATCGCACCTCCCACGTCCTGTGTAATATCTTTTGTAAAATGTCATATACATAATGCTATATTCTCAGTTTATTATACTCCCCTGCAGCTACTACATTACGTATAGAATGTGACCTCTTTCAGTGGATATGGTCTAATACTGTAATACTATACTAAATAGAGTATCCTTACTCCACTATTGAAAAGGTAAAACAATGTTCTCAAAATAACCCAGAGTGATTGGCTCACTGACGATCTCCGTACTTAATACATTTTTGTATTATACATTTATACAATGTTTTCTAGTTGAAAATGACTATTTACTCATAAATTATGCAAAAAATATTACTTAAATAATTTGTTCATTGTAGTATGTTATACTTTAGTTAGAGAAAAAAATCCATAGAATGCAAGAAGATTTGAATAATACTAAACAAAAGAACGATGAATTGACACACGCAGTTGCACGATTTCAAATCTTCGGCTAATTTGATAAGAAAATTCAATCGAAAAATATTAACGAAGCAAAAATTGAAATCGGAAAATTGTCAATTCAAAATAAAAAATAGTATAATTTATGTTAAATATATTTTTTTTTGTAAAGTATAGATAAATATTTTATAATTATAGAATTTACCAGTATAAAACCAATAGACCTGCCTACTATTAAAAGAAATAGCCATGATTTTTAATCGTAAATATTATTATCATTTATGGTCAACAAATTTAAAAATAAACTGGGTTTTTAACGTTATCGTAATATCGAATGTGCATTGTACACTAATACGCCATGCGCTGCCGACCCTCCGCAACATTCGTGATTAACTTTGTCATTAATTGATTCAATCACAAGTAATATAAAATCAAATAGTATTTAACTTTTTAGGATCTGTTCAATTTTTATACTCTTTCATTGAAGGCAGCCCTACGCGACATAATATTTTTGAAAATATAGCTTAAGAACATGGGTCTAATATTAAAACGTTTAAGTCATGCTTAACAACAAGGTGGGCATGTCGCTCAAATGCAGCAAATGCTATTAAACACAGCTATAGTGCATTATTAAAAGCGTTGGACGAAATAACAAAAAAGAGTTTGTTGCCAGATGGTAAAAATGAAAGGCTTAGGACTTTAAAGTCAAATCAAATCATTTTATTATATTTTTTGTATGAATATGATGCAACCTATTTTACAAATAGTTTTGAAAATGAGTTCTTCATTGCAAACTCCTAAATTAGATCTGCAGTTAGACATAATTAATCTCTTAAGTCTTTACTAATTTCAATGAGGAATTCATGTGAAGAATTTGAGTTAATTTTCAAAAATACTAAATATATTTGTATTAATCATAATATTATTAAACCTCCTACTAAGAATAGGAAAATATCTAAAAAAATAGATAGTGAAATAAATAAATGATAATGCTACAGAAACACAGCATTATTTTAAAACTAAGTTTGATGAAATGAACGTGAATGTTTACAACACAACTTTAGATGAATTAATAAATTGACTGGACTTAAGATTTAAGCAAGAAACATTAGACATGATAAATATAATAAGTAATCTTGTGAATTTGGATATTAAAATAGAAAATTATAACACAGAATTTGACATATTGAATAAATATTTCCATATTTCTAAAGAATCATTGATTTCTAAGATAACCCTTTTGCAACAATTAGAAGATACTATTAAAGGTACTTGCTCTGGTTCTGTTTATAACTGGCTTAACAAATGTGATTGATCAAATATTCTTAATAATTGAATTATGTCCATGTAATTTATCTATGTTTAAAAATATTTGTTATAATCTCTGTGACGAGTTGTGGTTAAAAGATTAGTTTTTTTAAACTTACCATTGTAAAAAGCAAACTTAGATCTACCATGACACAGGATAGACTAAATGCATTATTGTGTCTATTTGTCGAACAATAATTAACTTCTTCTGTAAATATTAATGCCGTAATTTATGTATTTCAAAATTTAATATCCGTAGAGTGTAAATTAATATTATATGTTTGTAAAAAAAATTTTGAATATTAATAAGAGGTTTTATTGTTTTATTTACAACTTTAATTATGTACCATATTATTACCAATTATTATTAATTTAATTATTATTTTTAAAATATAGGTATACTTTAAATTGTTATTAATGTTCATTTATTTTATTATATTATAAATAATAAATATTAACCAGGCTTGTGAAAAAGTACACCTTTATTGGCTTAGTACCTTACTGTATAACTTTTTATCCAAAAAAACAAATAACCAATACAATTTTAATTTTGATGCTCAAAAGTAAAAAAAGTTTAACTATGGGCCAGTTTTAATGACGAATTTGAAGAATGGGCCAAATTAATCTCTTGCTGCCCCTGAACCGGAGTCTGCGCACGCCTATGGTATTATCATAATATTGCCTTCTTCCGAAGATGCCAATGTATTATAATTATATTTACTATTTAGGAATTATGTAAAATACCAATGAACTTTGAACAAGAAATCAAATTGATTATATACATATATATATATATCAATTATTGATTTTAACTTAGTGAAAAATTCTAAATTTTTAACATAAAAATGTAGTATTTTTTATGAAATTAAAACACCAATTTTATAAATCTTTCATAGATAATTGTTGATATTATTAACAACCAAAAATATGTTTATAGTATTAAAATGTATTATATAAAACATAAAATGTCACTTTATATTGTTCCGATAAATTACAAAACGTCAAAGGTCGTGGATGGGTATTTGTTATCAAATTATATCAAAATAGATTTGCATACAATATAAATAACAACAACCATTGAATCAACTGCAGTGTAGAATCATTTTATTCAGTGGATGCGTAGAAGAGATAATGTTATTGAAACTGTTATACAGTTTGAGAATGAATAACGATGAATAGTATAAGCATTAACGAGGATACAGATAGATAAATAGGAACGGCTTTTGGGAGCAGAATCTGACGACGTGCAAAATCATATGAAAACAATTGCGCAATTGATCAAATACGAGATGGGCAATCATTGAGAGTCTATAATAATGTTGAAGTTATGCTGAGGTATCGTGTCGTCTCTGCAGGACGACACGACTGCACAATTTGTTTTCAAGACAGGTTTAGTTTCTACAATCGCAGTTTGATGCCCATTATGAATTTCCAAGTATACACATATTATATACAAACGATATAAAAGAATACAATTTTAATCCATTAACACCTCTTCTAAGTTTTTACTCCATTATTTTGGACATATTTTTTTTTATAACGCAAATTAAATTGTAAAAAATGTTAACGTACTGAATGATTAGTACAACAATCACTATAACTGTACTCACTCCAATATATCAATGCTAAATTTAGGGTAAGTTAACTTTACACCAACGTATGAACAAGAGTATTCACTAAGAGATTGCATCAATAATTATAATACTATATATAAGTATACCTACATATAATACATATTATTATAGTTAATTAATTAAATGACTACTAAATCACCTCAGATAACTTGAAAACATAATATATTTCTACATATTCTGAACTTCAATGAATGTAAATTATCATTATATTTGAAAAAAAAAAATTATTTTTTAAGTTATTTTGCTATTCTTTCTATCAATAATAGTTACATACGATTTCTTATCATATGCATATTTTACATTGTAATACACCTAGAACTTACAAATGCTTAGTTTATAAAAAAATACAAAATCAAAATGAACTCAATATTTTACTGGTCGTATCTAAAATCTAAAATTTAAATATTATGCAACCATTTTTTTACAGCTGCGCTATATCATAAATATATTAAAAGATCATCATAAACCAAAAACATTACCATTAATTTTGAATTTTTTATTTGTCTCGTAAACTCATGAAAATTAGTGAATTTAAATTGTCTAACCTAAACATATCCGGAAATCATTTTTAATAAGATAAAATATACAAGTATCTATAGGTATATATATTTATATTTGATTGCAATTGTTCGTTCAGTGTAACAAGCCGTAAGAATAATCACTCTCTCATAATCTCACATTGGTCAATGTTCGGCTGTATATTTCAAAGTGATGACTGATGATGTAAGATTTACAAATTGTAAAGAGTATTTAAATCTTTCATGTGCAGCCTCAGAAATTTACAAAAACTGAGTACCTAATCTAACTAAAAATAAATGTTGCTGTACTATAATTGTATAAGACAAGAACGCACAATAAGTCTACACCATTGCAAATTAATCTTTATTTTACGATGTATGTTAAATTTAGTTAGCAAAACAATTATTGGAATGTTAATTAAAGAATTAAAATTAAAAAAATAGTAAACTAAATGATGAGGTATTTTTTTGATCTAAAACTGTTTATTTTTCGAAAAAAAATAAATTATAAATATAAGCCCAAGTGGAGCTGTGGAGATAATTGGGGTACTAGAGAAAATAAATTGAAACTGATGATGGCTAGAACGGCCCCCCAATATGAGAACCATGTGGAATGGAACACGTATTAACTATAAATGCCTAAAGTTCAAAAACTCCAGAAATAAACACCACATACTTAAATAGCTACTATAAGAGAAGTCTAACAACCAGACCCCCGATCAAATATCAACATCATCAACTTTCTATAAAAGAAAGAGATCTATACAACTTAATATAAGCACTATAGGTATATAATGTAAAATATATGTAATTACAATATAAATTAGAACTAATGACCTAGAAGCTGATATTATTATGATCAATAAACAAAAAAAAATAAAACTGAAGGGAAACTGTAAAATGTAGGTTTACTTAGCATCAAAATTGAGTGTGATGAAGTTATTAAATAGCCAAGATAATAGGTAATAGCTAGTACACTATCCAGTATCCAACCAGTGGTTATTAATGGTTATGCCTACATTTAGACAAACTAGTTAAACATTTAAAAATACCAAATAAGTTTGTATTTAATATTTAGCAGTTTTTAAAACTAAATAACAGGTCAGCAAAGATTTCATACAAATAATTTACTCAAAATGTATCAATTATGTTTGTTATTGATACATTAAAGTTCTAAAAGCGCTAATTTTAGAACAATCCTTAAAGATGTTAAATACAAGTTTTCCCTAAAAAAATAAAAAAAAACCATATAGTACAGCGACAAGCTTCTATAATACATTCGACAGAGTGCATGCAAATATAATACGTAACAATGTGAATGTTGAACAACACATATATTATAGCCTATGGCCTATAGATTTCACAGTAAATATTTTGTTACATACGTATATAGTTCTGATGTGTACCTATGTTTTGGTTTGATTTTAAAAAATCTTAATTTTGGCCAATGATTTATTTAATATTTATTATTTACGAATCGAGTTTATTTCACTAATTTTATTCACAATAGTTTCGTTGGGTACGCGGACCTATATAATTATTAACGTTTTACAATAAACCTGCAATCTATAGTCAATATAGAATTAAATAAAAATCGACGACAACTATTTTATTAATAAATGGATATACAATTTATTTATATGTAGCCAATAGCCATGATATATAAGTAGATATACCTGCAAGTAAACCCCACTGATATTTTAAACCATTTTTATTATCTAGTTTGGTTTTCGAAAAAAAAAACATAATCACGCAAAATATAAAAACCGTTGCATGATGAATACTCATATAAAATATCTAATAAAAATATTATTTTTTACTCATAATTTGTATACAATTATGTAAATGGCCCTATAATTGTATTGTATAATACTTAGAAGTGTCAATTCTCAGTAATCAGTGGTAGGTTATCATAATTTCTAACACAAAGTGAATAAAATAAATGTCTGCAATTTTATTAATATTTCTAATAAATATATTAGGGGAAGTAATCGGAAACTAGTTCCCATGGTATGGTCAATTTAAATAGTAAAAAAACAAAATACACATACCATGAATAACTAAGGGGTATGAAATATTTGATTTTTTTGATTTTTACGTAGGTATCATCAAAACACGAAGTAAGAGGACATATACCTAAGACTACTTGTATGTACTATAACCTGTGCAGCAATAAATTAATTTTAAATGCATGACTATTATATTCAATATTGTCTATTTATATTATAGTTTTCACTCAAACATTCATTTTTCTTCATCTATTCAATACTACCTACCTATATATGATATAATTAATTACTGCAGAGTTGAGATGAAATAGATAATACCTATGTTTTAAAAATTTTAATGTATAAGACTTATAAGATGGTTTTGTAAAGTACTAGAGATTATATTTTCTTGTTTTTCTCTAATGCAACTGTAATAATCGTATTATTATTAATATTATTTCGTAAACCTGTATTTTTAAATATTATGACATAACACATCCCGAATAAAAAATAACTACCTACAACATAATGTAAAATCACAAGGCGTTAACAGCTAAATGTTGTACATAATATAGGAATTATATATTTATATCACCTAGCTAAGTAGTTTTTTTTTTGTCACATATTAAACAAGCAGATATAAAAATAAACAATAAAACGAGCTAGTCGTGCATATAAGAACAATCTTTCGGTTCGATCTTGTTGGAAAAATGTTTTATATTGTTTTTTTCACATTAATCAATTTGATCATATTATTAATACCTATTTGAGAAACAATCGAGTACCAAAAGAAATAACCTAAATTATGAAATGACATTAACTCAATAGTATTCCAAAAAAAATTCCAAGACATTTTAAAAATGTTACAGTTTAAGTTAGAAAGTAGTGCTTAAATTGAGGAGTTACGTGAGGAAATAAACAGGGGAATTAAGTCACTCTTCCTTAAAAAAAATATTTATGCGTATATCACAATTCTCACTATCCCTAATTATATTCTAATCAATAAGACATTTAAATATTCAGGTACGAACCATTTTTTTACACTTTTGGCCCTTGAATTTTTCTCAATTGGAGTACTGTTGAACTCTTCAAAATGAAGGTATACCTTAAACTGAATATAAAACTATACTTGCAGTACAATTTCTCAATAATTCGTTTTAGCTACTCTGATGTCAGATATATGTAGTGTGATGTGAGTATAAAATTGATCATTTTCACAAGTGTTGGAATAAGCGGTGTCTTTCTTACTCTCTAAATCGTTGAGCGTGTTTTATGCGGTGTTTCCGAATTGCGGACAAAGTGACAAAAACCATGTGAGTTGCGGACAAAATCTAAAAAGGTAACATACGAATTGCGGACACAAATATAAGATACGAATTGCGGACAAATGTCCAATTTTTATTTTTGATATTAACGATTGTGGACGTTGGGAAATTACTGTTATTAACGATGTATATATATATATATATTATTTATCAGCATATAAGATTGTGCAGGCGCTTTTGAAACGACTGTCAAAAAATATGTTTAATCAGTTTATCGACAACCTTACTCGCTTGCTTATCTGTCGTAGTGTCGTCTTTCTGTTCGTTTATTTCCAATTTTTTTGTATAAAAATGTATAGTGAAAAACTTAAAGAGTTAGGTACGTGTGGTTGACGGTTTTAAGTTCCGTTTTCATCGCATAATGAAAAATGAAATTCAACGGTGGGCGTGTACAAATAAAAGGTGTAATGCATTTTTAAAATTTGATACACATGGTGTTGAAATAGACAATAATCTTGAACATAATAATCACGCGGCCGATGAGAAACGATCACTTGTGCGGCAGAAATTAAGTAACAGTGTCAAACGTAAAGCGGTAGAGCAGCTATGTGAACGTCCCAGCAAAATTATACATTCTGAGATTACATCAGATGATTTAAATATATTAGACTCAAAGGATATAAATTTAATCCGAAAAAATATTCACACTGCTCGTATGAGTAAGTATCCAATATTACCTAAAACACTTTTGGAATTTTATGCGATGGTTCCCGACGTAGTAGATAAATTACACACCAATGGAGGTGAAAAATGGATTATTGACATTGACAATAATAAAGGTGTTGTGTGCTTCTCTACAATTAAAAATTTAAATTTTTTTAAAAAGTGTGATGCTGTTTTGATGGATGGTACTTTTTCAAGCTGTCCATCTCTGTTTAATCAATTGTTCGTGGTTCATGGCGTAAAAAATAATATTTACGTACCATTATTTTTTTGTTTATTGATGGGAAAATCAGTTACTGATTATTGTACAGCACTCGAGTTTTTGAAACAGCGTTCACCACTACTACCAACCACTTTTCATATTGATTTTGAACAATCTATCCACTCAGCTGTTCGTCTAGTATGGCCAATGAGCAAAATAAAAGGGTGTCGGTTCCATCTCGGACAAGCTTGGTACCGAAAAATGCAGTCATTAGGTCTAGCTAAAGTATATAGTACTGAAGGTAAACTTAATGGTATGTTTTATCGTAGTCACCCTAATATATACCAATTGATCGAGGCCTTAAATGAAGTACAGACTAGTAGTTATACTAAAATGAATTGTACTGCTGTACGAAATTTAAAACGAGCAAAACAAACTGTAGACAAGGAGGAATTTATTAGCAAGAAAATGTTGCAATATTCAAGTGGTGAAATAAATAGAATAGCATTTATACAGGATGTATCAAAAAAATTTTTGCCACAAAATTTAAATCTTTAAATAATAATATAATATAGTAACTTTAAATAATTTTAAAAATAACGATTGCATTTTTGCAAGACACACATATTTTTAACCTCACCTACCAATTTTTTGGTAGCTTGTCCTAAATCCTGAAAAGTAGTGAAGGGAAATATTTGTGTCCGCAACTCACGTGGTTTTTATTAAAAATAATCTCTGTACGCAATTAGTATTATGACAACGAAACGCGTGTCCGCAATTGTTATGTTATAATATTGACCTAAAATAATTTATCCGCAACTAGTATGTGTCCGTTTTATGCACACACGAAGTGGTTTTCGGTTCTCGGGGCCATCGACGATGTTCACCTGTCCGTCATCGGTTCATTAATTACTAATTAACACGGTAGTTTTTTAGTGCAAATCACTTCAATTGCGCCTAAGGGGGTTCGAAAATTCCTGATGTATATCATATACCTATTGTATTAAATACACCATTATTATTTATTATACCCTATATACCGAAATAAATTACATACCATTCCACCCCATTTACAGTAAATCGGCCACAGTTATTAGAAATGTTCAAATGCCCCTTTCCACTGATATACTATTACTCTTTAGAAATAAAAAAATGTTAAACTGTTCCTTTTTATACAGTATAACTTTCTCATCTATAAGAAGTATATACGGACAATAAGTCAAATTAATTTTAGTCGGTATGATTTTCTTAAAACTTTCCATGCATGGATTCGCATACAGCGTACGAACGTAATATTCGTAATTCGTTCATTTGTTCAGAACTCATCTTAAATACCTTTAGGTCTCTAAACTGAATTAGTATAAGTGGTTATAAGCATACACCTATTTATACAATAATTTTTCGAATATAAGTATATCGGAAGATATGGATTTCCGATGTTCCCCATATGGCCCCCAATTGTTCGTAGCTTAACGGCCTATAGGAAAGTAGGAAGAAAATAGATTTTTTTACATATTGCATTAAAAATATACATATATTTGTTTATTAACATTTTATACATGTATAATATAATAAATAAAGTAAGTAAGTTACTAATTACTAAATTTTTTTTTATATCGTACCTATAAATGTAGGCGCAAACATGTATGTAATCAAAATGTTTTTTGAAAGTGACTATTATTGAAATAGATACATGTTATAAAATTTAAAATATATATGGTCAGCGAATTTGTTGCATTATTCTTTTGTGGTTTGTAAGTGAAATATCCACCCCCCCCCCCTAAACTACTCGTTAAATGCAATATTATATTTTACCGTCTGTAGAGTGGCACAGGCAGAAGCGATTTATGGTGTTTGCATAATGCGTATGTACACTACAGCACTTCTCTCATTTTACGTAAGCGTAACCGTTAGATCAAACAAAGTAATAAAATTGTAAATGCTTGTGTATGTATACTGTATACCTATATCTACTAGTATTATACATTTATGCCTCGTATATGCTAAATTTGAGTGCATAATATTATTTCGAAATGCCAGTAACAGTAATGATTCATAATTAATACGTTTTTAAAAATTAATAAAAAATATGAAAAATGAAGAGTACGTAGTATAGAGTACAAGATACCTTGTATTTAAGAAACTAAATGTAGCCGGAAACTGCCCCAGTCCCCAGAGTTTATATCATTATTATGCCGTCGTCGATGACAATAACAATAATACTTAATAATAAGTTGACGGTGGACACCATAGTCCACCGTATGTACATAGTATATTAGCAGGTACATTGTATTCTAAGGTATATATCTGTAATATAATGGGTACTTACTCAGTTACTCGTTTATACAATATTATAGCTTACAAGTTCCACATATAATATTATTGTTATTATTACGCGGGTGCCTGACAAACACGGCATTACTGTTTATCCACGACTGCGACTAACCCGCCGGGGTGTCTCGCATTATATTATCTCAATCAACGTACATTTACTACATAATATTACAATACCATACTACCTATATATTATTACTTATACGTTTGTCACGGCGGAAAAACAAGCAACGGGTACACGGCCGACTCGCCTCATCCGTATATATAATAATAAAATCGTAAAATAGTAATATTATAATATGATGATGAATAATATGGTACCTATATCGCGGCGCACCTACACAATAATATTATTATGTATTATTGTTTCCCACACATCATTTATTTAAACGCCCTGACGAAAACAATAATCCAATAAAATAAACGATTTGGAATAATATAATATAGATATGCCATATCGCTTACCTGACTACCTGAGAGTTGTCAGCCACCGCTCTTTATTTCTGTTCACTGTTCGATGTTTACAACCACTGCCACTGAACATTAACGGAACTGAAGTTACAATTAACCGCACACGTGAAATAGTCCAAGACAAAATATGAAAACACCAATCTATTATAAACGAGAAACTGAACGCCGCATTTCGAGGAATGTCTAGGCCAGTTGCGAAAACAAAACTGAAACTGAAAAAGGAGTCGATGAAGGAGATCTGTGTCATCTGCATGATAATTAGCTACTCCTGGAAAATCCGATACCACAACTGTGGTACAGCAATAGACATATATAAACATAGTTTATAATGGGTACAGCTGACTATTCGTGTCTGATACCACTTGCCACTTGGTTACTCGGTTCTCCTCCATGCTTTTCGGCCACAACCATTGTCGTGGTCCAATTTTCAAATATCGACCACAGCGGCCCCTGTGGCACGTGTACGTGCTTTTATATGTATATTAGCTAGGTATATTGATACGCACTAATTCTTAAACGTTCGGCGAAGTAATGATCAAAATCGTTCTCAGATATAACTATATAAGAGTATTATTTAAACTTTTAAAGATCAGATATAATCTGCATTTTTCCAATAAGTAATTTTACTTATAACTTATACTCATACAGTTATACTTATTAGTTATTCTTAGTAACATTTAAGTTTCTCGAATAACTGTTATTTGTAAAACTAAAATTTCTAATTTTAATTCGTTATATTCATTTTTCTAGGAACTCGAAGAAGTATTCACTTGTAAAATATGCAGATGTTTCGTTTCATTCATTTTTTTTTTTGTCTACTTATGTTTATAATTTTGAAATAATCGTTGAAATACAATACAGATTTAAGTACAGACACTTTCGATTTGTATACACCAAAATTATTAAAATAATATTCTGCTTCGTGGTATGAAGTTGAAAAGCCGGGAGTCTCTCCGCTGTATAATAGGTTTCGAGTCTCATAGAATAGGTTATTGTACCTAATAGATGGATTGAATATTTTTTTTTTTTTATTGATCTTAAGCTTCGGCAACTGAGGCCATTAGCTGTAGTAGGATTTGTATTGTAGGTTTGTATATTGTATATTTTGGGACGGTAGGGGGGAACACGTGTGTGTTTGTTTTTGGCAGAATTTCGAATGGGGCACCCGTAGGTTTCTGCCATGCCCCGGGGGTGGGGGGATGGCAGCACTTGTTCTCCGGTAACCGCGACTTATCCGGAGAAAAATGCCGCCCGGTAGCCGAGGATCGAACCGCGACCGGCTGCGTCGCAGCGGACGTGTCAGACCACTCGGTCACCTCATCCCCCTGAATATTTTTGTACTCAATGAAAAATCATTGTATAATATAGAAGCGTGATACTGTCACCAGGATGTTTGATACTATACATATACGAAAAATGATTTTGATAGAAGACACGATGTCCCTAAAGCCTCAAAGAACAATTATTTATAATTTTTTTTTTTTCATAGTAATTTATTCTTCTATAGAGTTCCTACTTTTAAAACCGTACTAGCAGGTTAACCTAATTTTTGATAAAAACACCGAATATTATTTTACTAATTATCATAATATTACATTTTTCAAATATTATTGTTATTAACTTTTAAGTAAAATGGTTGTGACTTGTGAATAGGTTCGTGGTATAGCTAGTCAAATTATTTTGCAAAATTGTATATGTTATTGTATACAGAAAATAATACTATAAATAGTGTGGATAATATCAATAACCGTTTAGATAAGCCATTAAGATCAATACATTATGAATTACACATATAAAATCGTTCAGGATACATCATAATTTTTCGTTTAAATAAATATCAAAAAAACAAATGTGAAAAATTACACTTAACTTTTAAACACAGTGAGTAATTAGAACTTCCGACATTATTTAACTAAATAGTAATGGAACTTTTACTCCCAAAATAATTATTCAATAATACTTAATCCACAAGAGTTATTTTTCACTTTTAGTCTGCTTATGAGTGATGGAGTGCTGCAACCGTTTAGTGTTTTATAATATACTGCAATAACAAACTGTGTAAACAATAAATGTAAACATATTGCTGGCATAAAAAAATATAATATGAACTAATAATGAATACAATGGATATATTTAATCAAATTTAGGGTTATTTATTGTTATTAATAAATCGATTCTTCGTTAATCTTGTTTTTAATATTTTTCCTGCCTAGTGGTATATTTTTAATATCGCCATATAGGTATTTATCATGGATTACCTATAAGTACCTATTGATTTCTAGTGCATATTTAAAATTTAATTCGTTTAAATGGAAATTGAATTACAATGATAATATATATTTTAATACCCATTTTAATCGTTCAACAAAACAAAAAAAAACCTGTATTTATTAATACGAAAAAAAACCGATTACAACTAAAGCAATTTACCTACCCATAATCAGTGGTCGAAGTTGCTCAAAATAAGTGGGGGGATGCCTAAATTTTTATAATTATCTTATATTTGTATGGTTTACACATGGGGGGTGATTGGAAGGGGAGATGGATTGAACCCCTATAAATTATTTATAATATAATTGTATATATATATTAATATACATCTTTGTTTTTCAGTTTAGTGTCTTATTTGTTGATAAATTAAAATTTGTATATGCATTTAATTATATTTTCGGGTATTTTCGGCTAGTACCCATAATAACTTATACAGTTATAAAATCATATTTAGACTTTACTACTTATATTATTATAAGAATAAGATTACTGAAAATTCTGTGATAAGAAGCGTATTATAATTTGTAATATGTCTCCAGTTCTCCACTCCCCTTATAAAAATATAATATTTAAAATTGAATTACACCAAAAAATCGTATTTGAAACTGATATTGTTTCCCTATAAGTTGTTTATGTTTTCTGAAGATGTATGCCATATTATTATATACTACGTAATCCACAACGTCTACAAACATGAGATTTCTAAGCTTCTATATAACAACTGAAAACAACTCATCATAATGTTATACATTATTAACATAATGCAGTACTTTACGAGTATAATATAATAGCAGCATACTGCAGCAGTAGATATAGGCTTTTATTTTTTTTATTCAAAGAAATTACCCTCGACATCGTGGCCATTGGGAATTGTTACGTTTGTTATAACATTATTTTTACATTTTCAGTACAGATAGTAGGTATAGCCCGGCGTATAGGTATAATAACTAATAGGTAGGCCGTAGGATGTAGGTAGAGTTTAATATTATTATGTTGTTTGCTTATTTCATATTCAATATAATATTATAATAATGCGGGTACCGTATAATATAATGTGTGCACACAATTTTTTTTTCTTTCTCTTCGATTGTGTTTTTTTTATTGATTGCCCATTAGACGTCGGCAGCGACGGCGGTATATTAGCTAAACGAGGTAAATTGGGAGGCGTGTTCGGGTCCGTCTATTTAATGTCCGCGGCGGGGGTGCGGTGTTGTCGGCGGCGACGATGAAGAAGGGTGTAATTACACGAGACTCGTTTTATTCTTCCGTAGTTTCGTGCACCCCATTCGGATCGATCCTAAGCTACGACAGTCAGGTGTGTAGGTACTCGGTGTGTTGGTCCATTAAATACATGATAGTATTATTTTGTTGAAAAACGACGCGTCAGAAGCGGTTTTCCGAAAACGTCAGATTAACACACCCTAATTCGACGCGATAATTATTATCGTGTAGGTTAAAGATAAACGTATAGTCGTCTACCCCCGCTGGTCGATTTACGGCCAAATACTCGGAAATCGATTCAAAAGCAGTCCATCCAACAGTTATTATTTGAACGGAGCAAAATATTATTATTAGGGTGAAGTTTAAAAAGACAAATAAATTGAAACAAACCTTAGCACAAATCCTGTTCTTTTTGTCGTTTGGAATTCTCAGTACTCGAGAAGACCGTTTATTCCAAGTAAATAATATAAATAGACGTTTATCGTATGAAATATCAAAATAATTTCGAGCCTAACAATTTTTTTTTCTTAAACCGCTGGGGCGTCCGTAACGTGTGAAACCGATCGGCCGCAACGACAGCCGCCGCGGCTGAACCACGCGAGGTAAATATTTAATATAATAATGATAATATGTTTATACTATTAATATATGTATATTTCTACTGGAGAAAGAAATCACGTAGAGGGGAACAACCCCACCCGGACGCCCGATATGTCCGATTATAAATAATATAATGTTTAATACACATCGGTATACATGACTTATATATGTATAATATATACATAGGTACTCTGCGACCTGAACCGGTTCCCATCGTGTTGACCAGTGCATTATCGACGAAATTAGTACCGATTAGAATACCAATTTAATTGACAACAACAACAAGGCACAAAACCGGTCTCATTTATATTAATCGCGCGATTATTAAGGAAGTGGCGCATACGCACGTATATTATTATTATCATTATAACATGCGCCCTTTTTTTCCTCTCCTGACTTTTTATTATTATATTATTACATGCCTATTATAATACACGTCTCTCGCAGCAACGTGTATCCGCCACGATCCAACACGCACACGATGTATACGTGTACCTACTATTATACACATAGTCAAAATTCGAAACTATATATGTAGGTACGACATACGGTTTAGTAGGTACATATTATTATAGTAGGTATAACGAATGGCCTAGTTGTATCAGTGTATCTGTGCATTTGTTACCAAAAAGCAACAACAAGCAAATTACTATCAATTTAATGCTTGAACTTAATTTAACAACGAAATATATTTTTATAAAATTCTCCACATTTGCTTTAGTCAAAATGTAATACTTCGTTAATAAAGTAGTTTATTGCGAGTATTTTTGTAAGATTTTCTTGGAATTTTTTATGTGACGTTTTATACACGAAAATGCGATTGGATATAGGAGAGAGACTTTCAGGTTATTACTTATTAGTTACATTCTATAAGTTATTAGTTATTGCTTATTAGTAATGCAGTATGTAAGTTATTACTATATAAGTATTCAAGCTAAATCCTAAAGTGTTGATGTAAGTAATGCCGTTTATTGATGAATTGTATGACCAAGATTGGCAAGATGGCCGCTAATAGGGCTTTGTGCGCGTTTAAAATTTTGGAAAGTTTTCAAACGTGCGGTGATTGAAAAAATATGTAGCACGCCAAAACTCGAAAAACATACTTGCCGATCAAAATTATAACATTTTTTCTGCAAGATCTTCCGCCGATTTATATCTATCAACTCGTTGTTGCCACTCGTAAAAAAAATTGCTCCCAAATGTTTATAATTTTTCATCATTTTATATGTGCGTGCGAGGTGCGCTATTCATACCTCCATAATGTGAAAGTCTAATAATATACATTTATAGTAGTGTGCGACGTATCACGTATGTAATATAGGCACTAGTATCTAGTGTTGTGCATACTGTTAATACATATAAACAATTTTCATCTGTATATAATACTCGGCGATTTTATCGAGAACATTATCATTTTTTAAACTGGTAATTTTGAAATTATATAGGTGGGTATACCTATAACCTATACTCCTCGCAGATTCTATGCTATACGTATAACAACCTGCGCGTTTCTTGTTTTGCACATACTCAATCATCAACGGGAAAATTTAATTAAAATCATTAGTAAACGTGCCAATGATAATAATTTATGTATTTAAAAGCCGTTTAAAGACAACGTTGAACTACGATGACGTCTTGATATGTTATTATATAATAATATTTTACACTCACAAAATTGAAACACCTTTTCTTTCATTTATCAGATTAACTTCACTGAGTTCGCTTAATAATAAGTATATATTTTCAGTAAACTATACATAAACATAATACCTACATTCTTTATTCGATGGAGATATCAGTTTAATAATAATAGGTACCTATCAGTGGATAAAAAACTACTAATTCAAACCTTAATTCTATTCAAACAGTTGTAGAGACCAGCTTAATATAACATACAATATATATGTGTTATATATTTATACATATACCTAAGTATATTACCCATAGGCAGGTTTCATTTATGTATACATATATTATATTATGCATGCTGTATACCTATATATTAATATTAGGTATTCATTTTAAATAAGTTAACCAATGTTTTTGATGTATTAAAAATATAATTAACGCAGTATTATAAGACACTATATGTTATTGAAATGTTGTTATGGCTTCACCGCGGCGAATCAAATTAAATTTACAATATTCGCAACAGTATTTACCTACTCAAATATAATTAATTATAAAGATTAGATAATGCAAAAGTACCATCAGGTACAATTATTTAAACGTATAATTAGATTTTTCAGACAGTCTCTTCGTTCAATCAACCTATACCTGGTCTTTAATAGAATTTAGATTTAAATGACCAATGTATCAAAAATTCCGGATAAGTCAAATCGTGAGCGCATAAATAATGTGATGTCGATCAGTGTGAAAGTGCAGTGCAAAACCCTGCATGATTATTGCAGCCCATCCTCTTTCTTTATATTATACTGTATATCCAATATTATATTTTATACGAATCACATAATATTGTGTAGCCTATACTTTTTGCAGAACGTTATTCAGACTTGGCTATATAGGAATGACAGTTAAATCGGAGCTGTTGTTGTCCTTGCCCGGTTGCTCTTACTATTATATGGAAGAACAGCCGCGCCGTACGAGTCAATCTGTCATTCCGTTTTCCCCTCTGCGCTAGGGATTTCCACTTCCTATGCAACTACAGTCAATGGTTAGGCCGTCGTCGTCGAGTAATCGCTTTCCTGGTCACGCGTATGTATGTGTATATGCTTAATGCTTATATTATACAAGTTTTACTGTTGTCCGATAACTCTATTTATTTTCATTAATGTTATCGTCTTTTACAACTTCACACCTGCCGCAGTATAAGGTCGATGTAAGTTGTCGATCAATACACATTCATGGTTTTTTTTTTTTTTACCTTATATGGTTTAATTCCGCTCAAGACTAAAAACGAACACTACAATATATTATGTCTATAATATATACTGATATTACTTATCTGAAATTTAATGGACTTACAAGATACGTATAATTTATATAGGTAATTTTTAGGTATACAAGATAAAATACGAGACTTAGTATTTGTCTATCAATTTTTGCATCACAATTCATGAACAATGCCATTTAAAATTGTTTATTACAATAATGTATATAAACTTTAATTAAAAATCAGTGCTTGCTGTTTTGTATTATCACAAAACAAATCGAAAATCGACTCTTAGTCTTTGGTATCAATATTCTTCAGAAATAAAGAGGAAGAATTTCATTAAAATAGCTTGTATTAATACTGTAGAAGTGTATTTTAGATGGATACAAGTATACAACCAATGCCTATGTATCATCCTCTTAACATGGCGCCCCATTGAATTTTGAAGAATTACATTTAAGGCACGCAGTATGTAGAATTTATAGAGTACTTCAATTTTAAAGATTCGAAATTGACACCATTGGATTTGCAATTTGCATTTACATTTCCCTCGCATGGCCAAAACATTCAGTAACAGGTTTTTACACCAATATTTTTCATACGATAATAGGCTGGATAAATAATACTTGCTATTCGGTTAGAAAAACGCGATATCGGTCAGTCAATATTTTAATGGGCATCGGACTAATAAATGGCATAATAATATTGTATAATTGGTACACAATTATGTATATAATTTATCTTTGTGGTCAGTATTGTTTATGCGTAACGAATGATTTTAAACACAGTAACCCGGTTAAAGAGCTAATGATATACATTTTGAACGTCGATAAAATTATGTATATTGATAACAGTTTGTTGTCATCACGAAAACCGGTCGTTTGCAAATCGTTCGACTCGCACAGACACGACCGATTAGCCATGTATCATAATTCATAATAATCCGAGGTAATATTATGTGCATTATGTCTGCCGTGTTCCAGAAGACATTCTACTTGCATATTGTAGGTATATTATTCATAATGCACGCATAATAATAACGACTGCCAGTTAAATACGCACAAACTGCAATTTAGTTCTAACTATCTGTCCACGGGGTGGCAGATTACACACACACACCGCACTCTCGTACACGTAATTATTATGCGTGCGCGTACATAATCGTAAATCTCCCGAGAAATTGCCCGGAATAATACAAATTAAAACGATAAAAAACAATATTAATATAGCTTATAATATGATAATAATATAACCGGTGCGTTTCTGTAAGTTCGCGCGAAGCTGGCTGGCACGTCGTCTCGCGCCCGCTCGTGTGTAGTATATATTGTGATTGTAATATACGTGGCGATCGTGGTGTAGGTATATGTAGGTATATATATATATATATATACATATATATATGTACATATATATACATACAACAGGCACTGTATACGAGCCTCAGTTATAGGTTTATTATTATAACTACCTGTCAACCGTTATAATTTACTCAGGCACGACTCGTTTCGGATTTGATAAATGGCCTACGCTTGTATTCGTATTATTAGCAGATGGATATCGTGTCTTCGCCGTTGAATATAATATACAATATACATAATATATATGTGCACGTATCATATAGGAACCCGTGTAGTATGAGTGAGCACACAAATACTTAAAATACACACAAACGTTATGGTGCGAACTGCGAGAAATGACCATAATATCGAAAATCCCATCGAACGCGAGTACGCCTATATATGATAATATGATATACAAGAGATTCGCGCACACGACCGACGGCGATGATGTATATTACGGGTACGCGTATATAATGTCGCTTATTATAGAATTAATACCTTACAGTATTTTGTTTTCATTGTAATCGAAATGCGAAAAAAACAACGTAGGAGGAAACGGTGGTAATGATTTTCGTATATCATATACTGTATATTAACATTTATATTGGTTTGCACAAAAACGTATTTTTAACGAGACTGCCGCACAAGACCAATATAAATATATATATATAATATTAAGACCCCGCGTGCCCAGGCCGCAGACTCCATCTACAAAGGATAATATGCCTATAGTCTGTACCATATATATATATATATATATTATTATTTATAACGTGTTTCACTGTTTTCCAGGCACTTACTATATTGTCGGTGGTAAATCACCGGCCAATTATCTCCTTCGCTTCGGGCAGACACCCTTTTATTGCCTCGTGTGCTGTGCGCGCGCGTCAGTGCAGACTAACAGAGTGAAAGAAAGGTTAAAAAAACTAATAAAATATATACTTTAGTCTCGTATACATGTGTAGGTATGTGTATGAGTATGTGTACATATATAGATAATATATCGTATCGTTATTTGTTTTGAAAACTTCCTCTCGTGAAAAACACAATCGATTTTACTGAGGGTATACCTGTATGTATGTATAAAGACGTATAAATGTATTATATTATATATACATATTATTAAATTGTGTTTATCGAATTAACACTCGAGACACAAATTTCATTCAACTCTCCAGCCGACGGGCAATTAACGCATGTTTTATACAATATGTACTCTTTATTATTTCCGTCCGAAAAGTACACAATATATTACACTTGTCTCCTGTGCTGAATATATATAAATATATTGTATTCTATATTTCCATACGGGTAGTATAATATTATTCTTATATATGTATGATGCAGTTTGTACTGTTCACAATGGATACATACTTTGAAACAAATACGTGTACTTATATGTATACAGGAATTTATACAGCTAATAACAACACACTAATTGCGGTGCACACGCACACAACATATATTACATACATATATAATATATATATATATATATATGTAATTTTGTTCAGACTTCAGACAGTGCAGCGTTTCGCAGATATAATAGATCGATAGCAATGTGATAATAGTGTATATATGTATAATATATGTAGAACGGAGTAACGGACGTGCGTCTAAACTCGAATTCTCTAATTAATTTACAATTGAAATTATTATATAAATGTATATAATACGCCGTCTAGCTATATATTGACGCGGTAACATAAATTACTGGCATTTTTTTTTTTTTTTTTTCGTTAACAATAGATAATGGCAGATGTTTGGCGTACCAAATGGAATTATGCCCGAGGAGGGTGTCCAACCGCGGTATACGCGTTTATAGTACATGTATATATACCTACACGGTATATAATATAATATACGGGACGTGCTATATAGTGTAGGTACACTGTACGATGTGTGGATACGTGTATAATAATATGTATGTGATACGTGTGTGAGGGTACCTACGTTATAAGGGTGTACTGATTTCATCGAACAAGTGTGAATTTGGCTTTAGGCTTACTGCGACCCGCGCTCCACTGCAGTCACCTGGTGTCTTACCTTCCTTAACAACACAATATATATATGTAATTATATTTCATTGTATAACCTTTCATCTCCTCCCGCGCAGTTTATTGAGTATTGATTATGGTCTTATTATATGTTATTAAAGCGGCCGATCGCTATATACCCTTTACAGACACCTCTACGTATATACAGCTAGCAATATACGAAAACGTAAAAATTAAATAATAATTTACTGTGCACACATTATGATATAATAATAATTTAAAAACTAAAACACTTTGATTTTAAAGCTTCTCCCAATTTTGGAGTATATTATGCTTGCCGATCGAAATTTAGTGAGCGTGTCTTTGACCATCCATCCATGCAGAACCATATTTCACATTTTCTGAGAACTTAAGCCAAGACTCGTTTTTTTATTTTTTTATCATTGTAGTTATGAAGAGGATGTCGCACCAGCAGTATTGCCTCCGTCCTACACATGGCAAATTTTCGGTCCACAGTATCAATAGTGTGTTGTTAGTTTCGATATTAGAGTGCATTGACCTATATTACACTTTAAATGCAAGATTATTATCTAGAGCTCGGTCTAGGCTTTTATTGTTATTATTATTTTTAAGTAAGTTATGACCTTTTTGAATCTGTACATTTAAAATTATCATAACTTACTTAAAAACAATAATATCAATAAAAGTCTATATTGGGCCATAGATAGTAATTATACCTTTAAAGTGTAATATAGGTTAATTCACTCTTATATCAAAAATAACAGCACATGATTGAAACTGGTAAACGAAAATTTGCCATGTCATGCGTATGACATACGTAGACACAATATCTGGGTGCGACGTCTTCTTAATGCATCACACAATTTGCTTTATTAAATGAATGCGCAATAAAATATAAATTGCTTATATAGTAAAATAGCAGTTCCTATTAATGTTTAAGAAAACACGGATTACGGTATGGACTATATAACACCAATACAAGTATATTATATCAATTACTAGTAATTAATAAATAATTAATTTTAATGCTGGACGTATAGGTTTTAATTTATTGTGTTTACGTTATCTGCACACGGATAATAGCTTTTCAATTACAATTTCGTGCTACTGATAAACCGTTTTACGTAATCATTTAATTAACTACAGATAGGTGACGTTTATACAAATAACTATATAGTACACAGTTCTAGTACTTAAAATGATTACATAGTTCGTTATAATTTAGAATAATTTCACCACTTTGAAGGAAATTATCTGCATGTAATCCTTTGACCAGTAAATTTTTCATAATTAAATAAATAGGTAATTACAAAAATAAAATGTCCCATAAACTACAACCTGGTAAATAGACAATTTCCTCTCCCCTTTAATGTATTAATGTGTAATAAAATAAAAGAGAGTAAATGTCTAAATATTTCTATAAATAAAATAAATTATATTGATAATATTGTATATTTAAAATAAATAATAATGGAACATACCGCTGCATATAATATGCATGCACACATATGTAGCAAATATCTGATTTGGGTATATTGAACGTCTAGGCGTTAGTCTAGTCTAGTGCAGTCTATAGGTTAAACAGCTTATAAAAATATAATGATTCCCACACGTGTATGTACGCAATGACACTTCAGTGTGTGTGAGCGTCTTTCAACTAAGCAACATGGCCATCGCCAAGTCGGTTATCAGTAATTTGTAAAATTAGTAATTGGTAATTATTACAAATTTTTCCATTTACCGATTACGTCAATGCTTTAAAATTAAGACAATTTCTTGAAGTTGAGCTAACGACTAGACTCCCCTCCAAAAAAATTACCTTACTGGTCTGGCAGAAAATTATCTTACATTCGCAATCCTCCACACATACATGCCTTATAATATGCTATTTAGTATTTAGGTACAGTTTAATATTTTGCGGGTACATTTAAGAATTAACAGGAGTTCGTCTCACAATTCTTATAAATGTATTAATTATTCATGTAAGTTAACACTTATTTATTCTTGCCTTGGTTAATTAAGGCACTTTCCATACATATGTATCATAGGTATATGTAATGAGGCAATTTAGTGTTCAAATTTAAATTATGTATTGAAATAAAAAAATATTATCCTCATTTCATCTAAAATAAATATGAAATGTTGACATAGTTTATGTTAATAAATAATTATATAAAAAGTCCTAATAAACTTTGTATCCGTAAGTGTGCTTGGGTGTCAGTAGTACAAACTTGGCTTGCGCGAACGAATAGTGTCATTAAGGCTTCAACCTCGACAGTGTGCGCGCGCCTTGCTTTCTGCAATCCTAAATGTATAACAATAATGTTTCTTCATACCGACAACGGTTCTTTACTTCGTTATTATCTGAAATTATAATTGCCATTTTCGAGTGTATTATTAATTACGATGGCGGAAAGCTATCGTCGTCGTTATGGACCAAACAGGATACGGACGTCAAAAAGTATTAAAAAAATATGTATATTTACGCGCCGCGGACAACCGATTAGAAGCGACCACCATTGCTCGAGGGCGTCGTTTTAAAGAAGTAAAAAAAAAAATTATACGTCGTCATCAGTATAATTAAATAATTCGTATATAAATATATATACAAATAGCGGTTGTTTGTTATTTTCTATACGTTCCCACCAATGACACAAATACACAATATATTATATAGTATACTTTGCACTGCACTGCTCGCATACAGGTAATATGCGTATAAAATATATACACAATGTATACGTATACCGTGAATAAATATAAATACTAACTTTTTTAAATGTGTATTTACGTTGTTATAATTACACGGTTATATAACGTTATAATATTATATGAGGGCGATTTATGTCTCGGCGAGGCTTGTTTTTTTCTCCGCGCACGGTCCATAAATTAGCTTTACCTGTACATACGACCTACCTATACCTTGTATGAAAGGTATACACAATCGATAGTAATTATCGTTGATATCATGCTCTGCGTATATGTGTATTATGCACGCACACACACACACACACACATACATATACCACAATAGTAATAATGCCAACGCCGGGATCGGCGAGTTGTAATTAATTCGTTGTATGTTTACGACGATGATGTAAATAATAATTTAGAAAAATTTTACTTCCAATTACCCAAATACATTTTTTTTTTCTGAATTACCCGAGATTCTCAAGATTTAACCAGTATTATACATGAACAATAATATATAATACGTTTTAAAACTTTTAGGCGTACTTAGGCTCTCCGTGTGTAAACTTAATACATCAAGATGATAAACGTTGCAGCGCATGTAGGGTGACCATAATATTATATGAA
The DNA here is from genome assembly GCF_001856785.1 of Myzus persicae. Taxonomy (NCBI): domain Eukaryota; kingdom Metazoa; phylum Arthropoda; class Insecta; order Hemiptera; family Aphididae; genus Myzus; species Myzus persicae. Next base: position 649,961 of record NW_019103856.1, read on the forward strand.
AGCTTAAACTTATGTTAGAACCAATGTTATTATTTCTATTCGTTGTATTAAATTCGAAATATTTTATTGTTTTATTATATTGGGTCGAAAGCGTAGAGTTCTCTTGTTGAGAAACCTTTAAGTATTATTTTTGTGCCAACATAGGCAATTACTTAAGTCAGCTGCTTTTTCACTTAAGGTAGGTTTTTTGTCATACTAAGCAATTATTAGAAAATAATTGTTTCTTATACATAATTTCATTATTTTACACTACTAGGTAACAAAATTCTGATAACCTAACCTAAAATCTAATGAAACCTGTAATTCTTAATAATCATGATTAGTTATTATTATTCATATATTGTAGGTATTTCCAAACACGAAATTTATTTATTCATACATAATATGTAATATTATTGTTAATATATCAATACTGTGATTATTATTATTATTATTTTATTATTGCTTAGTTATATAAAAGTCCACTAATTATTATCCTTTTAATCCCTTCCTTTTATTTATTTGCTTTTCAGTTATGGCAAAGACTGCGAAGACCTTTTAAAGTGTTTTGTGAACTTAAAAAAAATCTGCTGAGGCAAGTATTTTATCCAACCAAATGAGCTAGATATAGTGGAATTGTGGTCTTACAACGTTTGGTGGCCACTTTTTGGACGACTGCGCACAGACTCATCTGTCTGCGGAACTGCGGGTGTTTAACTTCTTTATAAAGTTAGTTGCATTTAACGAATATATTTCACCAGGATCTGACTAGGATATTAGTATTACAAACCTATTACATATGCACACTGAAATCCATAATATATATGTGAACGTAATATAAATTCTAAGTAATACGTTCAGAAAATTAAAGATTAGAAGAATTATAGAAACAATTTCAAGGCATGTCGACAAGGGGACACACTCACCTCAATATTCCCCAATACCATAGACTATTGTGTTTCCCAACCGGTAGTTCGTGGGTAATCGGTGGGCCAGTCCCATATATTTTTTTCTTCTATTTCTTATTCTTAACATTCTCTTGTTAATGAGCAAAAAAAGGTCTTCCTAGCCTTTGTAAAATTGAGGTGGTCGGCTACCTATAAAATATTATCGAAGTAATCCGTGGTGATAAACATGTTGGGAAACACCGGCATAGACGCTGGCCGAACACTGATATTTACCTGAGAGTACCTCCTCAAGATATTTAACAAATTACAGTGCCTGGGATGCCATGCGCTAGTGGATGATGTCGAAACTCTCTATTCCGATGTGATAGATAGCGGAGACCACAACCAGGGAACTCAAAGTCAAGCTTGGCGGTGACTTCGAACTTTGAACCGAAACTAATGGTCAGTTGCATATGCTGCAGAGCAAAGAAAAATATGGAAACGGAAATGTACGAATTACATTGTTTACGGCAACCGACTAAAACCAGCTCGAGAAGCGGTCATATAGGGTTGCCAAATCTATAGAGATTTTTAATTACTTTTTATTTTAAATTATCACTGTGGGCAGGGGGTAACAAATACTGGGTAATAATGTAACCTGCAAATGTGCTCGGTACTCCGTCCGTCAGTCATGGCGTCATGCTTATAGTTGTTGTGCAAGTCATAATGCTGGCAGTAAGGGAAGAAATGCACAATCATTCTCCTCTACCTTTAGTGATGTCAACCAGTGTCGAAAAGGCTATTCTTTATTAATAATATAACACAAGGGGTTTCGATTCAGAATGGGGAAATGAGAAAGATTGTTTTCATTTACCTGTACGTGGCTTCTTCTCACCGATACCTAGACTCTGCCGAGTTTTCCACGATACATGCGTATACTATAGCTGTTATAGATTGCTTTATACCTAATCGATCTCTTGCGATGTTCCGACACATACCGTACTCACAAGTTAGTCTAGGGAAAAATCTGCATTAATGATCCCGTTTTGATTTGAACGACCAGATTCTCATTTTTCAGCAATATTAAATTCTCTGCAGTATAACTTGAAGAAAGGTGTGATACATTGATACAATATGCATAATATTATAAGACTTATAATTCACAGGTCACTTTTAAACAGATAGTTATTCAAATACCTCTACATGACTGTTATTTATAATTAGTTGTGTTTATTAATAATGTCTGGGTAATCCTTTATTGCATGGGGACACTATAGATAGGTAAATCCAAAAAAACTTGGTAAAATTGTCACGTAACGCTTTGCATGATAAATTTTAGTATAATATTAAACATGTGGCGTACCTACCTATTTATGCATTTTTTTGGCCTAGATAGTTATTATTGCTTATATGATCCACCTCCCTCTTCCATGCGACAGTGTTGTAGACATTTTTTAGGGAGAAAAATAAGGGTCAAACTTGAAGTCCTACTTTAGTTTCTACTCAAAATTATAAAACAAACACTCTAGGTCTAGGTGTATAATATATCTACGCGCGGTGTTTTCTTCTTTTTTATCGTATACCATGATTCATGGCCATCGATAGCCTAGATACTAAAGTATACATATAGTGATACGAATATGTATTTACCTAAACATAAAAGTAAACTATGTATAATACGTAGGTATATAAATGACAGTATGTCAGTATGTATGTATATAGTATGTAGGTGTATACCGTATAGTATAGTGTATACGATGCGCCGTTGTAGAGTATAAAAATGATGTAGAAAAACTAGTTAATCGTAAGTACGCTGCTGCAGTGTGTTTTTAGGGACGGAAAAATGAAAAAAAAAAGAAATGATAGGTCTGGCGACGATCATTACGCGCGTGATTTCATCATGAATACTGCAGCATATAGATTATAGGTATAAGATATTTATTCCTAGGTACCAATAAAAATGATAAATTATACGGTTGCTGCTGCAATGCTGCCGTTACACACACACACAATCGTTATTATATATTAACGTACAATGGACGAGTTATTTTTTGTTGAGGAATTTAGACTTTTAAATATGTTTTTTTTCCATCCGTCAAATGGTAATTACCGCCCGCGATTATTGCAATTTTTTTTATGTATATATATATATATAATGCGGTAATAACGTTAAATATATAATAAACGACGAGACCATGTTATAATGTACCAGAAAAATAATATCATATCGGAAAAGAATCCGCCTCTGCGTCACGTTGTTATATTCAAAACGCCCTCCGTGCACAATAATAATAATGCGTGTAAATACTGAGTATATATATTAAACCTACCTACCTATACCTACCTACCTACCTATACCTACCGCTCGCAAGTTACTACTCTCTTGTTAACACCACCTATAATATACCTCTCGTAAGAAAATCATTTTTATTTTGCTTTTGCGTTTAAAAACGCATAAAGTATTTTGTGAATTTTAAATCATCGTCTATCCAACCGTTGGTTTTTAATAAAACCTATAAACATTATTATATAATACCTACTACCCCACAATAATATACTAACGGCTGAGGAATACACTTATGTTAAATATTATAACAAATGATTTATAAATTATGAAGTGTACAGACTTGCAGGCTGACACTAATGTTGTTATATCTACAGTTTTAAATGTTATTAATATTAAACGCTCAGTCTGATTTTTTCTTTGTATATGAAACTATTGGAAAACCATTCAAAAAAATGTCTATTTAAATAAGCTGCGTATACTCAATTTAGGAATTTAAATGTTGACAGCTAACCTATACAAAATTTTTTATTGTATTGCTTATACAATTTAATGACCGTTAAAGTGGAATTTATCACATTCTCAAAAACAATTAAATTGTTTTATACAATTATAATTGCAATCCATTCGTCATTAATATCTTTCTAACCGCCGTGGTTTTCATCGAGCAATTGTCTTTTCTTCTTCAATTCATCGCTTAATTATAATATATCACTGATAAAACAACATCATATTAGGTGTATACTTATCTAATATAATATCGGGAACTAAAATAATTATATAGGTATGTATGTTTATTGTTTGTACAATAATAATAAGGAAAAAGTAGCGGGATTGATTGTTGGAGGGTAAAAGAGGTAAGGTCCTGAAAATTATAATATATATGTTTTGGTGTTCTGCATGTGTACCGCGGATATTCCTACTAGGTATACCAAAACTTATTTATACCAACACCGCGGTTGAAAAAACGGCTGGAAAAAGTAATCGCCGCTTTCTGGCCGCGCGGTATATAATATATTAATATATTATTATCGGATACCTCTATAATACCCATCTATATGGTTGGTAGGTATGTACAGATTATATAAAAACGTGCACGGCGTTTTTTTCCTCGGTGGCAGTTAACTGGAAATAATAATATATACGATACAACGCATTATAAGCATTATATATATATATATATGGTATAACGAGTTTCACACTCCGAACGGTGATTTTTTTCTTTAATTTTTTTTTTTCCGTCCGGTAAATAATAATAATTGTCATTTGTGTCCCTAAGTAGCGGGCAACCTTCGTCGCGGGCATATACGACCGGCCAGCATGACGTGTCCGGAATACGCCATTTTACAAAATTATTTATGATGTGTAGAATATATATGTATATAATATACTTGACAACATATAAACACACACACACACACACACACACGCACTTGGCTCGTCGACGCCGTTTACTGTTCATATATTATTATATAATGTGTATAATTTTATTGTAATATAATTTCACATGTAATATATACTTTGCGCAAAGTCGTGAAGGCGATAATATTCGTTTTCGTTGAACACCGAGGCGTCGCAAGACGCGTATTATAGATTTGTCGATTGTCGATATGTACACTAGTTGTAAAATATTTTATACGCATAATTATGCGTATTATATAGGCACAGGCGTATTATAATATAGGTATGTATATGGTTAATGGTGTTTTGACATCGCCATCGCGTGACTTTTAAAAATAATATCGAACGACGTACATTAATCGTACTCGAAAACAACGTGACACTTGCACGTGGATGTACACGGAAAAAAAATAATCGTAAGTAAAATAATATCGTATTGTGTTTTCTCACTGCAGTCGGTATACATAAATCTATTTTAGACGGTTTTTGATTTTTAATCAATTCCTAAACATATTACAGCGGTATATGTATATCATTGCAAAGTAGCTGGTATAGTCCGTCACCGAGTGTAGTTGATATTATATACAAACAATACGTCATACCGGTACAGGTGTACCGTATACAATGGTGTATATAATTGTGGGGGGGGGCGGTAATGTGGTTATCAGAACAGCCCGATGAACTTTTATTTTAAGACGTAACACATAAATATCATTGAATAATATGTTTGTTTTTTTTTTGGAAAAGCCTTAAAATATAATATTGTTGTTCGTATTCGTAAAAAAAATATATGTAGATCGAAAATGCCATACGGTTCGTAGGAACTATAGTTGTTTCATTCAAATACAATATTTCACATAGCTATTGACAGAAGATCTAATCACCGATCTTGCACCATTATGCGTCTTGTTCAGCTGGGTTCACACAATGATAAATGATAATATACTAGGTATATAGTGTAAAATTATATAGTGAAAATCGTAACAGCTAACATCATTATATGATATTATAGTATTGTATATTATATATAGTATATAACTATTTATATAACTGCAGCACAAACATAATATCCATTGAATTTGGGGTATTTGAAATTTAAGTTAAATACACTTATTTCTTAGGGAATTTATAATGGGCACTTTGAACAGCTATTTCCGTACATGTGTTTTAAGGTATAGGCTATTAGCTACTTGGTTTTTTTCAGTTAGATCTCCCCTCCTAAAATAGTAATGTACACTCAACTTCAGGTTATTAAAATATTGCATACTATTAAGACAAAGTCCGTTTTAAATTATTTTCCACTCGTACAATGATCATATCACGTGAATATTCATATCCCAATCTTCTGGTTATGCTCAGACGTTCCTAATGAGAAAATAAATCACATTTTGATATAAATACAAACAAGTTTTTTAAAAAAAAAACAATTTTAAATATTTTTCATAAAATTCCTCACGTTGCACGTGGCCCATGACCCATGACACTTTAGTGGTATTTTAGCCTCTTTATTTTAATAATTTCAGGTACATATTATATTTGTCAAGAATAACCTAACTTAATATAGCATGGTAATAGCTTCGCATACACTGCCGAATACCAGCGACCTATATATTTGATATTTATCTCGGGGTCGAACATCCAAATTATATTTAAACATATTTTGTCGTTTTGGCGTTCTATTGTACTACTATAAAAGACAATCGGGTTTGACTTGCTAAAAATCCCGGATGATGGTATAAATATGAAAAACGAAAAAGTCATCATACAAACGCGTTTTGGTGATCATCGTCGAACAGCTATAGGTAACTATGAATAACATAATACAACTATAACTAAATATGGTTTTGACGAATAAAATATTATTCTACAATAGATAGACACTAACAAGTTTGTTTTTGATATTTATTTAAGAATACACAATCTGTATAAATTTTTATTTTTACAATAAGCGCACGTGAAGAGGATACATATCTATACAACTTTTTGGCTACTCTGGTGATAATTTCAGAGGTGCGGAATAATGCGATATTCAAAATATTGCTGAGGCTTTTCTTAACTTGATGTCGACACGTTTTGACCTTGGCTGTGGTGAAAATGGGACCACCGATGGACTATGTCGTGATCAGCACGCGTTCCACACGCGTCCATATACTAGGCAATATTTTATATTGTGATGTAATATATTATGTTGACACGGACTGAGGCGGTTTGCCGGTGTTTTACGGACGCGGTCGTAGTCCCGTTGCAGGTGTTTAGTGAGATTTAAGGAGTCTGAACTCTGGAGTAACAAGAGTAACTACAACACTATAACCCTGCAGAATGTTATAACTCTTATACATTTCGGCTTCACAATTATATTATGTGATCGATGCGCGCTGGACCACTTGAAACGTACACGGAAACTTGTGTGATGCTCAAATAAAAAAATAATATTAATTGTGCAAATCAAATATTGTAGAAGTTGTCACCACAGTCCTTGCAACGGTGCGGGTTTTGTACGGACGTCAAATGAATCGATGTTCGTTCGTCGTCACAAATCGGGAGATAGGCATTTGCCGCATGACTAATACCATGTTTCCTCCTAGCTCGGTTCCCCGTCCCGTCTGTTAAAATGGAAGACTCGACCTAGTCGCTCTGTTGGTCCCATGAAGTAGTGATTGACAAAAGCGAGAATCAGTGTTTATAGATACTTATGTATGTTACCAACTCGCGACTGCAGCTACAGAGACTGCTAAATTGTTGTCAACAGTTAGGAAATCGGCTGGGACGGTCTGAAATCGTGGGCAAAAGTAATGTTGATCGCTAAAATCGTGTATATATATATTGTTTTTTTTTTTAAATTCGCACAATCCAATTTCAATATGTTAACGACGATTCCGTAAATACACGTAAAAATATGTGCCAAATCGTGTTACGAATAATTTACAAGACACCCCATACACTTACCTATGTACGATATAATAATATCAATGAATATAGGATGTAAACATTTAAGAGCATACTTTAATATTTCCTTTTTGAACACTTCAGAGGTACAGGTCTGTTCATCTTAAAATGATTATCGGGAAAACCGTTTGAGATTAAAAATAAAAACACATCGTATTGTAAATTAAGGAATTTATTATTATGATTTTTTTTTCAATTTTACCATTATTATTCGAACGAAACATTAAACAATAATGCTCTTTCTTCAATCATAACACATACGTATTAAAGTTAACAATTATTGAACCCATTTTCTATGTTACATGCACAGAAGTGGGAGGAGACGAATGTACAACGGCGAATTTTTTTTTTGTACATAAGCCTTTACATTAACAATTATTTGTTTTATCGTGACGACAATAATAGTTATAATAATAATAATAATAATAATAATAATAATACATGTTATGTAATAATATATAATATTTATTCTAAATTAGCCTACAAATGAAAATATCATTTTATTAGTCTTTTGTACATTATACAATAATAATAATAATAATAATTAAAAAACTTGCGAGTTATTTGTATTTATATATATTATATATAATATACTCACTACAAATATGTTATTTACACACTGGCATTATACATATTTAACCTTCGATTATTTACAACGTTCCATTTGATTTATAATATAATATATTATTAAGTATTTATATGTACCACAAGAGAGGATTTAAAAACAACGACGTACACAAAATGACTAGAAAAATGGACAGTTTCCATTTTTGTGCGTACAAGATGGAAAATAATAATTGAACAAAATTATAATACACTTCTGTATATACATTATATATCCGGATATATTTTATACAACATCAACGGGCTGCGCAGACGGTAATCGCAGTGGTCGCGTTGCACTCCGGCTGAGGTACCGCGTGGTCCAGTGATGATACCGCTGTTGGTACATCATCCACGAACTCGCGCATCGTTCAGACGTCGCTGTCCGCTTCGGAACTGTACCCGTCGTAGTGCATCGTCCCGTCGTCCCTGTGCTGTGCCGACTGAGGTGAACCTTCGCCATAGTGGTGCATTTCGCTGTCCGAACCGCTGTTCTGCGTCTCCTGCTTCCACTTGTTGACGTGATGCGAGTTCTTCGGGCCGCCACCGCCGCCCGACTGCTGTTGTTGCACCTTGGCCTCTTCTTCCTGTTGCATCCTCTTGTGTTTTGTGCGCCTGTTTTGGAACCAAACCTTGACCTGAGAACAGAAATTACGTGGTTATTATATATAACAGTATTGCTGCAGTATACTGCACATTTATGCAGTATTCTATCGTCTAAACTATACAGCGGTACATCTTTTTTTTTTGCCCTAACTTATAAAACCAAATAAAAGAGGGGGCATACTATTAAATCATTAAGACCAAATTCGGTATTAAAAAATTATGAATAACATTGAAGCCAAAAACAAAATCATGGTAACAAACTTTAAGATACTATTTATGTGACACATCGGCCGAGAACCACGGAACTATATAATACAATGTGGCTGGATGTTTTTTTTCTTAAACATACTTGAACATATACCAGCTATATCGGCACATCATCGTACATCATCGTATATATACTCAGACAATTTAAACATATTATTATAACACAATTTATTGCTACTATTATTTCTATGACGCCCGAAGACCGCAGTTAAGTTAGGTATATTCAATACACGCGTTATGATAAATTATTATTGTATATTATACTTATAGGTATACATAATATAAATCGCATAACGACAAGTCACGAGTTGTAATAATATTATAATATAATATGTATATAGTACTCAATTGCAGTAATACTAAACGATTCTCGTATCTTGATTATAATACATACACGCACATTGCACATAATATTAGATATATATCATATAAGCGTAAAATTTCAAACTTGCATTTTTAGCTCATATATATTAATAATAATACTTAAATATTGCTCAAAAATAAATCGAGTTCACACAGACTCGTAGCCCGTAGGAAATTAATACGTGTGATTATCGATCGTCGACTTCGAGTAATAGCAAATTCATCTTCTATATATTATATTTTATTACATAGTGCACATTATATATGAAATATATTATGAAGAATGTCGATTGATATAATATAGTATGCATTAAACAATTACAATATATTTACATGATTATATATAATGTACCTACTGTCGTTCTATTATTATACTATACAACGTTATATAATGTGTATGCATTATAGACTATAATCTATAGTTTTATTATTTTAATATAGGTGGGTACCTACACATATATTACACAGAAAAACAGTAAAGGTACATCTCGAAAAACTAACCTTATGCCATATTATGATAAAATATCCCCTGCATAAAATTCCGTCGAAAAACCGAAGACTTCCGTTTAACAGTTAATCTGTACCTACATATTTTAATATTATGCACGTCATTAATAACATACATCGTTAGGCGTTGAGAACACTAAAAATGTGTAATACGACTGGATTCCGTGATGCGTGGGCTTATATGTATACCTATGGCATGCAACACAAATCTAGTTCCATACCTATAATCTATATGTCATATTATTATTCATGCACAGTGGCGTACACTGCAAGGGGGAGGGAGGTGTTCAACTCTCCCGATTGGTATTTGTTTTATACAATACTCGAAAGATACATAAAAATTAGTAAAATTTAAAAATATTTTGATATATATATACAATATATCTACACATAATTTTTTAATATGACCCCTCCCAGCCAAATTATGATATTTTATAAATATCTGTCTGCGCCAATGTATATACAATATACGTATATAATAATATTATGTATCATCGTTGCAGCCACGGCGAGGACTTGAGCCGAAAAATATCCTCGTGGAATAAAATGGGTATATACTATAAGAGCGGGTTTAAAATAAAAAAAAATTAATTGAATAAAACGAAAAGAGCGGCTGTGGTGACAACTCCAGCTACTGTTTGTTTTCATTTCCGCGCCCGAGAAAAAAAATTGGTCTATATATAGGTATACCTACACAAAAGACCTGTATATTCATTTAATATAGTACCTATGTATAATATGTATATATATATAATATACATATGTATGTAATAATATCAATATACGATTATCTATATACATATATATACAATATCGTGCTCGGGGATATATTATTATATTCGTATACACGGTCGCGATGATATAATGTGCGAGTTCGACGAATTGACGTGGATGGGTCGGTCGAAAGGGGGTGAAATAAATATAAGCAGGGGGCCGGGGGCTGTTTACTCGGTGGATGATTGCCGGTTAATCTGCAATACGCGCGCAAACAGTACGTGACGGAAAATGGATCTCGGGCGATTTCATTTCCGAGTAAAACATCGTCGAGGAAAATAAAAATAATATATAGTATACGTCATACGATTTACGGAAGGGCAAAAAATACACAAACGCATACACACACACACGCTAGAGCGCTCACGCCCAAAAGCACCCGTCGAAAGATGGCCGATTTATAAAACGATTGAAAAATAATATTTGCGCTGCTATAATACACATTTATATTATATAGTCGGTAGGTGGTAGCTCGACATAGCCCACATCGATGTGAGTGAGTGAGAGGAACACATTGCCAAAGGGGGTCAGCCTTTCCAATCTGCAGCTATATATATATATGTGTGTGTGTGTGTGTGTGTGTGTGTGTGTGTGTGTACGTACGTACGTAAAAGTTAGGGTGAGTCCACCACTATAATATTATAATATATTATAGATGATAATAATATTATATACCATATTTACGTTATTCGGGATGAGCCGCTTCAATCGTATTATATTAAACCAACGATTATGTATACCTATAGATAAGTACTAAGTTAGATCAGGGGTCTTCAAACTTTTTTACTCGAAAACCATACAAACAATTAAAACATTTAACATCACATTTAGGTTTATAAAATTGTAACATTATAATGAATGCAATAAATTAGTGCAATAATGGTGATCGTCGTTGTAATTTAAATACAGAATAGAAAAATATAAAGAATTTTATACTTTATATGTATAGTGTATTTTCATCGTGGATACTAATTTATTGTAGTTATGTTTGATATTGAGTATATAGTAGGCAATTACTTTGCACTTGATTAAAAAATATATATAAAATAAACAAAATAAGAATATTATTAGTTCATTTTTGGATTATTCGTTGCAGTTGGCATATTTAGCTGACTAGTATACAAAAACTTTTCCACGGGGTGGATGTGGCCTGCAGACCGAAATTTAGGACTCTTGGGTCTTAAAATCTTCGTTAATACCCACAGTAATATTGTTATTGTCAATCTATTGAGTTATTATTTTCCGATCCATAATTCATTTTCCCGTGACAGCCCTCCTGATTGCATTGTGCCTACATATACGCCGACGCCATTATAATTACTGTGGGGAATAAAACATTACTTCTAAACGTTGCCGCAGTTAAACTTTGGTCGGGTTTGTGCAATATTATTATGCAAATATTCGCGCAGAAATCAATTTCGCGCGGGCGATAAACCAAAACCAAAAAAAAAAAAACAGAAATAAAATAGCGACTCAAGGTTAAACATTATTTAAGTGTAATTATATATTGTCTACAGCAGCAATTAAAAAAAAGATACAGTAAATTATCATCATTTGTTTTTCGGTTTAATTGTAATAATTATATCATACAGACGTTTTTCTCTAATAAATTAATAGTTTTCGACTTGAGAAAACTTTATCTAGCGCCGTATACATAGTGTAATTACCGAGATTTAAATTTATTATCCCTTGCATAATTAACTATATACGCCAATTGCTTATGAAGCGAATTCTATGTTAATAATAATTACTTTATTTAACGTGCTTATTGCGCGTATACATATCGTGAATATTGTATAGTACGATCGCTGCAGTATGCATTATATTGCGTATAATGTATGTAATATACATACCATCTATATACACGCTCCGTAATATGTTCGAACGTTTTATTAAATTATTTTACAACGTTCATAAAAATATTTATTATTCTCAATTAGAACGATCTTCCGGTTTTAACTACACAGAAGTAAATCGTAATACATAATGCTTTATATGCCTAATGGTCTTTGAGGGTGTGTGTATATAATAAAGCCAACCGGAATTTGCAGTAACAATACGATTAACGGATATAATTGTTTGGTGTATATTTTTGTTTATATGAAGACGATGGAACGCAGCAGACACGAAATCTTTCAATTTATTGCTATCTGCGACATAGAAACGAACCTGCAGAGTACAATTTATCGTGTTAAACGAAAACGTGGCCCCTTTTTTGTATTATGAGAGCTCTCAATTAATAATATGTAAAACCATTGATTTAATAATAGAATTTTATTAATTTTTGTATTTTATAAAACCAATGTGAAAACTACGGTTAACTTCAGATTAGACTTTTCATTTTCCTCTTTTCAACAAGGAAAAATATGAATTGTTTGACATTCATCAAAAGAATAAGTACACAAATGCAGTAGGGGGAATTTATTTTTATTTTATTTATAACGGTTATTACCCCTTTTGCGTTGCGTCTTCCAACCCTATCCGGTACAAGTCCGGGGAATTATTCATCGTGACGGCAACAACGACGATGATAAATACGAGTCGTTTTAGGTCGCGGCGAAAAAACCTATATAGACGATATACTATATTACACACGGCGATGACTATATACGAGTATATATATTATATACGAACGATGGCAATTTCCTTTTTCCGAGGAGTACCCGAAACCACCACTGCTGCTGTTGTCATCATAATACTACGCGACGACAGCAGGGCGTTTTTAAGTCAACCCGCCTCCAACCTTTTCCTCTATAAGCTGCAGCACTAGGGCGGTAATCAAATATCTGTTTTCTCGGGTATTATTTATTTTTTATTTTACTTCCTCCGGATTTATAGCTATTTCCCGGTAGCGCATCAAAATATGGAACGTGACACAATATAATATTATATTGTGTATCATACATAGCCGCCGAGGCTCCAGAACAAAATTTTCACATAATATTATGATATACAATATAGTCGTAAAACCACCCGTCGCGGAAAGCGCTGAATTATACTTACATGTATATTATAATATATGTGCGTATGTGTGTGTGTGTGTGTGTAGTACAGTTACTTTATGTGTACAGAATAATATTAATCAATCATGATCAGCCCCATTTTTCCCTTTAGTAAAAAAATTATTTGGATTTGGATTTTCATAATTTGTAAGTATATTATTGTATTATACTAAAGGTCCCCATTTTCAAATAGTTAGATTTTTACCACAAAACAGCATACTAATATCAGATGGAATAAAAAAACCTAAGTATTTAAAAATATGATTGAATAATAAAAGAGGACGGTGGACATGGTTGGTAATTATAGTTCTTTCACACCAAATATTTTGATAGCACTTAAAGATCGAAGTGATTCTATAGGCTATAGCCGATTGATTTCTATAGCTATAGTGATTCAATATATCCATATAAACTTTGTAGTATGTATAATACATTTAATATTATTATTATTTATTGTAATAAACAATAATATCGGTATAATACATAACATACGTGATGTAAACATAAAACATAGTTATCTGGTCTGAAGAAAAGTATATATGAACACTGCTCGAATTACGTATTTACAGTGTTTACACACACATAGGGATATAAAAAATCAATTTTCGGAAAAAACGGTAGACGACACGTTTTCCCATTAAGCTTTTCTGTCTGGTGTTTGCCAGAGATTTTTTGCAGTACCTATATAATATGTGATTTAATATTATTATAAAATGTGTACCAAAACACACACATGATCACATGCTGGGTACTGCAGTTTTTTGTCAAACGAGTGAATTTTTATTTTTTGTTATTGTTTATAGATACTATACAGAAGTATGTTTGGAACATCTGTTAAATAAATATAAAAAGTCATCATCTGCCGACTTCCGTCATGGAGAAGGATTAACTATAGGTATCCTACTACGTATTATACGTACTATATGGTGCTATATATGTATACAGATACGGTTGAGGTTGTGGCGCTTGTGATGATTTTTAAAATATTTTGAAACAAAACAAAAACATTCGATACACTATATATATATATATTATAAATAATAGAATTCGACGAGGTAAGAAAATCATTTTTAATTAAAAGTATTGGATCAATAAAATATATTTTGATTTATTTGTATAGTTATACATTGTATAATATTGATAATATGAATAAGTAATAACCTAAACCTACAAATACTAAATACTAGTGTACACCATGAGAATTGAGAAGTTGATAAAACGTCTGTAATGCACTCGATTCCCACTAATAACTCACTCATAGGTATTAAACTTGAGTATATTACATACCTATGATTCACATAATATTAATACAGGTCCGTAGACGTACAGCTCCAACACATATTTTATAATATTAGCAGAATTTTTTTAATTTAAACGATCAATATTACTGTCAAATCTCCCTGGCATAACCAACATATTATAATATATTATATACGATACATAAATAATTAGGCACGGCTATAGCGTGATCAAATTCTGAGTGGAGGGGAGAGCACTAGCAAATAATTTACTATTTATGGAATTGCAGGTTATTTGTCTTGATAGTTTTATGCGAGGGTTAAGCCCCCATTAAACCACCCTCCTCACCAATATATATATATGACCTATTTCACCCATTTTTAAATTTGAATAAAGATGAATCGTGTTATGGTTATTAAATTGTTTATTTTACATGCAGTAATGTAAAATGCTATGCGATTCGGCATAAGTGCTTAATAATATGGCTAGTTATTAATACGTATGTTAATAGATCGTAATCGTATATGATTGCCATCTTATTAATATAAAAATGAAATCCATCGGTTTTATTTTAAACATTTATTTAGGTAAAGCAATGTCGGAAGGTAAACTGTTAAAGTAAAATCATACGATTAGTTGCAGAACATTTCGTGTATGTTATTTTAATTTCCCAATTGAATTTTACAAGTGTCACCCTATTTGATTAATAAATAAGAATATTATGATAAAACTAAAGTTGCGAGAAACTCGATTGCAGCACTAATTTAAGCTTTTGTGGGTACAAAATTATAGATACGATGATACAGATAATGATAATAATATAATAAGACGGATGTATATCACATTGTGATATATCATTAATAATTTTTGTATCAAATGACCCGTGTTGGTTGGCAACATTCACCCTACGCCGCGTGCTCGATTTTTGCATAATATTATTCACAATCTGGTCCATGCGCATATTATATACAATTATTATACATGTGGCAGTAGCTCGTCGCTTATTATCAAAAGACATACAAAACAAGCTCAGTTTTCCACTACATTAAACGCCGATGACGCGCGCCGCGCCCTTCGATCGCATCCCCGGCAACCCCAACAACCCCGAAGCACCATTTATACCACAGCATCATCCCCGACCCCGGGGGAACGTTTTTCGTGCACAACGTCAGACGTACGCGCTATATTACCGTCGTTACATTATTATTACGACTCGCGAATTATGTTCTAAGTTATTGTTGGGAGGAATACATACATATAATATACAACAGCGTGTCCCCTAGCTCGTATATGTGCCAATGCGCATATCAGTATGATGTTTATAATGACATCAAGTAAAACGATAAAAATGGTTAATATGTGCAGACGTGCAGTAGTGGTGGATGAATCGTTTCAGAGTCCAAAATGGCCGTTGAATACAGCAGTATAATAATATTGTGCCCATAGTGTAATTTCGGTTACGATACAGAAAAATCATAAGCTTAAATAATTTCAGAAGAACATGAAAAGGTTCTGATTTGGAAAAAAGTTTTTAATCGACACAGGTCAGAGACTTTGAATTAAAAATACACTCTAAATCAGTATGCATAACAATTCCAAAAATAATAATTTGAATAAATAGTTATATCAATCGACTGTTAAAAAATATCTTACTGATCTATTTTTATTTTGTATTTATGATTATACGGGAATTGGCTTTTTTTCTAGGACGTTGTGTTATATATTGCATCGCGGAGAAATAGTATTTATATATTATGCACAGAATAATTCCATTTTATTCCTGTACACACAATGGGATTAATAAACAAACGTATCTGCTCACATAGGTTTATCCCGTTTTTATAATGTATAATTCAACAAGCCTATACATGCGTGGATGGCCCACGAATACAACTATATAGGTATTAACGGTCCAGCCAATTTACTTAATACATAGGGCATATATATTGTGAAAATGTGGAAATACATACATTATTACTGGTGTGGTTTAATTATCGAAAAATTGTAATATAATATATAAGGTATTTACGATACATAAAGATATGGTATTGGAACTGGTCGGATGAGTGGGTGGTATGTATAAATTTTACATATTGTACAACAATCGGTATACCTGTAGGTCTGTCTCCCATTAACAACCTATAAAATACCAAAAAAGTGGCAAAACTTTTGATAGCGCATAGCAGTATAGCTATATAATATAATATTATTTTAATGTAACTACTAAACCGTTGGCGTGGCGGTAATAAATATAAAACACATTTGAAATAAAAACACCAATTCGCATTGTCGATGTGCACGCGAGTCATAAATTCTATTCATATAAAATAATTATTATTACAGTATCATATTATTATATGCACAGCACACGTATGAGAGCATATATATGTACATAAATTATACGTTTAATATATACATAGATATACGGACCAACGAAAATTAGTGCCAAAATAACGCGCGTTGTGCCGCCGCTGGTGGAGTATTCGATTCCGGTCGTGTTTTGTTAAACAATATTATATAATAGTAATAAAACATTAATACATGATATATAATATGAGCGGGGGAGGGAGGCTCTATATCAGTGCAGTGTGGCGATTGTTTTAAATATAACATCCATTGTTTGTGGATTAATATTGTGTTTCGAGCATGTGTGAAGTCCTAACTATATATATATTATTATATAGTTCATATAGTATATAGGTACATAGTCTATGCACAATAATTATAAAGTTTATAATATTTGATATGATTTTATCGTTTCTATCTGCAGCTATAACTTTATAGCATGTGCGTTACCGAGATAAATCCTCGTTAAAAGCGGTTGGAATGTATAATTTTATTATACGGATTTCGTCGTGCATTATTAAAATATTTACCTATACCTACGTCTATAATACAAGTACCTATGTGCGTAAAAACATTACGTGTAAAACGCAACACAAATTGACGCACAATATAATACTATACATTATATACGGTCGTGGCCGTTCGTCCTTTGGGAGTGAGCGAGATAAATCGTTTCGCGTTAATAAAACGCCGTTTGGTGCTGTCGAGTGCGTAAAAAAAAATTTAACGACGCCTCTTATTATTATAATTTGCCCTCGCGAGATGACTACCGTTTTGGGGTGCATATATATGGTACGCGCCTCAGCCATTGGTCGAAACGGTCCCAGAAGGGCACTCAAAATATATCCCCCTCGTTACGCACGCGTATATATATATATACTCATAAGTAGGTAAGCGTCCCCTCCGCGGGCCGAAAAGAATAACAACTAATTTACACGAGTGTTATTTTATACGCCATCGTATTGTGTATAACTGTATAAGACAATCCAATTGGATTACGCTCAAAAGGGGTGATGGTTATAGCCTTATGGGTTAGGGAGTTTGTATTTTTTTTTTTGGTCCGTTCGACTTTTTTGTTTGTAATGGATGTGCGTACGGGGTGTTTACTATAATATACATTCAAAAGATATGAAAACGTACATATAGTATACAATAACTACGATATATACCTATATAAATAATAACTAAAAATATTGTTTAATATGGGTGATATTATAAATATAATATTGATCGAGTCAATAGCCTATATTTCAGGGTAATATCTATATTTATACCTATTTACTCGTGACAAAAAAAAGTTGAACAAAAAATCGGTTAGTGTATACCATATAATATTATAATATTGCCTTTAAACGCTGTATATATATATATAAGAGTAATGTTTAATCATCATCAACGAACTAGAGGTCTGACCTCAATTGCAGATAATCAAATGCATAGTTAATAATTTCGTTGTGTTTCTTTTTTTATTATTTTCAGAACGTATTTCTGGCATCCTATAATTACTGCGTTTTGTCAATAGCTATAGCTTATAATACGAAGACACCGTAATAAATATATATATACACATATATAATATATATAGCCGTATAGGAAGACTATGCGATAAACACGCGAGATTAGATAGGTACTTAGAGCATGATAGCATATTATTATATACAATAAATATAAGTAAACATTTAATTAGGCAACAACCATTTGAAATTATATAGTCCACTTTTTTATGATGACATTATATTAAAATGAAAAAATTCTAAAACATTTTGTAACCAATTAGTATAGTTGTATCTCGAGATAAAAAAATCATATACGATTTAATTACAGATGATTGGCCATAATAACGTGGTAATTATATATAATATATATTTATTATTTTATTATTATTATATATGTATTATGGGTCCGTGTAGACGTAACAAGGTTTACTATATATAGCCGGCAAAAATGATTAAAAACGCATTTTCGTTTGGAGAACAATTTTATCTAAACCGTTATTTAACAACGCTGTTTAACACCCTCTTGTCAAACAACAAGTGACGAGAGTGGAAGCGGCACGGCGGCCATTATGATTTCTTTTCATCCCTCCGCGTGATTAGCGAGTACCCGTTTAATCTGACTCCCATAATAATAATATATAATATCCGTCGCATATATTTACAATCCTTTCAAAAGGTTAACTGGAAAACGACGCTGCTGGTATAATGCTATTATATTATATAAATATAATATGTGTGCGTGTGATGTGTGTATGTACGTACGCGGGTAGATGTTTTAATGCCTAAACTTCTAGATGATGTGTTTTTTTCAATATGCATTTTTTTTATTGTGCGTTTTGCTTCATATAAAAAATATTATATTCGCATCGTTGCCGTGTTGACAACAGACAATGATCACTGAAGTCAGAGTGGTATCAAAACATTATCTCCCATTGTACAAGCTTAACGTCAAAAAATAATAATATAACGACTCATGAAATAATTGCAGACGTACGCAATCCGATTAGACACTGCAACAGTGGGTACACAATACACATAATAATATAATGTATTTACGTAACATAAAGATACACTAGGTGCGGGTGGATAAGCCTTCATAATAATAATACGAGTATAGTACACCTTTATTATATTTATATTTAATTAATAATATAAAATAACAGTGTATAGCTGGTATTGTTGTATAGAAAAGAATGTAAATATTTTATTATATTGCAATATAATATATACAATACACAATGTTTAGGTATATTATATGTACCAATATGAATTATGTCAGTGTAATTTTTCGATACAAAATATAAATATTATAAATATGTACCTACATTATATATATCGGCTAATGTTAATTTAATTAGATGAGATTGATAAAAAGGATAAATTATTAAGTGGATAACGGTAAAAATGTTACGATAAAATAAACGTTTGTATCTATATAATAAACAAACTAATAATTATTGAATTGATGATGAGAAATCTAAGTAAATTATTTTTTCTGTTACTAAATAATCTTTATATTTAAATTTAAACAAACAACGTCAAGACACAACACGACGGCTCACCGAAACCAAATTAAAACGTCTACGGTTGTCAGAAAAATAATGTAATATAATTATAACAACGAATAACAAAATTATAATTTAAACAGCGCATCCGTAAGTAAACGAGAGATGGCTCGACCTCGACTTTTGAAAAAAATGTGTGGTATAAATATAGGTACCTATAGGCTGTAATTAAAATAGGTACCTATTAATTAGTAAAAATAAACATATTATATTGAATAGTTTAATATAATATACAAATACATATATATAATGACACTCACCTGTGTTTCGGTTAGACTCAGCGATTGGGCCAACTGTTTTCTTTCGGCGCCAACGACGTAATGGTTTTTCTCAAAAGCATGTTCCAATTTAAGTAGTTGACTGGGGCTGAAAGCAGTCCTTATTCTTTTGGGTTTTCTGAAGGGTTGTAATAAAAATCCTGGTATGTCTGGACCTGTAACAAGGAAATTAAATAAAAACGGTTTAAATTAGTATTCGTAGAAAGAATAAACGAAATCAGTTTGCCGGACGCGTTTATCATAATAATAATATTATTATTATTATGTTATGTGGCAGTGTTGTTTGTTTGTAGGATAGTACGCTTTGCTTTTATAACACCATTTCCCGACGACCAACAGAACACAGTTGCATAAAATTGTTATTAATGGTTGTTAAGATAATCGGATGTCAGGAGCGTATAAGGATTGTGTCACGAAGACGACACGGCATGGGGTCTATACCGAAAATCCTTGCGCCTGATAACATTGTACCCACTCTAATTTGAAAGCCAACAGTGATAAAATATTCAACAGCGGTGTCAAATAAATTTATTTTCGAAACTCGTTTGGAATATATTATTATAACGAGACAGGGGCCTACGAGTCCAATATGATATCTCCCCTCCACCCACCACACGCACATATATTATTATATATAAGTACATTAATACGTATATGTGAACGTGCGTGTGTGTGCGTGTGTGTTAACAGCTTCATTAGAATATACAATTGGACAATGCAGAGTTTGTTATATAAATTAAACATAATATATTAGTCGGTGTAGGCGAGACTTCAATAATATTGTCTCGCTATAATATACCAGAAGGCTATATAGTATATATTATACATTTATACAATATTCCAATCGTCGCCCCTCAGTTTTTCTATTAAATTGTTTTTCCTTCCATCCTGCGCTCGGCGACTCCCAATCAAAAATTGGGTAGATACCTAACTATCTTTAAACGTACATATACAATGCAGTCATAGTTGTATATTCATATTTAAGAATCATTTAAAATGCTGAGGCGAGTGTTATTATTTGAGAAGAACAAATACATAATATTGCAATCATTCAATTACTGAAAAAGTATTTCACGTTCACATTGATCGTCTACATAATATTATAATTTTTACTAAATATAATTTATCATATAGAATGGTCAAACCAATAAAGGTCGTAATAAAATGAGGACCGGCCGTAAATCGTGATTCGACAACCAATCATAATATAATACTACAATAGTATCGAAATAAAATATTATCTCATTCGATTTACTCGTTGGTCACAGTGTCACCATCGTTATTAACATTTTATTGCATCGTGTTCATTTGATTTCCATAGAAATTATTGAGAAACCCGTCGGGTTATCACGCTCAAACTGTTTCAACGTATACTCATTATTCACAACACATCGCCCACAATGCTATTACGAATCCTTATACATACTTTAAAAGTATAAAACCAAATTTATATGTGACATATTACAATAGTGTATAATAACGAATATGATATAGATAAAATTGTAAAACAAATACGCGTATAATGTAATTGCACTACTAGCTGCAGTATATGAAACGATACGTAAAAACAAGGTTATACCTATACGAGTTGAAAAATACGGAATAGAGATTATTAAAATTTTGAAACGGTTAATTGAAAATAAACGATATTAATATGAAAATGATACAGACATTAAACGATATTAATATTAGCCGAGTCGTCCGATTAACGGCAATCGGCATTCGAAATAAAAAGGTCGCTTATTGTTCCCAATATAGGCTATTTACCTATTGTTGTGTATTAACAAACACTATTTTTTTAACGTTCACGCAACGTGTCGGCGCGCCGAGTAGGTAGGTAGGTATAGGTACCCACCACGTTGTGTGCACAACAATAAAAATAACGCAAAATCGTAGTAACAATACATATTATACTTTATAACTACGAGTATATAGTACCGTATATACCATGCATACCTATACTTAAAGGCAACAGTTGGTAATCTAAACGTATGTACCCACAGGCTATAGGTAATATGGATTGACCGTTTAACTCGTATTATAATATGGGTACACTGTGCAGGCAGTGCAGAGAATAACTATATACATATATAACACTGTGTGTTTGGAATATTATGACACACGCATGTTATATATATTATAATGTATGTTGTTACATAGTGTGCGTGTGATATACAGAAAATAATTTAAATATATTACAATGTTTTGATGTTGAATATAATATATAGTTTAGGCGGTGGTAATTTTTCAACGCTGTTGATTTTGAATTTTTATTTTACAACGATTTTCACACATGATTTTATCGTTGGTGTGTAAGTCGCACGCAATAAATATTATAATTACAGGAAACAATTTGTTTTTAACCGAAAAATTACACGACGTTTTACAAACCGTGCGCATGCCTCCACCCCATCCCGCCGCAATCGCTAAATCCCGTATTCAAAACTATTATACTCCACCTCGGAAAATTATACGACGGAAACATTATTATACCTACACACACGCGTGCGCGCGGCCGGTCTGGTTCGGACGATTATTACCATAATTATTATATTATTCTCATTTTAGACAAACGCGTCCGGTAATTTAAACGTTAATTGCAGGTTTTTACTGTATTGTAACGAGAAACATATTAGATATATGTATCACGTATTGTTATATATGTGTGCAGTATAATATATATAAAAATGATTATTACTTATTTTTTTTTGTAATGTTATCTGGCTTGGGACTAATAAGAAGAAGCTGTCCGTATATGTAAAAAGGATTTTTTTAAAAACGCTTTTGGGAAGTTTATCATTATTATTATTATTTTGTATCCACCTCTATTGTTCGAAATTAATTGGCACCGCCTCTCCGGACGACGGCGGGACCACCTATCTTCCTACGCTAACGCGCGCGCGCAATACACAGGCACAGAACTATGTATAATATACCTAATGATACATAAACAATAATCGTCATAGATTTATACAGGTGGTCATAGTGTTCTCTTGTAAGGTCTATACAATATAATGATAATATGTTTCGATATCTACTGAAACGACGGCCCTCGCCAATAGAATTTATCATGCCAATTGTAAATCTATCCCATAATAATCAAATAAAACTTCCGAACTCATGTTTGAGTTTGTCACAAAATCTTGTTGAAAAGGGATTATATCCTTAAATCTTTCAAAAATTCGTTTTTTAATTTTGAATAATATTAAAAATTGTAAAACGTGTTAATAATATTGAACTGAAACATCTAATTAAAAAATGTAAGGAAGTCAACTGTTTACGAGTAAACTACATGACGAATTCAAATATGTTTTCAGAAGTTTTATTCGATTACTTTAATATATATATAGGATAATGCGTTCGATTGTATCATGAGATAGGTCTATTTTGGTTGCCCTAAAGTGGTTAGTACCCAAGGCAGTTATACATATTATTATACCCTCATCATCATCATTATAATAAATTATAAAACAATAAAATAATGACACGCGCATTTGGATTTCGGATGCGGTCCGCTGTGGTGCGGTGCGTATAGATATAGGCGGTATACATGAATATCTACATCAACACAATATATAATATAAATAATGTAGGTATAGGTGCAACGTCTGAGCAGTAATTAATAATTACTGGCGCCTGATAACGATATTTCGTCGGGTTGATAAGACAGCTGGACATGTCATCGCGTGTGTACGGCGAGCGGATAAGATCGCGGAGATAATTATACGGTTACACATACACATAATGATATAGGCAGCAATTTTACATACCCACCTATATATTATATCGACGACGAACGCCATCTGTCGGCCGATGAATGCGTAAACCTACTTATAGGCCTCGGGTATAGGTTACCAATATAATAAATATAGTACACGCTTACATATATTATACAGGTATATCGTATATACATTATACATATAAGATATATATATATATATATACATACATTATACATATACATGAATACACTTAATACGTATTTACGTTTTATTATATTGTTTTGACAATGGCAATTTACATTTTGTTTTTCACTTTTGTTCCACTACTAATTTATCGCTGTTAATTAACCGTCACGCCCGCACGGCCGACCCGAAACAACCACGAGACGGCGCAATTAATAACCGCGGGCGGCGCGACGTTAATTTTTTATTTATTCTTTTTTTTTTTAATTCTCCTCTCCGATAATATATACACCACTCCACCTCCGCCACCCCGTACACTGTCCCCCCAGGCCCGATAACGTGTACACATCAGGTATATAGGTATTAAACATAATAATGGGTATATATACCTACATAATATTATATAGCTATATTCAATATTATATAAAAAAGCGGTGCTGCACGAGAATTCCGAAAGCTGACCTATTGTATATTTTGTAAAATAAAACTTGTTAAACACCACCCCTAAGGCGCATTCGTATATCGTATACGTGTATAATTCAGTAGCTCAACCGGTCGAAAACGCGTCAAATTCGGTGGGCAAGACAAATTCTACACTGGAAACCCACGCAAGAAATTCACAAAACCGTGTTATTTCATATTTTTATGTTATTATATATAATATCGTATGTACATAATATACATAATAAATGCAGCGTATTTCCTAATATAATAATAATACTTCACTGATTTTCAGCTGCCGGCAAACAATTATTTTCGTCAACACGATTTTAAACGCGCTCCTACCTACCTGTATAATATACATTATGCGGCCGTACGCTAATAGCCCAGCTGGCTACTGCAAATATAATATAACATAATAGCTGTTAATTTATTCGATAAAAAAAATTTTAAAACAAACTCTACATGTTGTATATAATACAACAATAGGTGTGTTGGAAATCAAGTCAGCTTATATATTAATAATATATTATCTCATATATAATCATATTAAATATAAAACGAAAACGGCGGACAGAGGCAATGAAGGCGTATAAGGCACATATTATTATACTCTGTTGACACACAATAAATACCTGTACAGGTGTAAAATATAAAAATACAATCGATACAATGTATATCATCTGCAACGATCTAACGAATTTATAAATGTGGTTTGCGGCGGTAGTGTATATTACAAGAAAATTGAAAATTAATGCACCGAAACGTTGGCGAAGTATTTACGTAAATATAATTTATAATATTATATTACAATGCATCATTATTTAGGCTGCACTTGTATACGAATATTATAGTAATGACTAATATTATGATAAAAAAAGCGTGTGTGTGATTTGAACGGTCGGTAGAAAGTAATGTGTTTTTTAACATACTAAACTATTCACTGTAACAATATAGTATATTGTATATTATATTAAAATAAAACAAATATATATTATTATTATTATTATTATTATTATTTGAGTATTCAGATTGTTGCTGCAGAATTACCTTTGTCTTTTAATAATATTATATACCTACGAAGCGAAATATATTAGTAAGTATAATGTGTTAAATGTGTAATAAAAATGACGGCTTCATAACATATTAGTTTCAAATTAATCGCCGTTTTCAAAGAGAGTTTAATATATACCTATTTATGCTGTATATATAATATCTAATATATACAGAGGTGAGTGTACGGTGTACCTAAACCACTGCGGCGCTACATACCTATTATACAAATCAACTTATCATCGGTAAATGAGTTAGTATACTTAGCATACGATGGCTATGAAAAATTATGATTTTTTTAACCGATCCGTGGGCGGCGGTGGTTCGCTTAACTGTATACGCTTTATAATAATAAATGCTAGCGCATGTACAGTGAGTACAAGTATAATAATCACAACAACGTCAGCGCAGTAATTAGTAATTTGAACCTTAACGCTCGTATACCTATATGTATAATATGTTATGTATATAATGTACCTATATATCTAATACATGTGCAACACACAGTGGCTTGTTATCGGTTACTTTATAGATTTTGTTTTTTTCTCTAATCGAAGTCATATTGTAGCCCAAGGGTAACTGTGGGCAAGTATAATAATAATAATAACAATATTTATAATAATATATTATAATATTATAGGCGTATACTATACGGACATATTATATAGGTAGGTACAGGTTCTCTTCTTATTATATAGACCATTAGAAACGGTAATTGCGCCTGAAGTTCGCGGTGACGGGATAAATTAATACTCGACGCAGCAGAAATTTCGGATGAATAATATTATCAACGAGTGCTTGAAGTGGACGTTTATAATATATATGTATATTTATACTATAGCTTGGTGCATTGCGCTAAGCGTTTCAGTGTTTGGTTAAAACGCTTCTCCAGATTATATGAAGTCTTGTCCTCGCAGATTTCGACGAATGACTAATATCACTCATTGTAAGCAATAGGTACGTATACAACTATGAACTATAAAATGTTATAGGTATACGCTGTATAGTAGTAGGCACTCTAAGTACGGTATAAGTAGACAATATTGTCCGACTTGGCAATTTTTAGTGAAATAGGAGGTGTCCTAGTCCAATCTCAGATTTATTTCAAATTGATTTTTAAATATGAATAATTATATTTTTTTTATAATATATCTAAAATATTGTTGTGAAATAAAATAAAGCAGAATAAATATCCAAATATTTCCATAAATATAATTATTTATGTACCTATATTTTATCACGGATTGTCTTTTTAATATGATAACAAAATAATACAAATTTTTAAAACAAACTATAAATAAATAATATATAACTATATCACAAAAAATTACTTAAAGATTTTGAAAATAAAAAGTTAGGTTGAACACTCTCCCTTAAAAATACAAATTTTTTTAAAAAGTCTTTGATTTGTGATTCTTTTATTATCCCAATAAATGCAAATTACAAGTTAAAATACCTGTTTTAAACATTATAGGTATAGGCAGGTAGATAGTATTTTTTATTATTATAATTTTACTTGAGGGGAAGGGGTTCATTAGTGTACACACCACAATCGTGCGAGCGTTCCCTCAAATATAATAATATATAGCATGCGGGCTTAACCGATTTCCAAGAACGGGTTGAAGAACAACAAATTACATTATAACAATGTTCTTGGTATATTGTAATATATAGGTGTATATGCGTGTGTAGTTAAAACACTATGGCGTATTAAACCAACGGACAACAACTTTACGAGCAGTGAGCAATGCATCATTATATTGTTAACTTTACAACGCGTTATTATACAACATTTATATACTGTTATTATTATTGGACATTAATTATACGAGATTATTACAATATTATTGTCGCTGCTGTAATTTATTTTTGAGTACCTATCTAAGATATACACTATTTGTGTGTGTGTGTGTGTGTGTGTGTGTGTGTGTGTGTGTGTGTGTGTGCGTCTAACATACATTATTATACATATTGAAGTACAGACGATAACCAGCCACAGACAGGGTGTGTCGTTACTATATATACACGGTAGTGCGGTATACCTACAATACGTATACATACATGTCACATTGTACACACACGAAAAGGAAATACGATTTGTTTACCACACTACACACAATTGTTTATAAACAACCATGTTTTTTGTAGTTGTTTGGTTTGCACCTATACATAGGTAACTATATATATAAAAATATACAGGTGGATATACTATATAGGCGAGAAAAATAATCCTACTCACATGCGAGAAAACAAATATCCTCTTTAAATCTGCGTCGTCGAATTCGACAATAATATATACATATATATATATAGATGATACGAATTTGTTGAAAAAACAATCGATTTAATGGGCGATAAAGTGGGCGATTTAATGGAAAAGCAGTAGGTACCTATATAGGTATCGTTTAACCATATGTATTCATATCGTATTTATGTACAAGTACAAATAAATATAATGCATTGTACAAAATCGCGTTCTTGATTAAATCACTGAACATGCCTATATATATACTACACATTATAATATAGTGTACATTATTATTATACTAAAATGTTACGGCTCTCGTGTAGTACATAAATGCGAAGTATTGGTCTCTGTAATGATGCTAATATTTGAGTTAAGACATAGGTATATACGCATTCCCTAATAGGTAATAATAGCTTGTGCCAGTGCCAATGTGGTTTAGGCACTTACACATGCATTTTTTGAACTCCTACATATTATAAATTATGAAGTAATAGTGTGCAGGATACAATAAAATGCACTCAATAGTATTCTGTGCCGAAAAACGTGAAACGGAGCCGACATTGTGCACAATGCACATATCACTATAGACATTGGGTATATTTTAGGACTTTAGGTACATCCGGTATTCCTATAATCCTATACGTGATGTAGGAATGCTGCAAATTTTTTATGTCTATATACATTTGTTATTTTTCTGGAGTAATCCAAATCGACATTATTTTTAACCGTTATAGCACGTATATTACTATACAATTATTTATCATTGAGTTTTAAATCGCACTGCACGTCAAACGAAAAACGTATAACGGGACCCTCACATAATGTATTGCGCAAAAGCGAAGCCAAAAAAATATACAATAAGTGATTTACGAAAGGTACATCAGGAAGATCCCAAAATCGGACGTACATTCTATATATATATACTTGGGGTATAGAGGACACACACTGTGATATGAATGTGCAAGACAGAAGTTTTATGGTTACCAGATTATTTATTTTCTCTTTTTCCATTCAAACGGGATCCGAAGAGCATTTAATGTAATAATAATAGCCGTGGTGTTCGTTGCATCATAATATTCAATGATAATATGTACCCAGGAACACCTTTTTTTTTCAATATTACACCACACTCCAAGAATCGTTTATTTACCTTCTACATGCGTGTTATTATATTGTTGCGAGTAGGTACCTTACAAACTATAACATATTAACGCACACGTATAACTTATTGTAGGACAAATTTTTATTGGGTCACTGTTATTCTTTATACCCTGCCGGCTGCCGAAGCTTATACACACCCTATTAATAATATCATTATATACTATCATTGTACGGCCAACACCACCCGTCGCCTTAAATTTAGTGCAGTATAATTTTTAAAAATAATCTTTGGTAGTACCGATATAAATAATATAATAGAATTTGTATTGCATCATATATATAACCGTACAGTCGGTGCAGAATTTCGACCCGTCGAATTGTACACACTGGGGGTTCTGCACCACTATTCGCCTTAAGTATAAAATATATTACAAATTATATATAAACGGATGAGGGTTTTGTATCTTGTCAAAGTGAAATTTACCAGAAATTCAATGGGAAAAAAACTAATCCTAATAGAATTATTATTACATTTATCAATAGAAATGGCACATGTTGCGTGTAAAGGTACTTTTATACCTGCCTACCCATTATATATATTGCATAACTTTTTGTAATTTTTTTCCCCATCATGACATTAATGTACTGGCTTTTTAAGAAAGAAAAAATGAGTAAAAGTAACAGTACCTGTACCTTTTTTTTTTAATTCTCAAGAATATTATTACAATACGTAGGTGTAGATAGAAATAAATGTTCAGTTTAGGTCGTAGCCCGTAGGCATATACCTAATATTATGTAGCAATTCTGCAGT
Organism: Myzus persicae; assembly: GCF_001856785.1. Taxonomy (NCBI): domain Eukaryota; kingdom Metazoa; phylum Arthropoda; class Insecta; order Hemiptera; family Aphididae; genus Myzus; species Myzus persicae. The sequence continues at coordinate 680,063 of NW_019103856.1, forward strand.
AGAGGTAAGTTATAATATAACAAAATAACAATGCAAATATATATTGTCGTGGTTGAACGTAAAATGTGTAAATTTATTTTGTGTATTTTAAGGAAACATAATGATTCGATTTAATACATTATAGGTACAGCACTGTATCAGAGGCGGCGATGGACGTTACGGAGCACTGATATCCGTGAATTACTTGTACAGAAACATATTTTTAAGGCGGAAAAAATTATGACGTCCTACTAGAAACATGGATACTTCGCACGTGTCATTATAGAAGTCATAGTATAGACATTAGCCAGTATAACAATAAAATCGTTCCTATAGGTGTATAATATTAATATATTACGTACCTATATTTATAAAACGTGTGTTTCATTTAAAATACAATTATACAACTATGTACTTTAAGATATAGATACCATGTATACAGTTTCAATTCTGCCGTAATGATATTTGAAAGTGTGATATACTTATACGTATTTGCTGCTATGTAAAATTGGATTTCATAAATTAACTTTAGATTATTCGATAAATTAGTGAAGATAAAGCAAATAATGTATGGATTTTTACTATATTTATTTTACCTAGGGTATATATTAATTTGAGGTATATTTTAATAATAATAAATTATAGGCATTATACCCATATACATATTATTATACCAATATACACTACAATTTGATATTTAAGTATAAAACACCTATGTATACTCTGCAGTGTTTATATATTAATATAGAATATACCTATATAATATATACTTTATAAGTCGTCGTAGGTGCAGGGTACCCAAGTATATAAACAAAAAATATAAATAGTACTCACCGCCGGGGAATCTGTGAGGAAATATTCTTCCGTGCCGGGACAACAGCCACGGGTACAGAGGGTACGTGTCACGGGTGGGTTGGTGTTGAGGGTGATGCGGATTTGGCTGGAAGTGGTGAGCTGCAGCGGCTGCGGCGGCGGCTGCGGCAAACGCGAACGGATGATGAGGATGTGGGTGAGCGGGTGGCGGCGTCAGTGGTTCGTGCACGTACTGCAACCCTTTGGCCAAGTGTCCAGCGGCTGCGGCAGCGGCTGCAGCGGCCACGGACGATGACCCGTAACCGGCGGAGGCTGGTAATGCGGACGGCTTGAACACCGTGGTGTTGCTTGCTGCAGAAGTCTGCTGCTGTTCGTGTTGCTGCTGATGTTGGTGCACGTGATGGGACTGCTGGTGCTGGTGTTGCTGATGGTGTTGTTGGTGGTGGTGATGGTGATGATGGGGCGGCGGCGATACACTTCCCGGGTTCAGCGGCGATCCGGCGGCCGAGCTGCACGCCTCGCTCTCATCGTGCGCCACCGAAGAACCTTCGCTCCTAGCCGGCGATCGGGAACCCGCGCCCACGATGGACTCTATTGAGAATCCGATTTTCGGTTTAACGATCATCGGCGTCGCGGCCACTTGTATCATTTTAGCGGACGTATGGAAATAATCGATCGTAACGATGTATAATACGATGATACGACGATATACGACCTATGAACGAACTATGTATGGGTACTTAACACAAAATTTTCATTTAAAAAGAAAAATTTTACGACGCAGAAATATGGGAATACGATCATTCGCGCGCCAACGACGTACCAAATACCACGGTTGTCCGCTGCATTCGAGCGGGACGTTTCGTTTTTACGCGCACTGCACTTCGAACACGTTCGCATGCACACAGCAATACTGCGTGAAAATAATAATAATAACAGTACAGACAGTTGTACGACAGTAACAGCGACAAAAGCGACGACGGGACGCGTATGCAACGTGCGGACGACGACGGCAGACTGCTGCCGGTGGAGGTCCGGGCCCGTACGCGGTCGGCGCGGCGGCGGCTGCTCTGGTGGGTGGGGTGAACGGGACGGGCGAGCGGGACCGGTGGAGAGGGAAGAGCGGCGCGCGCGGTGGGCGTGACCGACGGCGACCGTGGTTGGGCGGCGAGAACGGCCCGGGAAACAAGGCGGCCCATTGGCCAGCGGTTCGCGGCCCGCCGGCGCGCGCCGTGTTTACTTTTGGACCGTCGCCGTCGTTAACGCCATAACAAACATGTGTATTTAAGGTGTTAACTGTACCTATACCATACACTGCTGACTGCTCTATAGAATAATATGTAAAACTGGTTTCGATTATTGCGTTAACGTACCCGTATACACATTTACACATTTACCTATAAATAATATATATACCTACATTACATTTATATATGTATAATATGCGCGCCACCGTACCCGCACCGTCGCCACTTCACGCCTGTACCGCCACCATGCCACGCTCGCCCTCTCGATGTCATATCATAATATGCGCCTTCCCCTCACGGGCGCACCGTAAATGCAAATATTGGCGCGCGTGCGCACATCATATACAAAGTCTTCGGGTTGTGATCTTAAAAAAAAATATAGGTAGATATAGCCGTATATAGGTACCTAAAGTTAGGTATTTATGTCTACTACCTATATCGGTACCTATATATACATATATATATATAATTGTACACTGCATGTCTGCACGTATTTTATTATACGTATAATAATACGACTTCAATATAATATGTATTACATATAGGTATAATTGGTATCACATAATATGATGGACTCGGCTGCTGCGGCATAAACCCACTCGTATTATACTTAATGGATTGAATCAAATAATATCTAAAACTTATATACATATTATATATTATTACTAAACTATATGTTAAAGCCAAAGTATATTCCCCACTATATATATATATACATAATCGCACCATCATTTCTCGCTTACCTACACATAAGTTTCTACAATATCACACACTGTTATCTATGGACAAAACATAATATGATATTATATATATAAATATATTATGTTATTTATATTGTAAGCGGTGTCAGTCGGCAGTCGTACGGACTCTCCAGCCGTAAATGTATTGCACTGTCATTACTCATTATATAGTTACCGCCATCACGTTGTGTTAAATACATTTATGCGGCAATAAGACAATTGTATTCTTATATAGGTACTGAAGGATGAAATAAGTCGGGTGACTGCGAGTTATCAGCCAAATTAAATGTTCTTTTATATATTGACGCTCATTCTACAAATTATAAGGGCTATCTGAACATCTTATTAGAAACTAAAATATTATAAATTCTCACGACAAGGATGTTCCGCGCCCTTTTTTGCAAGCCCAACGTTTATTAGCTTTAATAAGCTATAAATAAAAAAAAATGTTTTAAAAATTAATGCTATATATATGTATCATGTTATATATGTATGGTCATAGCTGAGTACATAATATTGGAACTTAGATGTATATTTTTAAGTTTTAATTATTATATTAGGAACCTATATACGTATATACCTATATAATATATAATATAAATGTTGGTATGTATACTATGTATAGACTATATAGATATCTTATAAGTTTCCGCGGCGTCGTCGGTTAAAAACTGGGAAAAAAAAGATCTTAAGTATTGATCTATACTAAATATATGTTCAATCGTAATTTATATTGACCAATATAACAAAAGGCAAAAGCCTGATGTAATATTCTCAAAAAGTATTATTAATTGGAAGCAAACTTCATTATATGAAATACCATACAGCTAGCATCGACGAAATAATGCGTTTGAGCGTGAGTGTACCTAAATATAATAATTAATTTAGAATCGGATGTTTTAACATGCGTTCATACATATAATCAATAGTCATATATGCAGGGTTAATTATTATTGTTTATCTACTATAGATAATATATAGCTTTAAACTAACCTGTATATACAATATACCTAATTTTAATAAAGACCATAATATTATATCATATATGCATATTTTAAAGTTCTATAATTGAGATTTTCATAAGTACTGTGCAAATATATAGTTCCTATATATATAGGAACTATATATTTATACTTTAGTATTATTACTTTATAGTATATTGTACTAAAGAAGAAGGGGTCGAAGTAATATACGAAAGTAGTTCCGTCCCCGGTTTTTGGTTCATATTCCCTAAAAAAAAGTATTAAAGAATAGTATCTTATTACTCTTGTATTCTTGTGACAACACAAACTTTTGTTTTTCTAATGAGAATTTCCAATATACCTATGTTACTGTACATGTTTTAGTGGATAATTTTTTTGAAAATGAAGAATCAAAATTAAAATTTGAAGTTGTTAAAATACTTATATTAAGCAGATACCTATAATAATATACCCAGTCCTTAAAAATAATTTTACAAAAATATCAAATATAAGTAAAGGTACCTTTATTATATAACATATCGGATGTATAGTATTTATTAGGTCGACCTTGGACCACTTTTATAAATTATAAATATTGATAAATTAATATAAATTACTACAAATTTCCAATTACCATATCGCCCTCATATTTTCTAAATCCATCATTATCATGGACCTATTAATTATTATTATCCTTAGTACTTTAAATAACTCAAAAACTACTCATACAAATTTTGATTAATTTCCACTAAATAATTCACATTAGAATTAGAAAGGGGTGTAATTTGAAAAACGGAAGTTTGTATCTCCTCATATAGGCATGGTTTTTAAGTAGATAACACAATAAAATCTCAAGAATTTTAAAATAAAGTATAAATAACCTAACCTAACCTTGAAAATTTCAAAAATCAGATTTTGAATAACTGCAGCATCGTCTATAAGAAGAAGAAAGATATGAGTATGCCTGGTGAATCACCCTGTATAGTCTATAACCATGAGGCAATGATCTTTCTCTCTCGGCGAATATATATACACGTATTGTATTTCTGCATCACTATTATAGTATCTGATTATTGTTACTAATTTTGAATATCAGTGTTTTATTAGATTAGTTTGTAATGATTTAAAACTATTGCCGCATAATTAATTTTATATAATCATTATAATTATATAATGATTTTATATTATTGTATAATAAATCTCAAGAATGGGTAATAATATCAATTAAAAACTAATATGTTTTTGGTGTGGGTATTTTGGTATGGTTGTAAAATTGTTTATTATATTTGTGATTGTACTTATATTAGATATAATAATATTATATGTCAATTTGAATGTTCTTTGAATCAGCTATAATGAGTGATTTGTTATTTAGAATGCAGAGTTTTGTCATAAAGCTGTCTCTGAAATAAATATATTAAATAATGTTAATGATTTATGTTCCTCTACTGCAGGGTGATTTTTAACAGTATATAAGTACAATCTTACTTTCCCAAAAGATAAAAAACATAAACGTAATAAAAATTAATTTTTTTACGTATTTTGAAGTCATTATAGGTAGGTATAGGTGCATCTTGTATTTTGTGTTATTATGTTTTTACGTAGGTATTTAAATGATAATATAGCTGATACCTAAATGTATACATTTTTTAATTTCTTTCTACTAGGTAGACTATTTTTATGAAAATGTTGATGAATAAAAATATATTTTGAATCAGTAAATTATTTGAAAAAATAAATATTTTGACGAGTGGAATGACATTTTACATTGGTATGAAACATTAAATATATTTATAAGTATTGTATAACTAAAATTAATAAGTACTTTTTACTATACAAGGTGATCCATTCAAGTCTGCCTTTACCTACCTATGACTTATCTACCCTAACAATAATATGTGTCCAAAATGCATGTTGCACTCATTTAAAAACTTAAAAATTAGTTATTTAAAATGTAATAACCATTAAAGAATATGTAAAAAAAAATATGTTAAAATATAATTACTTGTTGATATTATTTTTTGATCAAAATGATAATTGTTCAAAGAATTCCTAGCATATCTGTATAATATATGAGACAAAAAGTCATGAACTCGTTTACTGTTATTATTTAGTATATACCAGCTACTTATAACTTATTTGTTAATAAGGTTAACCTATATATGAATATTATAAATACTTTATTTCGCTATTACCAATATAATCATATTTATATTAATATTATTATTGGTATTTAAAATCAATCATATAATAGATACAACATTCGTTTATGTTTTGAGTATGTGTGTAATAATTTTAATATAATATAATTTTTAATAGTATGAAAATATTGTACCTATATATACAAATAATGACACCGAAAATTCAACCGGAAACTGTTACGTTTGTGTTATTTTATTACAACTATTATAAACATACATAATATAAAGGTAAGTAAAATGTATATGCAGTATACACAATTTAAATAAATTAACATATATATAGTTTGTAGTAAGCGATATTATCTTAATTCTCTCGACGCCTACTCCTTTTCTCAGCGTGTAAATGCACACAGAGAAGATATTGGTAATTTCTAAATATATTATTACAAAATTTAATTCATAACGACTTTGGGTACAACTCATTTTTGACGGTATTTTGTTCCGTCTATAGAAAGGATTGAACTTATAAATATATAACGCGATTTTACATAGTCTTATTAGTACCTTATATGCTGCATTCTTTGCGAGAAAGAGAGAATATAATGAACAAGTATGTACATACAATTTTATCACTGTACCATAATATTATACTCTCTCTGGCACTCATCAATATAGACGACAGAACATACTTTTAAATTTTAATTAGGTATTTTATGTATGATTAATAACTATTATTATAATTATTATCTATTACTAACACATAAACCTCGGCATCTGAAAGATAATTGCTATTTAATTGCTTAAGTATATTATATCGCAATAGCATTGCGTCAGTGCCTATACAGTTTACATATTATTAGTGTAGTAATATCTAAAAAAATTGAAAAACCTTTACGTTTTGAGTACCTAAATGTCTAAATCAAAGTAAATCGAGTTTACAGTATTCAGTAGCTAGGTATATGAAAAACATCAATAAATCAGAAGGTATTTTAAATAACGCATTTTGAAATTTTGCTGCCATATATATTATTGATAGTGTTATTACTTATTAGTACGTGTTTCTGCTATTATTGCAGTTTAAAATGTAGATACTTAGTTAGAAATTCTTTTCTTAAGATAAATTCTTTTTTTGATTATAGTTATGTTTTAAAAAGACAACATTTTCGTCAAGTATTGGTATAATATATTGGGTGAGAAATCTTATACTCAACTATTAAATTAAATTTGTTAACTTAACTTTACAGGATTATAGTAACTGTATGTGTTATTTTATATTATTTTGTGGGAAATTTTTAAATTGTAATTTTTTAGTTGAAATTGCTGTGGCAGATTTCTCTAAAAGAATAGTTTCATCTTAAAATCCTTGCTATCTATATTAACCTCAAACCTGTGGTCGTCTGTGATGTATGAACTATTTTTAGAAATTAATATATATATACTCAAAATGATCAATAGATATGCTAAAGAATATGATATAAAATAAAACTCAATTATATAAAAAAAATATATGTATACAACCACACAGTTTTCCTTAGTAGAACACCAAGTGTGGATCCAGAGGAAAGATTAAGGGGCTTTACCCCTTTGGAAATGTTATATACATTAGGTATTCATTCATATAATGTTAAAATTTCCATACATTTAAAATATAGATACAATTGTTACCATTTTTATTTAATTTTATCTATAATGTTATATATTTAGGTATAATCTGTGATTTACTACAATTATAATTGTATTTTTTTCTGAATAAAATTTAGCCCTCCCCCCTACCACTGACATATTTCTAAAGCTTGTAGGCCAAATTCCACAAACCTGAATCTTGAACAAACATAGTTCAAAAAATAAAATTTGAATTCAAATTGTTAAATCATATATAGTACAGCACCAACAAGAAATAGGTACTTCAACCACAAAAAAAAACAAAAACAATATTTTCTATACAAACGCCTCCGATTCAGAAATATGTATAAATATCACAATTATCCACTAAAACCTTAAAAACAGATAGAAATAAATTGTAATAAGCTACCTGAAAATTGATTCATTTACACAGCAAAAGCCACTGTAGGATTTTACAAACCGTATATAGTGTACATAAATTACCAAGGAAAAAATAATAAAAACAACAATATATATTCTCACAGATTCATTATAAGCACACTGATGAGTTTAGGAAATACCTACAACAAATTAACTCCTCATAAATAATATAATATAATATTAGTAGGTATGAGGTACCTAATAAGACTATAGAGTATAGATACACACATACCTAATAATAAGTATAGGTAATAAGTAATAGTACTAATTATATTTTCTATTAATTATATTTATTTATTTAGTTTATTTAGCAAATATTTTAATCGTATTTTTCATTTTTAAATAATAATTTCATGTTTGAAATCCGTCGTCGAAACCTTAAATCTATGCAATATACTTCGATTTTGGTTAGTTTTTTAATTGGATACAATGAGCTGTGGCGTGCTGTTTCAGTTATAAATATAAATATTTTATCAAAAATTTGTCCGTGACTTCTGAAGCCATTTAATAATGTTACATTAAACATTTTATGCATGCCTATTAAACCTATCATAATAATACCATTGTACAACCATTAGTATAAGTGTCCAACATTTATTTGGAGTAATAAAATGCATTAAGATTTCGCTTATAAAAAATCATATACGTATGAATAATAGAGTGGAAAATAACCGACCATGATGTTTATAAAATAACTACTTTTATATACCCATATTATTATTATTTCCTGTATATAAGTAATTCATAGGTAATTGATGTACCTAAGTGTTTACCTATCGGTTTTACCAAATATAATTTAATGTTACCTAGGTATCTATATGTTTTGTCCTTCGTATAATATAATGAGCGGTTTATAAGACAAATGTGAAATGATTGAATACATTGTAATAAATTATTCATCTATAAGTAAGAAACATGTTATTATTGAATGACATATATTGCAGGTTATGAAATTGATAATAAACGTAATTAATTATACCTACCATGCTACCAACGAAAAAAAACTAAAAAAAAATGTTGTAGCATTTATCAGTGAAGTATAGTAAAAACTAATAATCAAAGTAATAACTCTGTTAACAACTAATAATTTAGTAAAGAGTTGCCATAGTAAAAATAATCATAAAGCAATTATTTATTTATTTATTTATCGCTTCAACATCGTAAATACCTACACATATTATGTCACATACTGTATTATACCTACCTTTACAATTTTAATAAATATATATACCTACTTCATGGTTCATACTTGGATACATCATAGATCAATTACAAATACGACTATTGTGTATTGCAGTCTACAGTGTTTTAATGAGTAGATAGGTAGATAGTAACGCATGCTGAGGGTCGGATGTTTATATACACGATTATATACACAGCAATCGCTAAATGAGAGATTTAATGAAATGTGGTTGAATTTCATATTATAATTTCTCCTCTTTTTCCGTTGGACCTTTCATATATTTTATGTGAAAACAAATATTATTTTAATTTTCTTTAATGAAAATAAAGCATGTATAATGTACCGTCAGCCACTCAAATCACTTGACCAGCGGCGTGCTCAGCATTTTTGAAGGGGGGGGGATATAGTGGTGATGGAATTATGAAAATAATTAAGTTATTTTACAATGTGTAAAACACTATACTAGTTTTCAGATTATCGGGCATCGATAACAATTATGATATATCAGGTATAACGCTAGAGTCGATAGAGTCGATAGTCCGAGCCACCGAGATATTATTTATACTTATGTTAATATTTTTGTTTTTATATTTAATATTTTTTTCTTATACTTAATATTATTACTTTGTAAGTTGATTTTAATAAATTTTTAAAATGATGAAAATAATAAAAGTAAATAGTTGTATATTGTATAATATATAGTTATTTTGTATATTTTGTTTGTACCGCTCACAAAAAAAAAATTCGCCTTAACTCTAATTTAAGGAGTGGAATGAGATTTTCGTACATTTACAGGGGGGGGGCGTAGAATGAAAAAGGTTGGGAACCACTGCTTCAACATATATTTAATATCTAATACGACAAAAATAAGCCACATGTTGGGGTGATATATGACTAATGAAAGACTAAAGAAATAGACTAAATAAGCATCAGATCGCAGGTATCTAAAATTATTCCTATAACCTGCGGGTCGACGTATTTCAATCCACGTCTATATTGTTCTGATACAATATACGCTCTAATTTTTTTCAACTTTTGGTTGACGACGTGTCGACGTTTATATCGTTTCCAACACCCCATACTTCCGGTTGTTTTTGTCATCGTCGTTGTTATTGTGGCCCGTGACCCTTTTGCAGTTCCAAATATCCAGGCTGGCTGCAGTTGCACTGACTAATTGATGGAGGTCCTAAAATCCGAGAAAATCAAATAATATTATATTTTATTTTTTTATTTTTAACATCAATGTTCGATGAAAAGGCGGTGATTTATTGGGAAAAAATCAATAAATTATTTTGTCGGCGTTTGTACATTTCTGCTGCATCTTAGTGTATAATATTGTGTATGTGTAGCAACACGGCGACGTACGAATTGCCGCTTTCAATGGGCACATATAGTTACGTACACGTGTACATAATATCATAGTACACTTCCATCTCAACATCGAAGTGTCATCTCCGTTTCTAACAACTCCATTCTGGCTATATTCCACTCAAGTTCACACTCAATTATCAAATTTAAACAAAAACTCCAACCCTCATTCCATTATTACCTCAAATTTCAACGACATCATAAACTCAGATTTCCATGACTTCAACCTTATCTACACAGATGCATCAAAAAATATAACAGGCACAGGCTGTGCATTCATTTCTGGATCCGTTAAAAAACTATACAAACTACCTACTGAAGCCAGCATCTTCACAGCAGAAATAACCGCCATCAAAGAAGCAACTATCTACGTTGAATCCATCCACATAAAAAAAGCTCTTATCATAAGCGACTCTCTCAGTGCCTTAACTTCCTTACTATCTCCTAATCCGTCCAATGAAATCTCTCAACAAATAATCAATATTATAACTAACTCAAAAAATATTATAGAGTTTATGTGGGTCCCGTCACATACTGGTATCAAAGGCAACGAAGAAGTTGACCTACTAGCGAACCAAGCTATATCATCCACTGAATCAACTGTTATAAATTCGCTACCATATAAAGACCTATCAAGAATAATCAACCTAATCTCAAACAAACAGTGGCAATCACAATGGGACCGCACCTCGGATAACAAATTAAAAAATATAAAAAAAACCATACAGAAATGGCGATCCCCCATAAACACAACCCGTAAAGCAGATATAGTCACAACTAGAGCCAGAATTGGCCACACACATCTCACCCATTCTTTCCTTTTCAACCATGAAGAACATCCAACCTGCCATCAATGTAACCTACCACTGACAATTGAACATCTCACACTCAGCTGCACCAAGTACAACAATGAACGAAGCATCTTAAACTTCCCCTCCAACATCGAAGAAGCACTAGGGGAAACCAACACCGATGCCATCTTCAACTTTTTTAATGCCATCAAAGTATCCAACCTATTATAAAAATCTGCAAATACTACTGTTTTACCTATTTATTTAACATTACTATTTTATTTTATTTATCTACATATTTTGTTTAATTCTCATGTTACTATGTACATAAGACTTTTTCAATATTTCTAATCTTTAATCTACCATTGTAAACCTTTTCAGGCTAATGACCTCTGATGTCGAAGCCTTATTCTTAAAAAAAAAAAAAAAAAAAAAATATCATAGTACATTAATACCGTCGTGTAACTATTTTTATAAATAATTAACAAAATGCACATAGGTAATAATAATATAATAATCTTTTGGCCTGCAAAAATATACGTGTGCCGAAAAGGCCCGGATAGAACAAGCGAGTTACCGAGTTAACTCGGTGGGTTGGTTTATATTTTGACAGATATGGTATTCAACTTCCTCATTCTAATCCAAATTAAAAGGTTTTGGGCTATTAAAAGTTCTATAACTTGGGGGGGGGGGCAGTATACTTATACCCTATCCGGCACCACTAATACCGAACTATATGTCTCGCTTCATCGCTTGCTTATATGCATGTATTGCTACGCCTCAGGTCATCGGTATAAAGTAAAATTAATATTATTATATTAACATTTGATTTCAATATACGTTGAACGTACTCGGTATAACTATCAAGAGTCTAATCATTCTAATCCAATATTATTGACATCAAAATCCATCCACATATTCCCTTGTTTGGTGTTATAGGTAATCTGTCACTGATGCATCTTGAGGCAGGCACGTATAATAGTTGTGTAATTTATTTATAGCAATCATCGATAACTACAATAACTGGTTGGTAAAGTAAATTATTATGATAATTGTATTAAGTTTTGATTCAATTTTATTTTTAGAATCAAACTCTCAAATATTAAGGCACGCCTCTGAAACATACAGGTGTCCAGGAATATGGAAAAAATAAAAATAAAAAAATACCAACATTTATTAAGGAAAAATGATGTTAGGTACAATTTTTAAAAGTATTATATTGATTATTGATTGATGTATGAATAAATATTTCATTGTTATTTGAGCATTAATACATTATATAGATTAGTATATATATAACAAATATATACTTATTTGTTTTAGTACCTATACAACTAATGTCAACAACTATAAACAGTGTATTATTTATATAATATACCAGGGATCACTAATTAATATTTTCTGAGTGGTACAATATGAATTTTGAATGTTTACAGGTGCCACAAAAATTGTATGTACCCGCTTATTCAAAGAAAGTAAATCAAAAAATATAATTAAAATTGGTAAAAATCTCATTTAATTTACCATTGCAGAGAAAGTAATTTAAAAAATAAATGTTGTTTTTTGCCGGATAAAGTTTGTATCATTTGATGATTTTTTTAATAAGTACTTTATAGTTATATAAATTGAATTCAGGTAATTAGTGTTGGTTAGGTAGTAGCACACCTGATTAGTATTTTGAATTTGCTTAATTATATACTATAACTACAAATATGTAAATGAATAACAAATTTAAGGCAAGTTTTATTTTTAAATAATAACAAAATCTTTTTTCACACAAATCGTAAATGTAAAATGTACATTACCTACATAAAAATAATAATTACCTACAATTTTTTTTATCACATAGTTAGAAAAAATGCATTTTATTTCTTAACAACTGACAAAATTGGCCCTTGACTCAGCTAGGGGCTTAACTTATGGTCACAAAATGATAGGACTCAGGAGGGTCATCCATCACCCCTCCCCGTCGTGTTCAAATGTGTATCAAACTTTATTTACCTATTGGTATTAATTTTATACAATTATTGTACACATATTTTATATTGTAGGTAGGTGCATAAATCATTTCCGATGATTTGGAGAGTTACGTGCACTGCGATTTTCACCGCACGACAACGCGAGTCTTCTATGGCATAATCCATAAATTATAATTTCCATATTGAATAAGATAATTTTCGAATTTTCACCATCATTATTACACTTAACAATTAACATTATTATAACATTCACACACAATTATTAAACACATAAGACTATTTATTATTCTATTTTGTTTTATTAAGTTCTGTGACAAGAAAGTGTATTTATAACCAACGTCTCACATATATATTTATTAAACTACCTAATGTTGGTTGTGCTCCTGAACAGGTACACTTATACGATCTAATCAAGATATACTATAGTATCGAGGAAATATTGAGTTGAAGGTTGGTAATTTAAGTTATATTATGTAAAGAATTAGTGGTGGCCAAACGGAAGGGGGTGATGAAGGGATTTATCCTATAATAAAACCAAAACGAGTGCTTAGTTTTGATTTAGGTATCTATTATGTTTTGTATAGGTACTAAGGACAATGGGTTCATGACAATAGGCTCAGAAGATATAGGGGCTATGGTGGTTTAAAAATGTTCTGGTCCATCAACTTTATTAATTTGTAAAAATGGTCTATATGACAAGTACGCCGTTATATTGACAAGCCTGGGTAAGTTAATGATGATTTTTAATTGAGTTAAGTTAAGTTCATTGAGAACATTTTAAAGAGTTTAAAGTTAGTAGTTATCCTATTTTTTTTTCACTCGGTTAAGTTAAAAGTGTATGGAAATTTACAATTAACTTAAGAACCTAACTTATATACATAAATATCTAAATAGTTATAGTAATAATATGGTTTAAAATAAATAAAAGTAAATGTTTATGCAATTTGCATCATCAACAATAATATTGTATTATACTTATTATTTAATTATTTTTAAATTAACATAACTTGGATTTGATTGAATGTAACTCGTTATTTATTAAGTTTATATCCATCAAAATCAGTTAAGTTCAAAATTAAATTTAAAAAAGTTAAAATTAAGTTTTTATGCCCAGGCTTGCATATATTAACGGGTTCTCATTTGGAGAACAGAAGTATGTTAAGAATCATCTTAAATAGTACGTCATACGAAATCAAGAGTTTGAAAATGTGATGAACTTCGTGTGTATCTTAAAATTCCAAAAATCAGAATTTGAATAAGTTCATTATTAAAGGAAAAATAGAGGTGATCTTACTTAGTGAATATGTGATGACCGATAAACTTTCTCTAAAAATATACATGACAAGCACATATGTAGGTTTAGTAGGTACCTACTGTCTGGCGTCTACAAATTTAGACTTTACATAATTACAAACAATTTTAATATACGCATAACCAATTGAATAAGATCTCGTAAAAGAAAGCTTTAAATGTCAGCTACACATAATATGACATAACCTATGTCGTATTATCTCCATCATTTTCAAAGGAAAACCTTTAAAAGATCTTGTATAGCACGGTGGTTGTCGACGAATTCTTGCCACACATTAAACACGCGTTTCAGCCGTATCAACCGTATCCCTACTTAGTCCATATATACAGTCCATGTTGCTGAAACTCACAAAAAAATAAATAAAATAAAATGCACGTACCTGAAATCCGTTTTATGTGTTTTTGTCGTAGGAAAATATGTCTCCCATTAAGAAGAAAGTGGTGATCGTCGGTGATGATGAGAGCGGTAAGACGTGCCTTTTGCGAGTGTTTTTTGAGGATATTTTTCCAGATGTATACGTACCAACGGTGTTTGACTTCTATTCAACCGAGATCGAAGTTGATGGGAAAAAGGTAGCGCTCGACCTGTGGGACACTGCTGGCCAAGAGGATTACGACAGGCTACGACCACTGTCATACGAGACCGCGAATGTAGTTATCATATGCTATTCTATCGATACCCCCAAATCGTTGATCAACGTGATTGATAAATGGGTGCCAGAAGTACGGTTTTTTTGCAAGGAAGTTCCGGTAATATTGGTAGGAAATAAGAAGGACCTTCGCGATAACCATCTGCTGCAGAACATTGATCTACCGGAGTCTGGTCAGGACAAATGCAACTCAACCGAAGTCACTGTTGGACAAACTGTTACTGAAAACGACACGGTGACATGCATTGATCTGCAGGCAGAGATCGATTGGTGCAGGTTTTTGACAGACGAGAAATCCACACTGGAATCTGACAGGAAACCACATAAAACGGTCGAAGGGCTGCCAGTACAGCCAAAATCGGATGGCTACAGTGACTTGATAGTAGCAAGACAAGAAGAATTCGACGTATCAGAAATTGGTCAAAAAAATACTAACAGACTAGAACCAGAAACATCAATAGCCACCTCAGAAAACTACAATGTGGACACACCGAGAAAAACTACCATTCGGATACCGGAATATAATGTCATGATTACCAAAGAGATTGGCCAATCAGTGGCGGAAGATATTAAAGCTTTCGCGTTTTTAGAATGTTCTTCGAAGACCAAAGAAGGAGTCCGTGATGTTTTCGTTGCCACAGTGAAGGCAACGAAAAGGACCTCCAAACATAGTACGCAGTGCATTTTACTTTTAACACAAAATAAATAATATATTTTTTAATTTATACGTTGGTGCCTATATAATATAGGTACTTATAGTAACACATATTAATATACCTATATGTTATATATTTGTCTTACACCTAAACTTATATTATTATAGTTTGTGGGTAATGGGAGGGGATGCCGATATTATAATATATTATTATCATAAGCAGAAGTATGGGGTGTGCCAGATATGCTTCAGCACACCTTGAATCACCATCCAAATATTTTTCAAATCGGTAAAAAATTATTATTATTGTACTAAATTAAATTAATTTCTAGTAAAGCAATATTAAAAAATAAAAATTGCTTACAGTTGTTATGTGTGTTTACTTAAACTTTTTATATAATATATTTTGTTTTTACTATATACAATGACATTTTTAAAATATTAAGGTTCATTTTAAGGTATTGTTTATTTATACCACGAAACTACCTAACTATTCGCACCGTTCTATTCAGTAAGTTATTATTATTATTATTGACTTAAAGTTATTAGCAGTACCTACCTAATATATTATGATATAAATGTATACTACATATAGATAATAGGTATGTTCTACTTTGTTCACATGATTGGAATAAAGGGATTAATATACCTATAAAAAATCCGGAAAGGATATAACACCCGATTGATAATCGGCGATTAGTTTATGAACACCGCTATATACCTATATTAATCGTTTTTGATACAGAAATTTACTCAAGATTGTAAATCGTTTAAACTATACTCAAATAATTCAAATAATTGCAAAATATAAATTTGTATTTGGAGCACATCATTCCAAAATCCAACAACTTCTTTGTATCACTGATCATATAACTATATAAGTAACTCATACGAAAAGCACTGTCACATAACTACACAAGTGATGTTTGTGTTGATGTTTATTTCAAAGCTCTTGGCAAGGTATCGCATTAAGACTTATTGTACAAATTCCAATTATCATAAGATACACTTATGACCTATAACTACTGGTTAAGATTAGTAAATAGTAAATAAGTAGTAAAGATTAGGTTAGATTTGGTAGATAATTTGTTAGGTAAACAATTCAATTTTCAAGCTTTTTGAACCAACAAGTAGTGGCCACGCCGGAAATGGATACATCGTTCAGTCAGGATGGTGTGAAAATTAAAATTTTCATAAATTTATAACTAGGTACAAAATAATAAATTTACAATTGTTTGTGATTTTTAAAATTGTATCATGTATGGAAAAAATATTTATTATAAACATTTGGAACAATATCCTCTAAATAGGTATCTATTATATTCAATTATTAATGACGAATTTTGGGTACAAAAATATAAAAATAACGGTCTTTTTCAAAATTACGGTTTTTATTGCAATTATAGTTATGAATTATGATAGATTCCATTGCAGGGTTATATCCATAAACCGAGCATAGTAGACACAGAGTTTGGTAAGTCACAGTGTTTACTATGAATTATGAAAACGTTATATAGAGGTATTTTTAAAATACATATTTTGATAATACACAATAGAGTAATTTTAAACTATAAGTTCACATACAGAAGATTACTAGTAGTAGTTTTTACTGTTTTTTATTTTTATTGTGTACACAACGATTATGTTTATATATAGTAAGACACAGACAAATTTATTAATATTAGAATAAGTGGGTAGTAATATTAAATTCAAAACTCAAACACAATAAAAAATATAATATTACAAAAATAGCATAATTTGGTACACACAAAATCATATTGTTATATATCACTTAATTTTAATTTACCTTCATTTATTGTTAAAAAAAGATATATCGGCTAAAGTTTGTTCACATATTATGGCTTCACCAGCCCTTTCCCATTCCTGAAAACTGTTTTTGTTTTTATTATTACATTGTTTTTTTTTTAGTAATTTAAAATAAATATTGGTTTACTGTCTACATACCCCTTTATATTTGAAATTATCAGATTGAGGTGGTGGGTATTTGATATTGGGTCCAAAGTTTAAAGACAGAGTTCAATTTTTATTCAAAGATACTGTAGGAAAATATTTTCCATCATATAAATCTACAGCACTTTCATTAAAACATTCTCCATTTTTATAATAAATTATATAACTCCCAATTAGTGGTTTTAAGCATTTAAGTGCATCGCGACTGTTATCTTGAGACTGTTCGTCATCATACAAATCAATATCTAAAAGAGCATAATATGAAATAACATATTTAAGTATTACTTGGGAAGGCATTATTAAAGATAGTAAATATATTTTATAAATAATGTTAAATACCAAATCTTTATGAGTTGGTGGAAAAGATATTATGTTGGTATACGTAGACATATCATAATGCCTAATCCTAATGTATCGCCCTCACCAAACCCGCTACTATAATGTTTTCCACGACTCTCGTAAAACACTGTACTTTTCTTTAAAAATTAATAAAAAATATTTTAAAACCATTTAATTTTTGATAACTTTTTTTTTTATCATGTTTATAACCTAGATCTCCATGAATAGCCAAATGTATCATATCCTAATGGTGCTTGAACATTTGTAAATTCTTGGCTCCATTCAATACGGCAAGCCGAATTATCGAGCATTTCTTCAACTGTTGTCTCCCAATACCAATTTCCACTGGTAACACCTTACAATTAACAATAAATAAATAAATGTATAATTATGTAAGGAAAATAATAAAACTATAATATAATATATTATATTATAACTAATATTATAAAAGCTTATAAACAATTATCACACTCTGATTAAATATTAATAATTACCATATACCACACGTAACAGTAAGATAATATTAAATATAACGTCAATCAAAAACGAAGAATTAAAATTAATTCAAAAAAATAATGCAAAAATGTCATCGGCCAGAGATTGAACCACGGACATTTATTGCCTGTTGATTAAAAGCAACTAGTTTCAAGATTAATAATAGCTATTTTTTTGAAAACTTTCTATAACTTCCTTGATCTGTACCATCAGGATCGATCGAATTGCCGACAATAAAACTATTTAATTATGTATGACGTATCTATATAACAGATGAGGATGTAGCAAAACAAATTATTGACAAGCACGGCATCTTTTCATATTCCGGTTTTTCGAAAATTCATATTTTCTCTCTATCTGAAACATCCAAATTTAAAACTGTAATCATCTTATAAGATCACTTTTATTATATATTTGTTGTTACTTGTTTCCGTCTTACAATTGCGTAACATACCACATTTTACGAGCAGCAGATCACGTTTAGCTCCGTAAGTTTAAAAATTAGAGCGAAATGACCCATTATTATAAAACATATGGCAATAACTATTTTTTAGCAAGTTTTGCGGGTGTAATACATCTTAATTTTATTTAAAAATTATCAATATTCATCCAAGTTTTTGCATTTACAATTTTTATTTTAAATGTATTTAGGCAATCCTATTCGAATAGCAAGAGAATTTATTGACGGTTGATGGTGAATAGGATTTAAACAGCAAATGTCGTTAAAATAAAACATAATAATGTAATAGGTACTCTATAGTTGTAATGTAATACGTGGAAAAAATATTTTATTATAATCGAATCTTATCCAATTTTATATCTTTTTCTGGTATCATAATATTAAATGACCAGGCTGTACCTACCATTATTACCTATAAGTATTTATATACGTTGTGTGATGTATAATATAGGTACCTATCGGTCATCGTTTATATGTTTATACCTATACATATGCTATATAGTTAAATTTTTATATCGTTCAGTCTCGGCGTGTATTGAAGAATGTTTATGTTGTATGATTTTTTTGTTACCCATAGATTTGGACAAGAGCGACCGCCCGTTGAGAAATTCTGCGTTTATTAGAATTCGGACCATCCGAGCGAAAATTCTAAAGGACGCACCGTACTGTATGTGTCTGCAGTATTTCACCCTTGATATTAAACGATTTTCTTGCACATGTAATAATATTAAAACGGTTATTGAACATCGAAATCCATTTTTGTTACTCTTGGAAATACTTTTGATGTATAGATATTTGCTTAACGATCAAAAAATATATACAATATATTATATAACATGGATGGTGTATCTGGAATAAAATATATAGAATGCTGTTTAAAACCAATATAATATGTTACATTCGTTTTATGTGTATCTATCGGCGTGGGCGTGTATAATATTCTTATACACTTTGAACCTTTTAGTCGGGCTTTTACATCATGGTTTATATCAAACTGCAATTAATGTCACAAACTGCCAAATGGGGTTCCATTATTCTGAAAATGTAGGTATATTTGGTTGCGGTACAAAAAAAGCTATTCGTTTTTCGCATATTATTCAATACATATAATAGGTGATATATATATTTTTTATGATCCGATCAAAATCCCGAAGAACCAAAATTTAAAGTAAAAATATGAAAAAAAACTGAGTAGGTATAGGTTGAATTAATTTATGACAAAAACAACGCATAGGTACTATCAATGATTTATAATCAATGGTACTATATAATATTATAATATTTAATAAAATATATTATCGAGTTAATAGCTATACCTAGGTATTATAAGTCAAATAACCAAGCAAATGACTGCCCTTAATTAAACATTATTACAATAGTAGACGACTATAATGAAAGCGGTGAAGTGGATAACGCTCTGCTATACATTATGGGTTTCTAAGGAGTTGCTGTAATGGATGTGTTAAATTTGAATTAAATTATATAAAATCATTATATACGAACAAGGAAAAACGATTCTGAGCTATAACGGTCAGCCTATAATATTATTTTTTATTACTTATAGTATATTTGTTGATAATATTGTGATTAAAGTAATTTATTTTATCATTAGTACTACAGTAGGTGAAAGTCATTTTTTCCCAAAAAAATACATTTTAATTTGTCATTATATAATTATAGGTACAAAATATTAACATAATAATATACTCTAAACGTTTTGTGTACCCATTAATAATATTTTTAAATTACAACGAAATAAATGAAATCGTTATTCTTGGCGTTAATATGTAATTTCCTTCAAATGTAAACTTAAAAATTCTGCAAAAAGAATAACTGAGGTTACATATTTTTTAGATTTTTTGTTCGCAGTACGATCCATTCACGAGAATCGTTTTTCAATCCTTAGCTGTAAAAATTAAGCATTTTATAATTTTTTAACTAAAAATTAATTGAAAATTTTTGAGGTTTTGATAAATGTTGTAAAAATTAAAACTTTAAATAGGTAAGTACTTATAAACATCATGCCTATGGATCTATTTTATTTCTTAACTGCTATTATAACTGCTTAAGAGGAACCATGTATTACATTTTCAAGCTTTTTAACCCAAAAAATACATTTTATTGACATTTATAGAATAAAAAACTAAAAAAATCGAAAATTAGAAATGTCTACAAATAACTTAGAATCCAAATATTTTAAAAATGTTATCACGTTTAAAAAATGATAAATTAAACAATTGATGAAAATGTCAAGTAGGTACCTGAAGTTAATTATTTTTTATTAACAAAATTAGAAAATTATTGTATGCGATTCGCCAACATCCAATATCTAACTTCAAACGTTTATAAATTATAAACAAATAATTTGACTTTTTTTTTGTTAAATGTAAGAAAACTTAAGGGAAATCTTGAATGAAATTTGCAAAGCTTAGAAATAATTTTTAAAATGTTAAAGAATATTTTAATTCGAAATAATTTGACAATTTCCGTGATTTTGTTGAGTTATTAATCTGGGAAAAAACAATCATTCTTTTGTAAGAAATAAATGAAAACAAAATCCAAATATATACCATTCAGGAGTTGATATCTCCACGTTTCTAGCGTTTCCCCTGATTAAATTACCTACTGCAGATTTGTATGATTTCCAATGTTTGAATGAAATTCGATTTTATTTCAATTTCAAGATTGACAATTTTGTATACCATAAAAATATATTTTAATTATGGTATAACAATAACTATAGTCTATATTTGTACAATCATACTATTTTTTATTTTTTTTATAGAATAATAGATTTAAAAGGAATTGAGTAGGTAAACTAAAAATCTTGTCAAAGTATTTATCTGTTTAAACCAGTTTTTAATTAGGAATTGGTGCTGGGGTGAGATACAAGTATTTATAATCATAATGGCTATTTGCCTATGCCCCTACCCCTTGTCCGTCCAATTACTTAGATTATAATATTTTATTCATTCATGTATTATTATAAATTAAATGATGTGAATCGTGTTTTCAAAGACAATAATGTAAATAATTAAATTAAATTAAATGTACAATGTATAATATTAAGTCCATCATTCTTTTTTTCACTAAAACGTCAAGTAGGTACCTATATTATGCCTTCTGGATTTAATTTCATGTCCTAATGCACTAACAACATTGTTAATCCATTCAAGCGCTTCTATCTTAAGTTAGTAAAAATTTATAATTACTAAAAATAATTTATATGGGATTTTGATGCACTTTGAATTGTTTTGTGAATCTAGCCACTTGATGCTCGTTTTATAACATACAAGTTCAGTGGCGCAAAGGCAAAACCATATTTTAAGAAGGGAGACAACTAGACAAGTAGAAAGTCAAACGCACTACCACTTCCGCTTATAAAACCAACTCACAAAACTGAAGTTGATGAAACAAAAATAATATTATATGTAAGTAATTCTTTCGTGACCCACCATAAAAACCTCGGCGACTAATTTGGATTGCAATCTAAGGTTGGGAACCGCTAGCTTAGCGGCTCACTCTTGTTCTTCATTGTGTAAAGTAAATAACAAATTATCATAGGAAATACAATGCATAAGTATAACAACATTTAATATTATTTAAAAACATATAAATATTGATTTTCCTTTAAAAAAAAATTATGTGGACTTATTTGTCATAAATTGACCAACATGTACCACAAAAAAAAAACAACAAATTAGGCCTTAATTTTTATGCTCTTAGACAGATTAACTTTAATACCAGAGATTTCTCCATCATAACGACGAATTTCTTTACGTGGCTCTGAAATCTGAAATGGAAAACATACAATTATTAATATTTATATTCAAAATATTATGAAACTCTAAACATAAGACTTGAATATTCATAATGCGAACCTGTCCCTTCCTACGGATTTTTGCTTTACGATATTTCATACGATTTTTCACCCTTGGATTTCTAAGTTCTTTCTTACGACGAGGGGTAAGTCCCTTATTTTTAGCTATTTGATAGGTTATACCACGTTTTTCATCAGTGGTCATCATAGTTTCTTCTATAAAATAAAAAATTTGTTATGAAAACACCAATATATCTATTATAGCATTTCATTCAAATAGTATTATACCTTTAACTTCTGTAGCATCTTCTTCTTTATCTGCACTATCCTCAAATTTATTTGGTTGGTTCTCATTTAAATTTTCCACATTATTTTCTTTGGGTTTAATTATATGAACAGCTTTTTGTACAGGTTTTGTCAGTAAATTAAGTAATTTTTTAGATTTATTTTTACTTGCCTTAGAGTTAGATCTAAAATTAAAAGAACATTAAGCACCTAAAATGTAATTATTAAATGTAGTAAATTAAACTAAAAAATTTCTTACTCTATTATATTGATATCGGACAATATTTTATCAATCTGAGGTGATATTAATGTTTCAAAATGTTTACTTTGTTTACACAACATTTCCCGGTATCGAAGTAATCTATTCATTATAGGATGATTTTGCACTGGTTTACGAACAGATTTCATAAGAAAATAGAACCCAATATTGGTACAGTAACTAAAACAATAATAAAAATGTAAAAATGTATTGTCTTGACAGATATTATTGATATAAAATATTAGTATTACTTTAATATTATTTCATAATAACATTGCGTGTATTCTGTAAATCGACTTTTAGGTATGTTGCCCGATTTAACCAACTTCAAAAAAGGAGACAATTTATCTTGTACACTTCCCATGTAGGCTATAATATAATAATTAATAATTATATTGTTAGATACATTATATATCATAGATTATTTGAATTTTTATTTAAAAGAAAAGAATGTTAAGAAAAAATTACTTTTAAAATCAGTGATTAGTCCAAAAAGTTCAGGTGATTCTTTCATCAACAATTTTCTTTTTTCACGATCACTCATTGAACTCAAATCCTTTTTAACCATCATCATTTGAGTTATGTCATTTGTGACAGCCCCTTCTTTTACATTTTCTGTTACTTTAGTCCCCTAGAAATAATAAATATTTATAAATAAGATATTCTGTAAATACATTTTATTTACAATAACTTACAATAAAAAGTTCACCGTCAAGATCTACATTTTCTAATTCAGACATCATTCTTTGATGAATTTTACGCGCTTCTTCTTCTTCCATTTTCGCAGTTTCTTCATCCTCTTCCCCCTCAAAACCTTAATATATTTTATTAAAATTAATAAAATAAAATAATAAAATAAAATAAAATATAATTATGTTACCTCCATGATCTTTATCTAAGTAATCAGTGTTATAAAATGATCTTCTTAGTTGACCCCAAGCTTTATCATTAGGTAAATCATCTGAACCACTTTCTGCGCCTTCTATATCACTATCATTAACATTTTTTTCTTCGTCATCGTCAGAACTTGGTTCAATATCATTTTCAACTTCTTCGTCATCTTCTTCACTGTCTTCATACTGATCTAGTTTATTACGAAGTGGAAATACTTCTTCCTAGACATAATTATATACTTTAAATGTTTTTACTTATTTTTTATCTATTGTGTTTAAAAATATTTAAAAGTATTACGTAATTCAACATGTAAAAATCAATAAGGTTATAGGTATAATAAATTCAATCCACAAATTAATACTTAAACCATAAGTATTATAATTTTTAGTTAGAAAAAATGCATTGATTCAAGAATAATTGAGAACAAATATTTCTACATTGATCGTTTAAATTATTTTTGTTACACAATAGAAAAAACAATTAATAGGTATATCTTATAATCTTTGAAAGATTAAATTAAAGAATAATTTGGTTATGTCATAACTCTCAATAATTATTTGTTAAAATGAATACAAAGGAACTAAATATAAATTGTACACAATATTAATAGCATATAAAATGTATTACTTCGCTCTCCTCATCTGAATCATATGGTCCTTGAACTAGTTCTTTCCTTGTCTTTTCTAGAAGAAGCTTTTCGTTCTCATCATAATCACTCTCCGAATTTTCACCATCAAAATCTACAGAAGCTTCATCATCACTCTCCACTTGCTTGCGTCCCCTAAACAAATGTATTACATATTTAAAAAATTATTAAATTTAAAAGTAGTTAACTGTTAATATAAACATTTTGTAAAAATTTCAAATATTAACAAATTTGAGTTCTACCAAAAAAACAAGGTTCTATTGATAACTAGTTTAGTGTTACAGTTCTTGTTTTCCTTAACTTTTTATTTTTCCTTTCTCCCAATTACTTTTGAAAACACTGGGAATTTCCAATTTTTACTTCTCAAGCTACCAACTAGATCCAATTTGCTACCAGTAACTACCACCCAAAGTTGAAAATCAAAATATTTTTCCCAACTAAATTAATATTGTACACTTAAAACAAAAAACATATCATTGTAAAATCAATACATTCATCTAAAACAATGTGTGCGACAATACAAATATGTACTTGCCGTATTCAATACAATAATTTACACTAAACATATAATGAACATTTTTAAAGATATGGAAAGATTTCAAGATTGAGAATGATATTAACTATTAGTACAACAGGTGATAATATAGGTAGTAATATTTAGAAATTAAAAAAATTAAAAGTAGTTAAATGTAAAAGTATATTTGTACATTGAAAATAAATGGCACTATATAAATTAATCGTTTTACGAACGATGTACAACTAGAAGGAGAAAATTTCTTAAAATATTCTCAGTTCTCACTAATAATATTGAATTGATAAACATTGTTCAAGCTTCACTAAAAAGACTAGGTAGATACAATTATTAACCCGGCATGTTGTAATTAATATACTTCATTTTTTACAGTTTTATACATAGGTCATTTTACATAATTTTCAGAATTTTAGATTCAGATAAAATAACATCCAATATATTTAGAATTTAATAACACAATAAATATTATTTCAAATGTACTTACCAAGGTTTTTTTTTCATCGTAGTTTTTTTAAATTTAATATTTTATTGTTATATATAGTAGACCTGTTATTTAAATAATTAAAAGTTATAATAATATACTAATACTCAAATTGTTTACTTCAAGACTTCAAATGTTATGCTTTGCTTTTAATTTTGAGTCTTTGAGGTTAACCAAGACTGTAGATAGTAGTATCTAGTGATGGGAATAATCGAATGAAATAATCGTATGATTCGATTATTTTAAAATCATTCGATTAATCGAAACCATTCGAATCAATTCGATTTAAAAACGATTTGATTTCATAAACATTCGAATGATAGAATAAACGAATGAACATAAATTAGTTATTTAATAAATAATAATCATCTTTACTGATTCTTTAGTATTTGATATTTATCGACAATAAAATATAAACAAGTAAAAACTAACGATTTTGGGAATCACAGAAACGTCAGAAACCATAGTTTTTAACATTATAAACATTTTTTAATTTATCATTGTTTTAAAAGTATTATTATTCCATTTTTCAACTTTAAATTTTAAAATATTATATCAATATGCTTAACATCAAATTTTTAGATTAATATCAATAAATAAACTCATTATTTTACATTCATACGATGTATTTATTGTTGTATGGATGGCAGGGCCATAACAAACCCTAGTGGCGGGGCTCTAAAGTTTTCACTCGCCGTGGGGGGGGGGGGGGCTATAACAAACCAGTACCCAATATTCTCACTATTCGCAATTAGTGTAGCCATAAGCTCAATGATAAATGGCGTATTGTTACTCTAAGGGGCAGCGCTCACCAAAGTAACATGACGCGTGATCTGACGAGTGAAATGACAAGTGACGCGTTAGTAACATGTCATTCATATAATTTTGTTCACAATTACAACTGAAAATCACTTTATCCCGCTCATCAAATCGACATGTAATTTCATGTTTAAATATTGTTGTTGCTTGTCCCTCGAAAAATAGCGCGTGCACTACTTTTTGTCATTTGTCACATGGAAATGCATAATTTCCAAATTGCGCTCGACGGAGTGACGACGGACAGTAAACAAAGTTTTTAAGTTTTTAGTATACAAGTATACAAGTTTATAATTATACAAGAAGTAATATATTTAATATATTTAAAGAAGTTATTTTTTGTTAGTACAAAATACAGTATTTATTTAGGAAAGTAAGTACCTACTTATTAATATTCATTACAAAGTATACTATGCGTCTATGCGTAACCTACTACAGGTACGAATCTAGGACAAAATATCCAAATGTATCCGTTTTTACGTAAATTAGTAGATTACACTTTACTTACTAATAAAATTATCTCAAATATCTCAAATGACTAATTACTAATAGTAAAATTAATTACATCAATAGTAATAATATCACAAAATATACTGATCACACATTAGTCAAATAGTCAAATAATATACTACGATGTGACCAAGCCGCCGATGAATATGAGTTAGCTGATCAAAGTTCTGATAATTTGGCTGTTCCAAATTCAAAGAAAGATGATTAATATTCTCCATCTACATCCAGTGCTAATATAAATAAAAATTAAAAAAAACACGCGCCAGTTCTTTTATCAGATGTCAACAAGGCTGCCTCGAGTTCTTTTCCAAGAAGAAGAAAACTGATACCGAGGAAGAAATGGATTTATGCTTTTTAAAAAATTTGTTGCCAGACATGAAATTGATGACCCCAGACCAGAAAAGGCGTTATAAGGTTCAAATGATAAACGCAGCTAGTTGTATATTATGTGAGCATACAGTTTCTGCAGTTTATAATCAACATCAAACACCACATTCATTATCTTCACCAGCTCAACGTCATATACATGCATTTTCACCACCAGATCAACGCCAAACACCTGTATTTTCACCACCAGATCAACGTCAAACATATACATTTTCACCACCAGATCAACGTCAAACACAGGAGTTCACTGAAAAGGGCACATACACCTATCCATTTTATAACTAAATGTTAATTTTATTATACAAGTATTTTAAACATTTATTCATTTACAGGGTTATTTAATTATTTTTATTTTGTTTTTCATATTACTCATATTATACTTCGTAACTACAAGTCTACAAATATTGATTTTATCTACTTAAACAAAAAAGTTTAGTTTATGAATAAATTATGTTATATAATAATATTTATTAATAAACTGAATGTAATTCAAATATATTATTTTATTTACTGGTACCTATGGTAAATCTATATTACCTAAATGTGGAGCAGTATTTATATTCAACACTTATTCGTTTATAAATAATATGTGTTTAATTTTAAAGAATTAATTAAAATTAATTGATTTTAAGAATTAACTTGATAAAATGTTTTGTTTTACTTACCTAAGTGTGATAAGTAATCGTTCTTGAGGGCACACTGTTCTTCTATAATTGGTGTCTTTTTTCTGGATTTCTGGTCCAACTAACCTAACCAACTCTTCAAATGTCGATTTTTCCATTCTGTAAAAACTTTTAAAACGATCTGGATCATCTAGCTCTTTAAACACAGAGTATAAACCAAGAGAATAGCAATTTTTACGCCAAAATGGATGGACCCAGTATTTTAGCACTATAGAACCTTGATTATAATTTAAATAATTAACTAAATTCACTGCAGCAAGAACGTCTTCATCCTCAGACGACATGGTGGGAAATGAAAAAAAACATGGAAATTATTTGTCATTAGAACATCACATCATTTTGGTGTAAGTCAAACAAATCACTTGTTACTAGTTGGTCATATCATACGTCAGATCACGCGTCATGTTACTTTGACGAGCGCCGGGCCTAATACTCTATGTCTCTATGCCTTACACTAGAGGTCGGATTTTTATGATTTTTCATATTTGTTTCTATAATAGTCTATGCAGTTAAATGGGAGTGAGAAATCTTTACGATTCATGGAACACAGAATTCACAGGAAAAAATTTATTTTGCATAAAAAAGCATATTTTAGGGGTTTGAGAATATTTGAGAATATTTTTGTAATATCGGCATATAATGAACATATCTCACGTATATCAGCACTTTTATAAATACAAAGTTTACTGAATGATTTATTTCTGGATTTTAATAAAAATTAATCTTCATGTATTCCTTACAGCACATCGGTTATTCCGTTAGTTGTCCCGACTATTCGTCTCGCAATATTGTGTAGTGACATCGATTAACGTCGAACGGTCCTTCAACATAAACAAAAAATTCTTACAAACCGGCGTACTAAAATAATACCGGAACACATGGAACAGTATATAGTTATTAATTGTTAAAGTAAAATTAGTTAAATTAAATATATTTAAAACCAAATAAATAACAAATTAATTTAAGCTGAATTTTTTTTTAATATTAAAAGAATATTTTGCATATTTAAATACATAAAACATCATATTTTAAGAATTTTATAGAGTCAGAGAATATAAATCAGATCTCTACCTATTAGATTCATGATTGAATAAAACATTTTAAATAATAAAAGTATACAATTTGTTATTATCATATTATAAGACATAAATAATTATAAATAATATTAATTATTACTGACTGTTGTTTACTTCGTATTTCACGCTTTAATTTATTATTCAATTATTTATTATATAAACATTATAATTAACTACCTAGTTCAAAGCAATGTTAAATACTTAAATGCATTTGAATGAATCATTTGATTACATTCGATTAATCCACTAGTATAGTATTACAGAAACCAAAGACTGGATACGAGTATATTTTTAAAGAGTCCGAAGCAAATACTATAAATGATCATTTATAGTATTAAACAACTAATCATTTATACTTTATAGTATTTGATTTAAGATACTTATGTAGTTATGTGCTATGTCTTATAGTATATCTTAAATCATGGTCGGTAGGCATATCATATTATCATGCCAACAGGGCCAAATTACATGGTTGATAATATACATAAATTCGTAATAGGTATATAATCATTTTGTAAACATTGCCCTGTGCCCCTGTTGACATATTATGGATGTACGACTTCAACATTCCTATTTGTCTTATGTCTATGGATCATAATATCATATACATACACTTGTATAATACGATCTAAGTATCTTTAAATTGTGGTTATATTACTTATATCACAAAATAATATTTATATAATTTATACATAATAATAATATATATTTATTATGTGGTTATATTTTATTTTCAGGTTATGTTATCACAATAATATCACTTATCAGTATTCTTTATCATGGAGTTGATAACATATATCTATATCACGATTTGTAATTTGTATAAAACTATAATGTTCAATGTTGTTTTTTTTTTAAATATTTTTTTTGATGTATATGTATAGTAAATTATAATGTTAAAATCAGAGATAAAATGGTAATTGAGGAATGCCAAATGACATTATAAATTTATATAATATAACCAATTTTACCATTTAGAAGTACATTAATGTAATTTGTGTTGTAACTTTTAGTCATAAACTTATAGAAAGTCTACGCTTTAGTTAACTTTATAGTGTAATCTGTGATACCTTGGCACTAAGCAGACTTTTTTTTAGTAATATGCAGTTGTACCTTGTACATTTCTATAGTAATTTATTTTAATGAATTGTGTCTATGTTCTTATTTTTCATTAAATTTCAAAATCATAATTCATTTAT
Source organism: Myzus persicae (assembly GCF_001856785.1). Lineage (NCBI taxonomy): Eukaryota > Metazoa > Arthropoda > Insecta > Hemiptera > Aphididae > Myzus > Myzus persicae. The sequence goes on from NW_019103856.1 coordinate 710,778, forward strand.
TATTTTGTCATAAATATACTATAGTAATTTATTATCAAACATATTACCCTCATCGATTCAATTTATGGATGCCGGATTTGAATTACATTGAAAAATAATACAATGGAAAATAATCCTTGCGGCTTGGCTTTGCTGCGAATAGTATCTAGAGGAAACGCTATTATTGCTGAAATATTACGGCTTAAAGATTACATTCCTCCAGCTTATAGGTAAATCTTATTAAACTAATATTTCAATTACTCATATAATATTATAAAATATGTATTTGCATTTTATGGGAACCAAAAATGTGGTCCATGTTCTTGAAGCCATTTTCTTATTTTTATAGAGGATTGCTATTTTTAGTATTTTTATACTATGATTAGTGGTTTAATTCTGGAACACTATTCTGATGATAATACATAATAATGGATAGGCTTTTAATAATAATAACAATACAATAATACAATTCGTTATCGTTAAAAAAAAAAATGGTTCAAATACAGTAAAAAATATTTAATTTTTATTTGTGGTTTGTTTTAGATTAAACAGCAAACAAGATTTACAAAAATATGGTCAAATAATATTAGATTTTTCATATTTTAATAATTCAATTGAAGTTGAAAAAAAAATTGAAACAAATCCAGTAAAGAATATTATTTATACCATCTATAGAAATTTGAAAAATACCTATACATTTATTTTTACATTTTAGGTCTTAAAGGATTTAAATGAAGAATTGAAAGAAAATAATTTGGAAATCATTAACCAATTCTATTTTTTATTTGAAAATGTATATAAATACATACGTGATTTAAATGAATATCTCGATGAAGTTGAGGAAGGGTCATATATTCAACATACTATTGAAACTATGTTCCTTACAATTGAAGGAAAACAATTATTGGTAATTATATTTTGTAAAAACTTTTGTACATTGTAACTAGTGCCTATGTCTTTAATAAATATTTTATCCATATGATTTATTGATTTCAGTGTGAATCGTTGTATTTGTATGGTGTCATTTTATTATTTATTGACATTTATATTGAAGGAATGATTCGAGAGAGATTGTTGGTAGCTTACCATCGTTACAATGCACAAGACTATAATAGTGAAAACCCAATTGATGATATTTGTAAATTATTACGTTCTACAAAACAAAACTCAGTTAAATCTGTATCATCGTACCCTGAAAATTATTTCAAGTAACTGATATTATACTATGAAACTATGATATATAATATAAAAATTTCGTATGTAAATTGTAAATAACAAATAATGTATAAAATTTGCCTAATTTAACTAATCCATTCATTAAATTAAAATATCAATAATATGTTGTGGTTGAAAACATTAATTTTAGACTAAATAGAGAAATATTTTTAGTATTAAAATAAATGTAATTTTTCATTTACTAATTTATTTTCAGACGAGTACCGGTTAATAAAAATTTAATAAATTTGTCCATTGGAAGACTAAGGTCAGATGATATATACAATCAATTATCGTCATATCCAAACCCAGATCATAGAAGTATTGCACTTGCTAGTCAAGCTGCAATGTTATTTGTTTGTTTATTTTTCAAACCTAAAACATTACACGAAGAATTTGCTATTATGAGAGAAATAGTTGATAAATTTTTTCCAGATAATTGGGTATTTAATTATTTAATTTGACTTGTAATATAAATTTAAAATTAAAATAAAAATAACATTAATTTTGTTAAAGGTTGTTAATGTTTACATGGGTGTGACAATAAATATAATTGATTCGTGGGAAGCTTTTAAAGCAGCTAAGACAGCTGTAAATAATACAATTCAAACGGCTGAAATTAGTCGTTTGGCAAGTTCTCGTTCTGTGAATCTTCAGGTAATGGTGTTGATATTATAAATATTAAAACATTTTAATTTATTGTAGCCTGTAGGTATTATATTTACATCATATGAGTTAAATACTTAAACATATTTGAGCAGATATGAGAATGCTAAGGTGGGTGTGCGGAATGACTAGATAGGAGAGAATAAGAAGTGAATTCTTTATTAGGGGTAGTGTAGAAGTGGAACCAATTGTAGACCAAAATAGGTTGAGATGGTTAGGCTGTGTATGGAAGGTGTATGAAATGACATAGAAGCAAAGAAAATTACTATGTAAATTAAGAGGACGTGATACCTGCATGTGTTGTCTCTATACATCTTAAAATACTTATTACTCGCGTTAAAATAAAAATATATTAAAAAGCCTTTGAGGTTGCCTAGATAATAATCTTACCTTTAGATTTTATAAGAGGTCAGTTCACTTTAATTTTTAAATTAACGGAACTACACGTGTTCTGCTGAGTGTACAATTTGCTATGTTACGCACTTGTAAGACGGAGACAACACATGCGGGTATCACGTCCTCTTAATGTTGATGGAAAGGGAGGGAGAAGAAGACTGAAGAAGAGATGAATAGATAGAATCTCCGATCGATAGAAATAACCGATAAAGAAGAGGCGAGGAACAGAATCTCATGGAAGTTTAGGGCAAGGGTAGTTGACTTCATATAGTTGAGAGTGAAGGGCAAATCGAAAGTTAAGAAGATATGAATTATATATATTTCTAATTTAAAATTGTCAAGATGCATTAATGCATTAAAAAAGATTGTAAGCTGTACAATAAAATTAATAATTGTATACAATACGGCAAATAAAAATGGCAATAAAAGTTTATTTTTATCAAATAAAATTGTGTTACATATAATTTGTGTGTATATAATTAATTTACTGATTTGCAGAGTACAATAATTTACAATTATGTTATAAAAAACTGTAAATATATAATAATCTTAATGGATTCCATATTTATCATTTATAAATGTTGTTTACACTATAAATATTAATGATGAAATTTGTTTATTTTTTAGAAAATAATAATTGAGATAAAAAAAATTCTTGGAAACCCTAATATTGAAAAAAAAATATTGGATAACATTAACTCTGTTATGAATCTTTGTCGGAGTTGTAATGTTCTGCTAAGATGGTATTTATTACATACATCAACAAATCATCTTCGTAAGTTTAAACTATTATAATCTGGCATTATTTATTTTATAATTTTGAACTCGTCTTAACAAATATTTTTAATAATTCAGTTTCAGAGAACACCAAAAAAAGTAAACAAATCTGTGATCAAATTTATAATCAGAGCTTATATAATGACAGTCTAATTTTTGATTTACTAATAACTACTGCAGACTTTGAATTAAAAATAAAAGACACATTTAAAAGTGTAAGCTATACTATTGATGTTAAATATTAGTCTATCAAATGATATATGTATTTTATTATTTATTAAAAAGTAATTTTACTTATTTTGGTTTATGGCATTCAAATTTGAAGCCTATCAAAGTTATTAAATATTATTTAACAAGCATTCCAAGCTATTTCATTAAAATAATATATCATAAATTCATAAGTGTTAAGCTATAATAAATCCTAATCACTATGAAAACTTACATAATTTACCAATTAGCAACTGTAAATTCACTGGAAAATACCACTTGAATTTTATTTACAATTAAACAACCAATAACCCACTAAAATGTATTTTCTCACATTCTTCAAAAATATCTATCACTGACTCAAGTGTTCGTTTAATTTATTATGGCTTAAAAAATATGTCTTTATATACTTTGTATTGTGTAAGAGTAACTTTGAGTGGTTGGCCGCTTTGCAAAGTTGCTACAATCGTGGCCAATGCATATTAAGTGTTACACTCTAGGAAGTGTTTCTTTATTGTTCCAACAGCTTTCTATTCTATGACTTAGACTTTGTTAGGATTAACACAAAATAAAAAAGATTAATCTATTTTGTCAAAAACAAAAACTGATTTATGTGGTTTGGCCAAATTAAATTCAAATTGGTCCCAGACTGCGATTACTCTTATATTAGACAGAGTATATACTATAAAACTTATACATTTTTGATGTTCGGTTGTTCAATCAGATTCATTTATATCACGTCGGTTGCAATTAATATTAAATTAAATATTTAAATGTGATTGTAGGTTATTTTAGTTTAAGAAAAAAAATCTAGCTATTATAATAGTTGTTATTAACTTGATATTTATTTTTGGTTTTCATTTAGTTGTTGGATGAAAAAGAGGCCAGATGGCTTAAACGGAAAGATGACTGTGTTGAACGTATGAATGAATTATCAGAAATCTTTTCCGGCTTAACAACTATGTCTCGAGTAAAAAAAAATGGTAATAACATATTACATTATATTTATTGAAGTGTGTGTTAGTTATCTCAAAGTATTTGTACTATTTATAATAACTTTTTTAAAAGAAAATTTACAGATTTGGTTTATTAATATTGGGAAACAGATTGAAAAAATTTCTATGGAAGATGAACTTGTTACTAGTAGAAAAATCACCCAAATTATCAAAGCCTTGGATGAGGTTCAAGGTATTAGTTATTTTCATAGCTTATACTTAATTTCTTATGTATTTATAAATTAATAATTTTATATTGTTAATAGAATTTCATCAACTTGCAAATAATTATCAAGTGAGTCAAACTATTAAAGATACACATACTTACCTTCGTGAAATGATGAAAACGATAAGTGTCAAGGATAATGTTCTAATAGATCTTCAAATCATCGGAGATTTTAGTTATGCTTGGTATCATATTGATAGATTCACTGGTCTGATGCAAAATACAATAAAAGAAGAACCTTCGTTTGTGATCAAACTTCGAGCAACATTTTTAAAGGTATTAATTATTATAAGGATTAATTCAATAGTTTGGTATCAAAAAACAAAAAAAATGCATAAATGTACATTGCACCCGAGACCATTTTAAGCATGTGTCTAACTTTATGGTAAGGTTATGTATGATTTATTTAAGTAGATAGTTAATCAGTATTCTTTTATATTTTTTATTTACTTTTAATGATATCTTAAATTCCATGGTTAATGCTATTTATATTTTTAGCTGGTGTCGTGTATGGAAGTACCTCTTATACGTATTAATCAGTCTGGCAGTGAAAACTTAATGTCAGTTAGCAAATATTATTCACATGAGTTAATAGAATACATACGTAAAGTACTGCATATAATTCCAGAGACAATGTTCAAATATATGACTAAAATAGCTACTCTACAAACAGATATTATTAAAGAAATACCCACTAGATTAGAAAAGGATAAACTTAATGACTATGCACAACTTGATGAAAGACTTGAGGTAAAACAATAAAATAAAATAGTTAAAATGTTATATTTATATAAATATGTTATTAAAAATATTTGTAGGTAGCCAAGCTGACTAATGCTGTTTCTGTGCTAACGGAAGGTGTATTATGTATGAAAAGTACTCTAGTTGGTGTTGTGGAAATTGATCCCAAACAACTTCTCGAAGATGGAATTCGAAAAGAGTTAGTTCATCACATTGCAGTCGCACTCCACAATGGTCTTATATTCAACCCTAAAGCTAAGGTACAATTTTCAAAATATTTAAATAACTATAACTAATGAAATCATTGTTTCAGACTAGTGAATTATTACCTAAACTTAATGCTCTTAGTAACACTATGGCTGGTTACCGTCGTTCATTTGAGTATATACAAGATTACATTGGTATATATGGCTTAAAAATATGGCAAGAAGAATTAAGTAGAATTATTGGCTATAATGTTGAAATGGAATGTAATAGCTTTATGCGCGCAAAAATATTAGATTGGCAAAGTGTTTACCAGAGTAAGGTTATACCTGTTCCGTCATTTGAGCCGTGTGATGGTCAGTCTATGACATTTATTGGCTGCCTTGCTAGAGAAATGATTCGCATTACTGATCCAAAGTAAATGATTTGTCTTAGTAAAATTATCTGGTCATATTAATTATAGGGATTCTGATTCTATATAATTTACTAATTATTAAAAAATAAGCATAGTAAGCTAATCATTTGATTCTTTTGATCAATAATTTCAAGTATAAAATAATTTTTTGCACAATTTAAAATTTTTTTGATATTTGGAGTTTAAGGGGATCGGTGGAGGACAGTTATCTTAGCCAAGATATACCGATCTTTTGTCCATCATACTTATCGACCTAGTAATACTTTTCCCAATTCAACCCCCCCCCCCCCCAGATAACTTTAAAGCAGTTTGAATTTTAGTTTGAATATTTTGAAATTTTAGAAAGTTAATTATTTGGAGTTTAATTCAGAAATCTTAAAATGTGGACTAACCGATCTCAAGTAGACATTATAACATTATAATAATGAAAGTTTTGGATAATTTTGAATAATATTGCTTTGATGGTAAATTAAGTTTAAGACCATTACCTATTTATTCATCAATTTTATTTTTGCAACATATAATCTAGTAGAAATTAAGTATCTTATAATTAATATAAATAAAAAACATTTTTGCTTTATATTTTAAGACTGATTAATGCGTATTTCAAAGTGCATTAGATTTAATTAAATTATGGCATTTTTTAGTGCCTAAAAATCTGAGTTCTGCTGAATATTAATCAAATTAATTATAACGTATTGTACATAGAGTTGCTGTTTATAAAGAACAAACTACAGCATGGTATGATTATAAGACAAACGAAGAGATTATTAATATAAGATTTTATTCAAATATAATTAACTCAATAAATGTTTGTGGCCTTACTGGCTTAGATAAGCTCATTGGATTTATGATAGTTTCTGAACTTAAGGTAGGTAATAAATACAATGCTTAGTTCTGATTATTTATTTGTTTCTTGTTATTGATTTTAATTATCAAATTAAAGGTTTTAGAGTTAATAAATTATTATTTTAAACAATTTTAGAAGCTGTTGGATTATTTACAAACAAACATAATTAAAGATAGAGAGTGGTTACAAATTCTTGGTACAATAACAAAAGAATTGAATTCAAATGACAGTATTATAAGTAAGAAATAAGAATAATAAAATAATTAGAAAAAAATACAATTTACTTAAAAACAGTTTTTGTCTTTATACATATAACAATTTTTTTAAATTTACTTTTAAAAATTATAATAATATGTTTGATTTATTGTTATTATTATAATGACTTTAAACATCAATGTATTTAAAAGTGATGTAATATTGCAGAAGAAAACATAACACAATATATTTAATCAAACTAAATTGAATACGGACTTACTGGAGTAAATTTATTAAAATTAAGCTATAAATTGGTAGAAATGTTTGTATTATTAATTTTTATAACATTATGTTGTAGGTAATCCAGTTAAAACATATCAAAAACACTGCTCAAAATTTCAAAAAATACTACCTACTATTTTGGATGCTATCATGAGAATTGGACAGCTTCAGATCATACGCAAGCAAATATTTTTTGAGCTTGAGGTTTCATGTAAATTAAATGCTAGAAATTTATTTGATTGCTTAGAAGCAATGAACAAGTAATGTTATTGTTTGTTTTTATGACCTTATTTTAACTTATTACAATGTAAATTATGCAAAAAGTTAAGCTGTTACTTAATTACAAAAATTAGCATCTTAATAATTTACATTTTTTCTCATTTATGTGTCATTTTGTTATTTTATAACTAGAAGTAATAAAAGTAATAAATCTTAAGGATAATATTCATCGTTCAGATGTACAACACAGCAAGTTTACGTTCAGTAAAACCTATTTTAACTTAATAGGTTTCATATTTATTAAAATAGCCTATCATCAAATTTAAGGAAAGAAGAATATTTATTTTAGCATTTAATATGTTATTATTGATGTTACATTTTTTAACTATGTAATATGTTTGAGCACTTTGAAATTGTTACATCTATAAAATCCCTTGAGATGTCCAAAATAATATTCTTACATTTGAGTTTGATAATAGGTCAATTTACTAATATTTAAAGCTAACATTAAAAATCTGGTTATGTTGAACTCATATTTTCTATGTTATACATACAATTCAGACAACACACACGGGTGTGTATAATAATGGCAGATATTAAGATTTTTAATTATGCATCGTTTCCCCCATGCAACATACACTTAAGGAACAACAAAATACAATTAATAAGAAATGTAATTACATTTTCTTTTTTAGAAGATATCAAGATATTTTTTTCTTGTATTTTATGTTTATCAATAATAATACACAAAAATGAATAGACTAAATAAACTTTTTAAAATAATATGTGAAAATGTAATTGATGTACCATACATTACTAAGGTAATTGATAGTTATAGACATTTAGTTTATGGTTATCTGACTTAAGATTAACATAGGTATATAATTTAAAGAACTGGCCCAAATTTATCTAAAATACATTTAATAGTAGAACAAATATTGATTACAGAATGTTTTTTTTTTGTTTTAGAGCTGTATTAAATGAAGTAAAAGCACATTTTAGAGACCCGGAAAACAAACCTTACCCAGCTGACGACAGCCCACTATTACCAGAACTCAGTAAAATGTTGGATTGGGCAGGAATTGGAAATCCTTATTTAAAAATTTATATAACTACAAATACTACTCAATACATATCGTTGATTGCATTTTTATTGACTATTTCACAATTCTCAAAACTACAATATACAGAAAATTTAGGTTGGATGATTTTAAAATGTTAATGAAGACTGAAAAAAATAGCTTTAATTATTATTTATTTATTTATTTAATTTTATTAAAGCTCTATTGATGTGGAAAAAAATTGGAGATCCTGTTGATGGTGCTCCATTGTATATAGGTGTGCAGACATTCCTAAAACAATTTCATCCAGACATAACTACACAATATTTAAAGTATTTAGCTCAATACACCAAATCAATCATTAGCCACTGTACCAAGTATGTATTTTGTTTGTCCCACTTTATTTCTATAACTTTTTTTGCTTTATTACAATTATGAGTATTTGTCTTTAGTTCTATGTAGCTAAATAGTTTTTAAGTTAGTCTACATTTCAAAGTTTATTTTATGATATTATTGCTATTTAAGTTAGTCATCTTTTTATACATTAACAATACCTATCGTAGATTGAATTAATTTTTGTAAAAATAATTGCATTTGAAAATGTCACTGTGTGATTAAAATATAATAATATACTAAATTTGTCAATTATATTTTGTTTGACAGATCAATAGAAAAACTTGAAATACCAAATGAATATTATGTTACTCAATTTTATGTGGAAAGGTTTATTTTTGTCGGAGAATTAAATCAACAAATATTTTTAGAAATGGTACCACACTATTTAACTGATACACTCGAACATTTGAAGAATTTATCAATAAAGTAATTATTGTAATATGTAGATATGTAGCATTGTAATATTAAAGTAAAAAGATAATTGTTACCATATACATTGTAATGTTATAAATTATTTATTCCAATTTATTTATTTTTTGTATTATAAAATATATACATATTTTTATTGATACGTGTTAACTGTATTGTTTTATTTGAAATTGTATTTGTGTATACATAGCTGAACTACTTTCAGCCTTAATTTTATCCTGGAAAATATCTTCTGGATAAGATGATAAGAATCCCATATACTTATATTTAAATCCCCTGCAACCATACATTTTTGTTTGTGAAAATCGCTTTACGACTATGATTTAAGTGAATAAATATTACGAATTTATAGATACAAATAATAAAATATTATAGTCAACTTTAAACCTTGAAATAATTTTATCAGTTAACCTTACTATATTTAATTTTAAATATTACACACTTATTTAAACATGCAGTATTTTATAGGTACTATATAGTATTTATCGGTTTATATTTATAATTTATTAATGGTTAGTCGGTGACGTTAATAAAAGACTGATATTAAAATGTTGAATCTTATTATAGATAACTGACAACTGTGTACATGAATGATGAATATACCTATTTCTTTGTGCCATGTTTGGAAAAACTTATTTAAATGAATTCAATATTATGTTTATAATGTAATAATTTATTAATAACAGGTATATAAAATATAATTTTTGATGTCTAAATGTTCGATATACATATATTTCATAATACATCGTTAGGTACGTAAGCTTTATTTTTTTCGCTGGTTTGGTCGGGTATAGGTAGGTATATAGGTATATAGGTATACTTACCATAATTATTTATCATATTAATTTTTGTTCATTTATAGGAACCAACTCCTTGAGAAATATTATTTATATACCGTTTGTCCTCGTGGAAAACAGGGTACACTTGTGCTGTGATTATATAAATTGAAGATTAATCGTGAAAGACGACATTAATTTATTAAAATTTATAATGATTTAAAAATAACGTAATAATATATATATTAATACAATTAATAAGTTTATGTCTATGGATGTATATGAGTAAACATAATATTATTGTATACCTACCTACTAATTATTTTTTTATAATAGAATCTATAGTTGAATACAAATTGAACCCAATACCCAATTATTTAAGTTTCTCATATTAGATATAGGCGTATATATATTCTACTCGATGGTGGAGAACAGTCTGACTGCGAAGGAGGGTGAGTAGAGAGTGAGGCAAGCGGTCGAGGGAAGGCGACACGATCTTTCCGGTAAACGTCTGCGCCCTCCACGCATTTCACGGCTTTCGAGTGTCGGCTTGTCATAGTTGTGTCGTTTAAGCTGTAGCGCGACCATCGTCCGTACACATCATATCACATATAAACCGAACATTCTTCCTCGGAAAATGCGTTCTGTGATCCCGTATAGTGGTATTCTCATTTCTTGCTGTATATTATTATAATTGTAATTATTGTTCTTTAACAAACAATGGAGGCCGGGGTCGAAGTAATGCGAAAGTAATTCCGTTTCCGGTTCTCTGTTCATCCAAAAAAAAAAAAGTATGTGTAGGCGTATAACATTATTTTTATTAATATTATTAAACTATTCATCAGTGTATATGGTAAATTGATATATATTAGTATAGGTATACCTATATATTATAATGATGCAGTGATGGCCAATGATTATAAATTTAATCTCGCATATATTTAGGTATAAACATAATATATATATATATATTGGTATATATAGTCAAATACTACACGTCTGCAATTGTATAAGATATTACCAACATTGAATCATAAATCTTATTAACTATAGTAAACCAAATTAAGTACGTATCGAAAATAACCAAGTAATACAGTCTGTTTCACCGCTTATATACATTATATACATATATGCAATCAATGGGCTTAAATAGGTGTATCGTGTATGTAACGTGCAGTAAGGTGCGCCGAAGAATGCAGCTGGAATGTGACAATTGAAATCTTACGGCGGTACCGCCGGCAGCATAATATACTGCCTGCAGCGCTGTTCGAGAGAAATGCATTTTTTTCGTAAAAGTATAGCGATTAAATAAACATGTTCTATATTTAATCAATGATAAAAATAGTATGAAATTCATATGTTAATATGTTATGCTATGTTGTATGGCTCTGTTGTATAAAGTGTTATTAACTATTTATATATATATAAATGATAGTGCGTCACTACCATGTATATAGCATTCAGTAATCTATCGGAAACTAATAAAGCTTTAGCAGTCAAAGCCATATAATATCCAAATATTATATTATAGGTTCAGTTGGTAGGTGCTCCCATTGTTTTTTGTTTTGGCTATACAATAGGTGACGCGGCCGTATAATAAAAATATAATGATTTCCAGGTTATAGCAGTATAGCACCTATGTTTAGTACCTATTATGTGGATATTACATTATTAAGGTCGAAGATGTTAGTATGGGAAATAACACCATTGGCTGGACAATTCTGCAATCTCTCGGAAAAATGATTATAATTATAAGTTTATTATAATGTAGGTATAAATAGGCTGCAACGACGTAACATAAAGCCATGAAGATTTATAACTATTTATTATGTATTTATTACTCATATATATGTAGGTATATTTAAGTATATATCTATATATAACATTTAATGAAAGGTTTAACAAATTTATAAATTTATAACTATATCCGCAGTATATACAATGAATAAACGTTTATAAATGTATAATATATACACCACGGGCGTGTACCGTGTATCAATATATCTATACCTATGTAGTTACTTATATTTTAGCAAAACATTTTATATATTATGAATTTATGATGGTTAATGAACGCCGTTTGAAGGTAGCCGGTAAGTATACATAGGACAATTATAGGTATAGGTACAGACGTATTATATTAGTATTATTATAAGTTATATGAAATAAAAATATATATAGTTAATCAATATTAAACTATATATTTTTCTTTATTTTTATCAAACGTTGACATTTTGTCAATAGCTTTTCAGGTTATTACGTCTGAAACAGAGCAGCTTTTGGCCGACGATCATTTCAGGAAACCGTTCAAATCTTTAAGGAGAACTGCTGGTGGGAAATCGGGGAATCTCCATTTCCGCCTTTCAGACATACTTCACGAAAGACAACCATAGGATTTGCGGACCAGGACGCCCAGCCAGCATGGGGTGTTCTCGTTATGCGGCGACGACTGCATGCACAGTGAATTACAATGTGCGGCCGACTTTGGTTCAGCCAACAGTACCCTCTCGACGGACCAAGAGGATATGGCGCTCGACGGCGACGAATATGGCATGCAGCAGCAGCAACCGCCACTGTAGGACCAGGATCAGGATTAGCTATAGAGGAAAATCAGACATTGCCGAAGGACCACAATTCGTCGGAATTGCTGCCCTCGTCCACATGTTCGTTCTATTGGTATAGGCAATCCGCGGCCGTGCCGTTTGGACCGGAAAGCTTGATTGCAGACCGAGAGGTGTGCCCCGTGCACAGGACACGGAGATGGTGATTGTATAGGAGGAACTTGGGACTTGACGGTGAAACTGGTGAAAGAGTAATGAGCTTGGCAGTGTGGACATTCTAAGAAGAGAGACATGAATTCCATAATTCTGGATAGGTTTGGATTATTTGTTTGTGAAACTTCCGGTTATAATCGAATGCTGAAATTGTGAAAAAAAATTAACAATTTTGATTTTTTTCACGATTCTTCGACATTTTTATATCTAATATGTTTTATAATAAGTTGTAACATTCTTAGTTCATAATATAATATAGGCTTATAACTTACTTATTTTGATATTCAATATATTTTGTATAAATTATATATTGAAATTTGACAACATTTCTTGTCGCGCTTCTTTGTAAACTGCCACGTACCTTGCTTCTATTACCCAATTCAGTTTTACCGTCACTTCCGTTAATTCCTCCATGATCAGGTCGCCATCTCCGGTTCCGACACACGTTCGGGCACACGCACCTCGATCTGCAATTTGGCTTTCTCGTCCGCTTTTCACGACCACTTGCCTAACCGCAGAACGAATACAGGTGGGCAGCAATTCAATTACTAATGTTCAATTACTAATGTGCTTCTAGTGGTCCTTCGACGTCGACTGATCTCCAAACTCTGCTGACCCTGATGCTTTTTGCAGAAAGTGCCGCTGCATGCCATATTCTATATTCATCGTCGTCATCCCCGTCCTTCCCCGCCATCGGCCAAATGGCATCAAGGTCCGACATACCTCTAATCCGCTAGTCCTCTCGTTGTCCTTTTCATGTTCGCAGCACTATGTCTCTTTAGGTGTCACTCTAGTTCCACGTAATGGACGTTCCCCGGTGGTCTACAACTCTACATAATGACCAGCGTTTCTCCTCAAGTTTGACCGGAGATTAGCCGGATAATTGACGTGCGGATAATCGACGCTTCACTGTACCTATATATATAAGAATAAGAAAATGTGATAATATTTACAGCGCGAGTCACGTATTAAAGTATCGTTCAAATGTCGTCTGAGTTTTGTGAGCGACTGACTTTGTCGCAAAACATGATAATAATAATGTGTTCCGGACAACTGGTCAATAAATTTAAAACATAGGAATAAAATATTTCCCTCATTTTTAAAATAATACAAGTACAAAAAGAAGAACAGAATTTTCAAATTTAATATTTGAAATAATTGTAACATAATGTTGACATGAGTTTCAGTGGCACCATCTGCTAGAGCCAAAAATCAATAATAATTAGCAAATGTTGCAACTCTCCAGCACTGCTTATATAAGTTATATAACACTTATAACTAAAGACCGACTTTAATTGACATTGCACCTGAGTTTGCACACAAGATGAATCAAATCGGATCAAATATTGTGTTGTATAAAGTATCAACCTGAGTTATGTACATTATTCTGCATATTTCATTTCAGAACGTAGTTTTTCTTTGTACAAATACATATTTTAAGAAATATAAGATATAACTGTAAAGAACCTAATTATTTGGAAATCTATTGGAACATCAATTTTAATACAAAAATGTATTTTTTTGTTCAAGAATTTTTTTGGTACAATATTATAGAGGTTAGAGAATAGAGATTTACAATATACCTAGTTACGATTTTCACAAGCTACATAAATTAATTTTACTCTAGGGTTTAGGATGTTGAATGTTGTTGCGATTGGTTATAATATAATAGTATAATACTATTTCAATTAAAAACCAACTAGACAAGTAGCATAACAAAGCTGCAAGTTAATTTATGTAAATCAAATTCATATGTTTATCTGTGGATATACATATACCTTATGGCTAATATATTATTATATTAAATATAAACAAAGTGTACTTATAAGTACACCTTGCCTATATATAGTATATAGACATATAGTATTATGAAACCGGGGATAATAATATAGATAATAATTAATATATTGTTTAAAAAAAAATCATGTTTGTTTTCATTCAAAAAGTGTGTTAGGAGATGTCGCTCTGCTGCAGTTGTATAGTAGGTCACAATAGTGCCACGTGGGTCACTGTAATAAATAATGTTGAATTTGAATTCAATGATATAAAATCATTGTGTATAAAAAACTATTCTGAGCGTAGATATGGTCTGTCAACCTATATGATATAACTTAGTATATTTGTTGATGTTACTATGGTTAAAGTAAATTTCACTTTTAGGAAATAGTACTACAGTAGGTTAACTTCATTTTGGCTAAAAACAATTTGTTTTGGTCATTATTATTCGAAACCACCGAGAGTGTATTTTCGATTTTGTGAAATTTATGGGTTACAACATTTCACACACGCAATATTAATATATTATTATTACTTTTTTTTTTTTATTAAATATAGTCCTCTGTTTCATGGATTATTGGAAGACTGCACCACTTATGAGAGGTACACTTGTTTTGAAACTTATAATATTCCTATTGTAATATTAAGTAATAATAACATAACTATGGAACAAGAATAGAACTTATTATGTGCTTAAAATGTAAAATATCATGATGATTTTCATGTCGTAAATATTTTCGTTTTTAAAGGCTTAAAACACTGAGATTCAACACTACCCCTCCCAAACATTAGATTTCTTAATAATTTAAATACTGAACACTTACAGCCTACATTACCGTATTAGCACATGGGTCTAGGGCCGGCCTACGGTAGTGTTAATTCGGACCTGCCTATATATATATTAAAGTATATATAATAATATACCTATATATAATAATATACCAGCTACCTGTATATATTATACTGCAGTGTGTTTAACGGATTAATGTCTTGTTATCAGTGGTCGAAATATCTCAAGATAAGTGGAGAGATGCCTTACAATTCAGATTTCCTGATATCATCATAACATTCTAACGAAAAATAAAAAGTTTTCTTATACATATAGGTACTTATAAATATAAAAATCATAATAATTATTTCATTTTAAAACACAAGTCTTTAGGAGGAATGCGTTATTCTAGACAAAATAAGTAGAGGGATGAAAAATGTAAATACAAAAAAGTAGAGGGATGTCATCCCTCCGTATTCCTCCCACTTCGAACATTATACTTGTTATAATAAATGAGGCCCGGCAAGTTAAATAACTTTTGCTCTAATCAATGTTTTAATTATTTTATGTACACCTGCAGCTATTACCTATGTATAATGTATAAAAAATGTATTAACTCGTGCACTACATATATATATAATAACATTTATATTTCTTAAATTACAAATGCATTAAACATTTTAAATCTGATATAATTTTTTTTTTCGAAAAAATAGCTTATTTGTAAATCCGATTTACAGAAAACTTTTAATTGTAAAAGTATTAATCTAAGTCAAGTGACTTATATTATATTTTATGATTTTTTAAATGTCGATTTTCAAACGTATAATAATTTGTAACGTAATAAACTAATAACTTTTCAAAAAATGATTTCAAAATTCTTATAAAATATTAAAAAAATAAAGTTTATATAATTTTTAAATTAAAATGCTTTTTATGACTCATCGATTAGATCAACTTTATACTTAACAAATGTAGGTATAATAAGAATTTTGAAAAATGTAAAAATAAACTAGGTACATGACTTAACCAAATGCTTTTACAGTCTAAATTTTTCTAAAACTAAATTTACAAGTATATAGGCTTCTTTGAATTTTCCAAAAAACATTTACATTATATTTAAAATTTTTATTTTCATTCATTAAAAATGTAAAAAATGTTATATATACTATAAGTTTATGCGTGTAGCGCAAGTGGCTGTAAATTATATACACAATTTTTTTTACATTTTTTTGTTAGAAGTAAAGTTATTTTATTTGTCAGGTTGTCTTCTTGGTTCACTATCTGTACCTATAAGTAAATTAGGTTAGTTATACCGTATATATACACTATACAGTGTGCACTATTATACTATAATGAGCAGAATATACGTCGTGGTAGTATGTTATATAAGTTGACATTCCAAAATGCATAAAATTAAAAATATTCATGCTTAGGTATACCCATACCAACTTACATACCAAACATAGATAGGTACATACCTAGAACATATATATACCAACATGCATTTCTCAGTGTCCCTGCATAATGTACTCGGCCCTTCGTGTCTGGTGTTCGATGCAGGTGATGGGTAAAATTTTACCGAAATACCGCGTTCCTGCAGTGGCTGCAGAGAACCTAAAATAGCCCGTCACCGAGGCGAGAGACGTTGTGCACGCGTTTTGGGAACCCCTTGGCTGTTGTTGTTTTTATGTATTCGGTACGTAGGCGCGTCGCAAGCGGAGGGGATACATTATAGTCGCTCAACTGGCGCAGACTCGGCCGCCACCGCGCGCCCAGTGCACGGATAGAGTCCGCCCGGCCACGCCCAGTCATACAGGCAGTTGGTCGGCCCGGTGTTCTGCGATCCAACCAATGAACGACGCCCCGC
Source organism: Myzus persicae (assembly GCF_001856785.1). Lineage (NCBI taxonomy): Eukaryota > Metazoa > Arthropoda > Insecta > Hemiptera > Aphididae > Myzus > Myzus persicae. The sequence continues at coordinate 727,996 of NW_019103856.1, forward strand.
GAAATCAAACGTTCTGACACCGACACGGACACCTCTGGTGGCGGCGGCAGCGTCACATACCTTGGTGCACCATTTTATACACTACCACATTATATTGTTATACATTTTTCAATATCGGCACATTTAAATTTAATATGAATTCGTATATTATGGGACATTGAAGCACCTATTATTACAATTATTATTTTGATAATAGCCAATATATAGGTATAAACTTAATTGAAATTAAGTGTACAATTTTATGCGATAAAGATGTACCTAATATACATTTCTGCCTATTCAGACATTGGTTATTTATAATATTTTTCCAACAGCTGTTTTGGATTTTTTGAATAGTTCACACTGCATACATTGCGGAAAAACAAATAAATTATATATAATTTAAATGTATATCTAGGCACCTATATCATCCTACAATTAAGGTATTGGTATATATACTATATATTGTACATATTATGTATACTGCGTTATTAAGTTGTAGGTAGGTACCTATATATAGGTGTAGACGAAAAGTAGATGGTCGAGCTGCACAAGGTGGTAATCGGGAGCGGGTCAGCCCCCCTTCACGAAGTATTTTTCCGTTACGACCTTGGAGTTGCATGTACATATATTTCTGCGGAAACTCATAACTTTAGTCATAAAATTAAATCATATCGGCGACGTCATGATTGTAGGCATACCTACCTACTTGATAATAATTGTAGGTATATACAATATTGTAGGTACCCATATGGCTACATATATAGGTGCTTATATTATAATAGTTATATATTATTCAAAATAAACATCATGTCATCATATGTTCAATATTGTACCTATATTGTGGGTTGTCTAAACTTGTCTGCAGCGAATTCTGACCATGCAGAGGTGCCATATATTACATTAGAGTATCCACATGCAGGCTGCAGTTAATATGAGGCTCTTGATCCGAAAAGAGACATTGCAATGGGATGTGAGTATATGTGTAGGTACGAGGTACCTATATGGCTATATCTTTTATGGGTGGTTATAAATTTATAATACTTTATTCTATTAATCATAATATACGTACCTATACCTAATTATAAAGCCATGCATAGGTAGGAAAATAGTAGTTATATAGATATATATAGGTACCTATACCCAGAAATGAAAAATTAACCTATATTGACGTATGGAATAAGAAAAAAAAGTAGGCATATGGCTGAAGAGTAGTAGGCTTTATGAGACTTGCTCCTCGAGTGGCAGAAACTCATCCCGCACTGCCGCCATTGCACCTACATAAATATATATAACCTAATTAGGTAACCTAGCCTAACCTTAAGGTTCCAATAAAAAAAACTGCACACATTTACCCATGTATTAATATCAAATGGGTACCCTAGGTACATATTGAACGATAATATGCTGCGACTATATGCGTAATAATATCAAGTATTATTCGTTAGTACAATATTGCAGTCGCATTAATATTGTTAGCCTGTAGAGGACTCATGTGTACGAAAACACGGTTATTAATTTTCGTTCTGACAACACGCGGTTGGTGGTCGGTGCTCGTCAGACACTGTCAGGGCGCCGGTGGTTGCGACGTCGGCGACGTTAAAATATACACGGCCGTGAAACGCGGAGCTGTTGAGTCGTGTGTGCTTGCAGTTCGCGCGCGCGCGGCACGTCTCAGAGCAGTTGGCAGGACTGTAATGTGCGCGCGGTGGTTGGAAAAACGTGCGTGTGCGTGCGTACGACACGAGCCGCGTCGTTTTTCTCGGTTGACGGGTGGGCGGGCGGGCGGGCGGGTGTCCGGGTCACGCGGCGGTGGTAGGGTAGCCGCACCCTACAAATGCTCGGTAGCGCGCGCGCGCGCGCGCAGAGCGACCGAACAGAGTCAGCGGCAACGTCGCATCGTCCGCGAGCGCGACGGCGACGCCACACAAACGAACCTCTCGCTCTCTCCCGTCTCGCTCAAGCCGTCCGCTGGAGCCTTTCAAGGTTGCCGCGTCCTACATCAACGGCGGCGCTCGCACGCACGCACAGGCATCGCGCGCCGCGGAACATCGTTACGTGCGCGTCGTGGCGCGGTAGTTGGTGGATGAGTGGGGGCCCTGCTGTTCGGTTTTTCAACATTTATACAATAGCTGCTGTTCCACCGCCGCCGCCGCCGCCGCGACAACTAAATAGAACGTCTATTGTATTATTAATATCGCGCGCGTGTGCGCGGCATACCCTGTCGGCGGCGACAACAGCAGCAGCAGCTGCAGATCGCGGCATGTTCTCACCGCCATGTTGTGTTTCGCCTTGCAGGGTTGCCGTACTTACGCCGCGGTGTGTTCCATTTTATCGGGCGCGCGCTCCGTCGCGTCGACTCCGGTGCGGACGCGTTGGAAAAACGGTGTGTGGCCGTGTAGCCACTGCGTTTTTACGAGGCGCTCCGAACGTGCCCATTATATTATACAGTATAGTCGCCGCTTATTGGACTATATGTGGACTCGACATTAATTGTCCGCAATCGTCTATTACAGCGGTTCTCAAAATGTGGTACGCGTACCGCTAGTGGTACGCCGAAGACTACATGCTGGTACACGGAAGGTCTGAACCAGATATTTCATCGCTAATATCAAATCTACAAATCCATGGTTCCCATTGAAAATTTGTTATTTAATTCATACCTTAAATTTTTAAATATTAATAAACAAATGATAACTATATCGTCGTATTTTACTGCATTTTTATTTAAAACAAATGTGTTTAACTGTGTAAAGTTTGCACCTTTCTATTTTTAACCATCAGTGGTACGCGACTGATTGATACGCGAAAGAAAAAGTTTGAGGACCACTGGTCTATTATAGACTCAAACGGCCTGATCCCGGTTTTCACTTAATTAGTACCCAACACTTATTGAAAAAATCGTCCATTGGACTCACCGCATTGGTTAATGGGGTCAATGAGAAAATACTTTTAAGGGCATATTTCCACATTTTTTTTGTCCAGTAATTAATCATTGCGATAAGCACACGTACATTTCTACGATTAATAGGCACTATTTATGTACGTTCTCAAATCACTATTCATCACAAATTTCATAAAAAAACGGATAATAATATGTGTACCAACACTTAACTATAATACCTAATATGAATGATCTATAGATATCATTATCGGTGATTTAGTTGTATATTAAAATAGTTATAACGCATTTATATATTTTATACATTATATAGGTACGTAATTTACAATTAAGGTGAAAAATACTAAACTCATGTAAATTGCAACCATTCAGATCGATTTTACAAGAATTGTACATTTTACAAAAATCCGAGTACTTCCGAACCATTTTGTCCATTTCATTTGGACTGCTGTATATTTAATTTTACATCCTTAAATGCAATAGAATATAATTATAATAAAGGCTATTTTTTGCATGTACGCATACCCATACTATATTATAATAATTTTCATTTGTTGGTGATGACCTTTGTCGGGGACAATTTTGAGCCTCTGTAGGTACCAAATCTAATCCGAGGGGGTGGGCTGATACGACTAGAAAACATAATAAGTAAATATGTATAAGTATATAGTTCATTTCTCAAACATAATAAAACGATTTATTGTCCATACCGCCCACGCTGCAACCGCCGCCTTCCAGAAATGATCTATGGGCCGGCCCACGGGGTAGGGGGATCGCCCCCACACAAGTACGCTCCAATAACGGTATATAAATATATAATCAAATCTAAAAGACGTAGGTATAATAATATACAATTCGTTATTTTTTGTAACTATATATACCTACCTAAAGCAGTGTGACCTTTAATGTAGGTACCTAATTTTCTTTAAATATAATATTATACCTAAATTTATCAAACAACTATACATACTGATTTACTAAAGTATTTATATTGTACCTATATTATATGCCAGCTATTGTTACTTTATTGTTTAAAATTCGTTTTATAGTTTTACCCTTCAATAAATTCAATATTGATTTAGGCACATTGTTTGCGTTGGCATTCCGTTTATATATAGATACGCGCAGAAGAATAGTACCTATATATAGGGGAGGAGGCTACAACCATATACGACCACATTGAAACCACATTCAACAAATATTATACGTCCAAAAAGTAAGTAGGTATATCGTATATTATGTTAAATATATATATATAGGTACAATACATGTATATATATGCATATCACTTAAATCAATTAATTCTCTGAACATTTTAATAATAAAATTGTATATTATAATATGATTTATTGTGGTACTTTCAATTTGTTATAGTACCTATAGTAAATAAACCAATTAAAATAAATAGTTACTATCTATATATTAATTACTAATTGCTTTTTAAACTTTGAGACTGAATTTATATAAATTATCATTTATCACACAATTACAATGAAATTATTGAAAATACTAAGTTATACTATTCCGGCGAAGTACCTAATCAATTTACACAAAAATATAAAACGTGTTAGATTGTGTATGGAATTTTAGTTTATTGCGTTGTATAATATTGGAACGTCTTAAGAACCGGGAATTTAGCATCTTTGCATAATAGTATGTTTTTATAATACGTTTAGGTTTAACTTGTATAATTCTTAGAAAAAGTTTTTTTAAATATTAAAATTATCATAATTTTAAATAATTATCAATATTACTATCCAATATTTATACTCGATGTACAAAAACCAAAATAATTTTGTTTCTATATGGGCCACGTATAAGTGTTTGAAGTAAATATTGTATACGTTTTTGTCATCATATCGTATATACCTGCTTGTTACAAGTGATATACATCTAATAGTTTATTTTTACAGTCTATATAAGTTATATCGTACTTTTCGTTCGTAGTAGAATTGATTATATATTATATTATTGATTTAATTGACTAAAATATCATTAACATATTATCATGTCAAATAATATATCGCTGGCGCACTAGGTGTTCGGCGATCTCCGATTAAATCGGCAAAAATCACTGGTGAATCGTGGTGTTGAGGGTCCTGCATATGGGGCTTACTGTTCATTGTCTGCAAATGTGGAAGTGCAAAGGACTTGTGGTCGATGTGCCGTCCGCGACTGAAGCGATGCTCCAGGCGGCATTCGCAGATCTCCAAACAGATGAGCCGAAAACTTTGATCAATCGTCGTATCGCGAGTTTTGCCGATGCAGCGCAGGGCAGGATATAGTTCCATGCCCAAATTAGCAGTGCTGCAGACAGCTTCCGCAATCTTCGAGGAGTCGTGTGCCGACGCATCGTATAATACATGGTCCTCTGACTCGTCGACTTCAATGAATCCTTCAGTAGTGGCCGTCGAAACGCTTACAGGCCCGACCCCAACAGTAGTGGTGAGCCATTGCCATACAAGTCCGACGTTTCGCTACTATATGCAGCAGTCAGGGCCGTATTTAAAATTTTTGCGCCCTGGGACAACCATAATTTTACGCCCCCCCCCCCCAACCAAAAATTAGATCCACTTTTTTGATTTTTCTTAACACATTTTTAGTTATAATTCTTTATGATTAAGTCATTATGGTTGTCTATCTACAACCGTGGTTATGTTAAAATAATATAAATTATATTCTATATGCTAGTACTTATCCGTTATCGATGCACTAGCTGTTAAGTTCACGATAAGAGTCAAATCATAATACAAATTCTTTCCAAAAATAAAATATTTATTGAAACAATACTGCACCGAGTTACCGCGAGGGGCCCTGGGCGCCCGAGACAAATGTCCCCATTTCTCCCCCCCCCCAAATACGGCCCTGTGCAGCAGTCGTGGCACCTGCCACCGAAAAAGTTCTCGAGATCGAACCCGCGTCGTCGTCCGCTTTGCCGGCGTCGGAAAATCGTTGCGCCACGCGTGTTCGAGGCTGTATTTACTACTATGTAGTCGAGAGATTTCAATGCCAAACATGGCCGTGCGGTTTGGTGCAGTAGACTTTGCGGACGGCTCGACTAGTGCTGAAGACCGGTCTACAGACGGATCGACGAGTGCGGTTGAGTCCATAGATGGCTCGACGAAACGGCTGGCGGTCCACTGGACGGATAGTTTCCGGGATCCGGCAACCGGCTACGGTTGCAGTTATGCAACAGCGGAGCAGACGGCAGCCCGCACGGTTATTATAATAGTCCTAGACGACGCTGTCTTTTTTGAAGCCGCCGTACGAAGGAGTTCGTCCGGCTAATATTTTGCTGTGGTGCTATGCCAAGCGATTAAAGGTTTCTTTAACCGTGATAATGTATTATAGCTCATATAATTTTATATTATACTATTATAGTTTATAACGTGTTCCCCTCCCCCCCTTGTCAAGCCGGTGCCCTGCAACCACTGCAGGCCACCGGCCAACCAGTCCGCCCCGCACTAGCTCTGTGCACGGCCAGTCGACCGCACATCAAGACCCTGACGAAATCCTTATGATGCTGAACATTCCGTCCGAATATAGCTAGATGTCACGCGCGGTCACTCGCCTGGCGAGGTATTTCGTCCCATGCGGTGTTTGCCGCGTGTTAATCTACAACTGCCGCGTGTGCTTTTTTTATGCTGGTCCACGTTTTTTCGTGCCAATGTTTGCACTTCGCGGCCGTAAGTGCACGCGTTTTCCGCATGATGTATTTCGCCAGTACCATGGCCAGCGTGCCTCTGCAGTCGGCTCTTTGCCGTGTTTTCAGTATATTTCCCCTGTTTAGAGGTACGCGCTACACCGCCCTACACCCGAGTGTGTATCTGAAAGTGTCGTCTATGACGACATTAATATTGTACGTTCGTCCCCCCTGTGCAGGTATTGTTATTACAAATTAAATATTAAATAATTACATTTATAATAAATTAAAACTAAATAAATAATACATTTTTACAAACTTAAATAACTATAAATATAATATAACGAATTAAATTTCAAAACTAATTATTTTTTAAAAATATTTATAACACAATAAATTAATATTAAAATTAACTCTATACATTTTGAGAAATTAGAAAAACACTAAAACCCTATAAGTAAATAAATAACGTTTATACAAAAACAATAAAAAAAAAACATACTTATAATAAATACTATTTAATGTCCAGAAATTAATTATAATTTATAATAATTTAAAACATAGTTGACTTACAAAAATTTAAGATTTTCGCATAGAATTTAGAACATTTCATAATGAAAAAAAATTAAATTACATCCGTGAATCTAAAATTAATAAATTATGCAAGTAATATAATTAAAATATTTTTTCTTTCAAAATTAAATAATGGCTGTCATTCGTTAAATTTTAAACTTAGAGCTAAGTATTATAAGAGTCAAATCAACTTAAAAAAATTTGGTCAATCGAAATCATGTTCTAAAAATAGGTGTTACCAATAAAAAAAATTTATTCTGTACTATCTTTGCGCGCTCCATAATAAGTATTAAAAATTTAAAAATTTCACAAAATATGTATTTCAGTCACTCTTAGCCCCCCCCCCAAATCCAGCCTTTAGTGTTACCTTAAATCTTAATCATCACTGCAGTATACCTATAATACATATAAGCTATATAGATGTAAATAATATAATTAATTTAAAAAAATTTAAAAATACAAATTACAAATTCAATCACATTTCATCCTTATATTATACGTCCTAAATTAGTCATTATTAGATAGAAATACATCTACACTGAATTCTCCCCTAGTATATTGTTGATGGCATACATTTTTTAGTCGAGCTTGTATAATTATATGTCCTTTATGTGATCGTTTGCATGCAAGGTAATTGCCCAATATCACTCAATGTTAATTCAGCTTTATCAGTTGATATAGCTTATCATAATAGCTTTATCCCCCACTTCGTTTTTCATATTTTTGCAAATAACTATTTATATTTAAATATTTAATTAAATTATTTTCAATAACGATTTTTGTATTACCTATTTCACTATAAACAAAATAAATGCTAATTAAAATGTATATTTTGAATGACTTTTTTTTTTGCTTTCTATGTTCTGGCCGGCTAGATTTTAAATTTCTAAAAATTGGCCCTCTAGTAACTTTGAGTTGCTTATCTCTGTTTTAAAGCAACTCTTTCGTTATTTTTATTCAATTTAATACTTCCATTATTGATCACGGAGCTCACAACGAATTACATGTATAACAACGATCCAACACAGACCAATAACGTAAAATTGTAAAAACAATACACATCATATCAATATCTTCAATTTTATCGTTGGACAAATGTTAAATTATGTTATTCATAAAATCGTAAGATACCATTAGTACAGATAAGTACCTAATATTTTTTTTTCACTTACCCATATAATAAGGTATACCTATTAGATAAAGTAAAAATATTATTTATATAATATTTATTTAGTATAATTTAGCGTAATTGAACACCGTCGTAATTTTATTTTTTATGAACTATTGAGAAAAACTTGTGTGAAAGTAATAATTTCTAATAACTTGAATAATTAGTTTCAATAAAAAAAAAAAATTAACAATTGATGTAGGTACAATTATATGTTTTTTATTTGAGTTTATTTACAGGTAGATTTTCTGGGCACATTTTTTCCGGGGACTTTTTTCCGTTTACCTGAGGAAGACGCCCCCATTTGTTCACTCCATACGATGAATATTTATTTAAATTTTTTCAGTGGTAGGGAACGAAGAATTTATTTTAAAAGTTCTCTACATTATTGTTGTTTTAGAAACATATACTATATAGGTATATTAAATATAATATAATGTATGTACATTTTGTTGACAGAAATATGTATTTTAGTGCGGGAAATTGGTTTTATACCTAATATATATTATATATTACACTAAATAAAGATTAAAAAACTATATATAAGTGTATATTTAATAAGTTATCAAAATAGTCAATTTAGGTGGCAGTATTATTATTAATTATTGGTGGAGATATTTGCTCAGTCGTGTTTAAGAATTATCATTTTTACTCAACGGACTAATATTTTTTATTTTTTTAATCTAATATTGTACAATATTTTTAGGTTTAACGCGTTGAGCACCTATAAATATATGTAATGCCTAGTATACTTATATATATATGTTTATTATCTTCTTCTTATAGCATTATTATTATTATTTGTATTACTGTGTATATTTCCTATTCTTCACTTAAACCTCAAATGTATTACCTAATTGTTTTCAAAGGGCACGGCCCGTTAATTATTAATAAATAATAAATATATAATGGAGGCTATATTTAGTTGAAAAATAATTGGCTGGAACGTACAATTTCAGAAAATATTTTTCTGAATTGTATTTATCTAGAGCTGTATTGGTTTGGAGAAAAAAAATAATTCTTACATAATAATATAGGTACGAAAATGATACTTATATAATATACCAATATCAATAAATAAAATATATTATATATATATATACTAGCTGGCTACGATCTAACTATACTGGCCACCCTATAAACCAGAAAAAAAACAATACTACTAGTATTTCTAATTAATAGACTACTAAACCATTTATGCAATTTGTCACCATCATTATATCTTTAGCGCTTGTCCGAGACATATCTAAACAGTTAATTAAGGAAAAAAAACCGTTTGTTATTATTTCTTTCTTCGACTTTTGATATATTACATGATATCGATGATGGACGCCATGCATGTGTAAATCCAAAATAGCCATCAGTCGTTTGACGATGTCGGCGAGGAATGATCGGTGATGGTCATCGCTCAAGATTTGTCCGTCGATGGTAGGAACACGACTGTCGGGTCACCGTTGCTGCGTTCGCAATCATCGCCCGAGCTAAGGATGGAATCGCCCGTGTACAGCGTCAAAGTAGAGACCTACCCATCGGCGGTCCCCAGCCTTTCGGGTGACTGAAGATATGGACTCACTAAAATTCGTGCGACTCATCTATTACCAGTCGTAGTTAATCGCCGCGATGGACTTGGCTGTCGATCGCAGGATCGCAGTTGTCTGCAGGCCACCGCTACGACAATAACTCGCAGGGAAATCCTAGTCGTCCCCGGAGTTAACGGTTCCTTCAACCGTGTACCACGAGTGTCATCGGAAATCACACCCAAGCCTACACGTGGTTCAGCTTGGAAGAGGTCCAGAAGATGCATGTGGAAATGCCTGGGGAACGTAGCTCGTAGAATATGTTTCTGATAGAATTTTGTTGACGAGGAATAATGTTCGAAAAGTTCGACCTTCTCCCTGAAAAACCTGTATCACTAGTTATCACAGACCACAGTCAGCCCGCCAACCTGTTGTATTTGGAGATGTGCCTGGCCGATCGAAACTAGATGCACCTGTTGTGTTCACCGGGCAATACGCCAGACTCCGTTTGCCAAGTATCTAATTCTGCGAGTCCGACGTTTTTGGTCGACTTCGTTTACCAAGTTTGTCGTTTTAAAGTTCCCATGTTTCTCGTAGCTTTAGGATGTTCGAGGTACGGTGACATCCTATTCTGGTACGGCAAAAACTGCAGGTCGTCGTCGGCTAACAATATGGTAACTGGTAACACTGCAGGCGTGATGGTCGAACTTTGAAAATATTTTCCATGTCTACAATACTCTGCAGACGGAAACAAATTCTGCTTTCACCCTTCACTAAGCTCTTCCACACATATCTTTTTTACTATTTTTTTCGTACTTCGAAACGGACCAACGTGCCGGTATTTGTGATATTTCTTTTGGCTCTGGCGAGACAGTCTCCACTCCGCCATACACGGAAAATTCATCTGACTCCATTTTTCAAGATTGATATTCCTCGAGTACAACGTTTTTGTCGACTCCGTTTGTTAAGATTGTTATTCTGCGACTCCGAAGTTTTTCGTTGAGGACGTTCGAGGTACTAGGTAATTAAGTTTATTATTAGTATTCGGATTATCACCAACGCTGCTGTATAATAATATTTAATAACATACACTGCAGGTATCTCTTCGTGTACAAGTACACATCAAGTCTCACTGCAGCTGGTGATTAGTTTTTTGTTCGTCGTGAGAATATAATACATTTTTATTTAGGTTGTAAATGTAGTACCTACTGAATATTATCATATTTACAGAGTGGTGTGTTATAACTTATTTATTATTTTAGCATTTCTATTGCAGTAAATGAGTAGAGAATAATCGCTCAGACATATTGCACTTGTAGCAGTTGTTAAGTTGATTGCTAACCACTAACACAGTATAGCTCCGCACTCCAACACCTTATCAATGTTGTTTGTAATTTTGTATTAAAATAGCATAATATAATAATAGAAACTCTGTTGCGACTTTACGAGTATTTGGCTTTTACTTTTTAGTATATTATTCAGCCGACTTGTGTTTTGATTTTAGTAGTCTTAATAAATAAGTGGTTTTGAATATCAAAATGACATCGATTTTTTTGATGACATTTAAAACCAAGTCATACGATTATTGTAAACTAAAAATGAAAACTCCACAACATGATTTGATAGACGCTTACTTAAAATGAACAATATAGTATTCAAATATCTTGTATGTATATAAACTAGCTGGTCCCGTACACTTGGTTGCTTGTTAAAAATGCCAACTCCATATGAGATTAGCTTGTGATAATGTGCGAGCAGTATATTATCAGATATTCAATCCACCTATGCTAGGTGCATAATTTATATGAATAATTTCTTTTATTTATATTTTATTTTTTATTTTGGTTGTGTACATGCCGATGAGCGGTTATAAGTGCAACTCTGCCACATTGGTAGGCAATGTGCTAAAATTCGATTCGATGCATGCTTAAACCTGATATGCCCGATTAACAAATGTCAACCAACAAATACTAAGTTCTACTAAAAAATTTAGAAAGTTGTGCGAAAAATTAGTTATTAATTAAAATAAACGTGCAAATTGGGTACCCATACACATATTGTATGACTCGGCGCGGCGGTCAGCGGGTTTCCAGCTACCTGCAACTTGACCTTTCTGTCCTTCAAATTATGTGTTTGACTTATTGCTCTTGTATATCTTTGACTGGTAGCATTGCGAGTTCTGTGACTTAAGTTTGTTTAAAATTTTAAGCGTGAATGCTTAAATTAACCATGATAAACAAACACTTATCCTAAAACTCACTGTAAAGTTTTTCATTAATTTATGTAGAATTTTACTTCTTGGAACAATTCATATCTACACGCCGATCAAACACATAATTAGACGGAGAAAAAGTTATGGTTGCATGTCGCTATGAAAACCTGAGGGGCAGCCGTGCTGTAAAATATATATATAGATAAACAATTTATACGTATAAATTATTTTTACCGATTTCAAACTTTAAAATTTTGAAAAATCCTTTCTTAGTGGAACTTGACATTATAATATTAATCTATCTTCAAAATTTCAATTCGATAATTCAAATAGGTTCAGCTCTGCGTTGATTATTGCTAAAGTATACTTTACTTTATATGTATAAATATATATAGGCTTAGGTACTAATATTTTAATATAGTCATAGGTATAGGTACATGTGTTTTTTTTTGTAATTTTAATTTCGAAGGCTTGCATATATTTGCTAATTAATATAATACGTAACTATACAATAAATTAAGTAACATGTTAATTTTTTGTAATTGTATTTAAAAACGTGTTATGGTCATAGTTAAAAAAAAATGATAATTATAGCGTAGTGCGTACCTATTTGATAGAGTTTCTAATTTTAGTATAAAAAGTAGACTTACCAATAAATAATTTATAATCACTGTTACTATGGACTGTCTATAGTTTTTAGTTATAATTTATAACTTTTTTAAATATCCATATACATTTATTAAATCATTTAAATGTAAATATTATCAATTAAATATCATTTTTTTTTTTGCAAATTAAAACTCAACACGTATACAGACGTAATAGTACCTACATGTAGGTTATGGTTATACCCATGTCATTTTAACTCATTCTATAAATATGCATTATAATATAATATACTTATACATTGTAAGGTGTATAATTTACCGATTTGGCTCGGACTATTTTTTATTAACGTTCCTCATTTTATTTATGAAGGAAAAGTTGTTTAAAACTTCATAACTTCATAACCTACTCCATTATATTTCTTTACATTTATAACTGAATTATGTGTGGTATGTATTAATTTGATTATATTATGTTTGAAAGATATATTTATAGTGGAAACTTGCAATTGCAAGTTACTAACCTTTACCTAACCTAGGTAATTAGCTACTGTAACTAGAAGTTTTAATTTTAATACAAGGTTACTCATTTCATATTTATTGTATGGTCATTAGTCAATACTATATATAGGCTATAGCTATTATCATACATTTATAATTTTAATAATATAGATATATGTTGTTACTTGTTATAGTACATTATTATTATATGATGTATTATACTATCATGTCTGATATATTGATATATTATCTTAATGGTTAATAATATCTGTATGTAGAGTAAAGACTATATTACATATAAATATTAAGTATACCTATATACAGTGAAACGTCCATAGAACGAAATTGAATAAGCAGCAAAAAAATTCGTAAAATGGAGGAATTCGTTAAATAGAATTACGTATTTTTTTCAACTTTTTTTAAAAATGTTATCGTATGTATGTATATACTTCTATGTTGTATATGTTATGTAAAAAACAACATCAAATATAATATTACAGCTAAATTTAGTTTTTAATTTTATAATTTAAAAGAAATAATTAGTGAGTTTTGTTTCCTTATTATTTTTATAAATTGTACTTTTTTCGTAAAAAGTTTCTATATCATTAAGTATTAAAATACTGCAATAAAATTAATCAGTTTGCCTACCTTCGGTGTCTTATCTTTATCGGATTCATTGTCCATGTACAATTTTAGAACTATGTTTAAAATTTGATAGTGACAACATTTACAAAAACCAGTTTTTATCGAATAATTATTTCGTCACATAGAAACATCAGATTCGTTATTTGGAGATAAATTTACGCGTATTTAACAATGAAGTCCATGGTTCTCAAAAATAATTCGTTAAATAGTAAATGTCGTTAAATGAAAGTTCATTATATGAAAGTTCCACTGTAATATATTATATAATAATTTATAACCAAAATACACAAGGATTTACCTATGGAATATATATTTTGAAAATCTTACTTCATATAATTTATTTTTATGATTCCTGGCAGCTTTAAAACATTTTTAAATTTGCAATATTTTTTTCTTTGGAGTTTGGATTTGACATTTATAACTGTTTGTCTGTTTAATATTGTACAATTAACATAGCTCATACTTCAAATAAGATGTATTTTTTCAAATTCCTCAGTTATTCTAACAAAAATATTGTAGGTAATAAAATTCAATGGAAATAGTGAAGCTGTGATGGTATACACTACATAGTCCCACAACAACAAGTTTTATTATAAATAAATATAAAATAGTAAAAATATGTAGGATATATTGTCGGGTAAAAGTAGTGTCGGACAAATGTATAGTGTCGGGCAATCGAGGTGTGGAGCATTCGAGTGCCGGGCAAACATGTCAGACATCAAGACATCAGATTTCAAACACAGATCGTGGTACAGGATATCAGGATATAGGTCCTGATGACTCTACTTTGTTTTATCTACTCCAGTTGATAATTGATATGTCTTTGAGTGTTTTTATTCGATTATCGCTTTTTCGTGTACGACTCTGAATTGACGGTTGGTCAAGTATGATTCAAAAAGTGCACACCAGACATGTGGCAGCTTGATTATAGGAATAATTTGTGCCCGACTTTGTCAAAGCCTGGGCTACTTCAATAGGAACACTTCGAAGAAGTACTTTTTTTCTTCAAGAGTTTTGGTCATTATCACTCATCAGTTATCACATTATAACTAACAAGTTTCGGACACCTAAATATTATCTATATATAAATATTATTTATATTTAATATTAATGTATTAGATAGGTATAATATAATACATAGTATACACTGTACCAATAGTCTACCTATAGTACCAACTTGTAGATAAGCGGCAGTAATATTTGCGTACCCATAATATGAAAAAATAAAATAATTAGGTACATTTTCAAGCGATGTCTGCCCGTGTATAATAGCATGCATATTGTATGCATTTATTATAGGTAATATATAAAATACAAATGCATACTCATAATACAGTAATTATTATTTAACCAACTATAGGTGTACGTACATAGTATTGTATACAATTTTTCTAAAATAAACCTACTCATTTTGATAATTTAAAATTACAGTATAAGTATGATCATATAATATATAAATATTGTTAACTAAACCTTACATTATTTAATATATGCATTGGTACCGACTTATGTATTATATATAATATGATACACATAAATCTACATTGTAAAGTATTGTATGATCACAGAACTGAGTACATGTATTCAGTAATATCAATTATTCATTCAGTTCAAAGCGATATGTTGATATATATAGGTACCTTATAGCTACCTACTCGGTTTTACTCACTATTTACGTATAAGCATTATATAATGTATTGTTGTATAAAGAACAATAGTTTGTGAACAGTTTTCTTCTTCTCCTTATCTCTGCATAGCTTTTGGATCCCATTATTCATTTAGGGCCTTTACTGCCCCCACCTCTACCTTTACACGCCTATATCAGTCTTCACTACAGTTTTTATACTATTGGAATTCCTTGGGAGACTTCATCGAGATCTGCAGACTTTACCTGGTCCACCCAATCTTAGTCTGGTTACACCTGCTCTTTCTTTACTTAATATTTTATTTTTAATGCCATTTGATAATTTATGGATATATTGTGTAAGATCTTCAAACATGGCCAGCCCATTTTTTATTTTGCCTTCCAAATAAATAAATGATCAGTTTAAGGTTAAGTATATTCTTACACAAAAAAAAGAATAAAATAGTATAATAAAGAATGTTACGCATCTATATACATTTTAAGTTAAAGCTGCAAGTGGATTGTGGAATTTAATTTAATTAAACAATTTTAATTGATTTCGAATCATCTTTTCAGTGACAAGACAAGTTTACAAATTGTAAAATAATAAAATACGATTGTTGATTTATTTTATTTATTTATTAATTTATTTATTTAACATGAATATATAATTTATTTGTATTGTGATAAATCACCTAATTGCCTAATTTGAAAAATGATTAAATTGAAAGCAGATTTTACGAAGCGTTATTAGTAAACGTGTTATCACAATTATTAAAGTATGGAATATTATAAGGAAAACAGCTAAACAAACCGGAATTAAAGAGCTATACATATAGGTTACTTGTACATTAATATAAATATATTATAATATATGTTTATTATGAGAGACTTTCATATAATGTGTATGTGACTTGGTCTGTATGGGTATCTATACTTATAAATAGAGTTGCTTCAATAACCAATTACCAAATATTTTTTAGGGTCTAAACTATCGGCAAAATATCTAAATACAAGAATCAATGAAATAATAATTAACAAATATCATACTATAAACATGTAATTATACATTGATATTTTATATTATATATATTTTATATGTGATGTACCTACGAATATTGTAGGTATGTGGATGACGTTAGTGAAATATTCTAAACATGTTTAGTTACATTTTTTAATGCCGAATGTATAATTTGTAAAAATATGGAACATATATTATGCTCATTTACAATTTACATAGATATAATTGCATATTATAAATAGCTATTTACAACAAGAATAGCATAATAATGTTCTTATTCATATGAATTGGGTGAAACATAAGTATAGGTATGTGTTTAACGATTTATATATTTTGTACACTAACATTTTTAGAAATTAATTATTCTTATTAATTATTGAATATATCAAATTACCAAATTTAATAGATATTCTTGTACTTATGGGTACATGTAAGTAAATACCTATACAAGCTGTACTAAATACTCAAGTAAATACACAACAAAAAAATATATCTCTACTTACATTTTTAATTTTCAAATAAGCAAAACACAGAGTTATCGATTAAATATTATAAAATTTAAATATGTTATAAATCTAAATATAGGTAGGGTATCTGCAGACTGGTTGAGTTACCGATTTTATTATTATTATACGATCACCTATATTATACTTGTAGGTATTTACTGAATTTTATCGTTGGCTGTTGTAAGTCCAAATTCATAGAACTATATTATTATTTTATTAGCTTCTGTACCTATATATATCCGCATAATGCACCTATTATACACATTATATGTATAAAAAATGAATTCGTTAATTAATTTGAAAACTATAATAACCTGCAACACTATTATAGGTAACCATTTTATGATCATGATTAGCTATCATTGTTTTCATTAAATATATACCTAGCCTACAAAACATGTATATATAAGCTTATATAAACGTATAACTATATGTGTAATAGCAGAGCTGATACTTATTTTTCTAAATATACTTCTGGCTATTTTATATTTTATAAACAGTGAGGCATATACAGAGTAATTAAAAATTGATGTCATAACCATTTTATTATATAAATATTCGAAACAGTGAAAAATAAATAAAACAAACGTTTTTTGATTTAGAAACGTCTATTATGATTTCATAATTGTATTATTGTTTACAATATATTTTAGGAGGGTTTTGAGGGGTCAACTTTAGAAATTCAAATGGGAGCCTATAAATTTTTGCAAACATGATGTGAAGTCATTTTTTAAATAAATTTTAACGTATAAACGACATTAACTAATACAAAACCCTATGCTTGAGAGCCATTCAAAAAAGTATAGATTTCCATTTTAATTTCTAAAGTTTATCCCCCAAAACCCCCCTATAAATATTAAATATTGCAAGCAATTATAAAATTATGAAATCATTATAGATGTTTCGAAATCAAAAACTTTTGTGTCATTTATTTTTCACTATTTTGAATATTTATATGACAAAATGGTTGTAATATAAATTTTGAATCACCCTGTATGTTGGTACATTTTTTTTCTGTGGCTTATCAGTCAATCATAACTTTTATCATACGATCCTGTATGCTCAATTTATCTTAATATTAAATGGGTAGTATAATAATATATATATAACTAGTATACGTGCATTTTGTTCAAAGTACTGTAATATCTTGTATCTTGTAGATACTTTTAGGGAGTCCCTTTTTATAAATACGTTAGGTACTTAAACTATATAATATTATAATTTATATTTGATTGATTTTGTGGTTTTATGGTATGTAATACAGATATTTTAGATATATACCAGGCTAATAACCTGGCTATAATACTCCCGACCTACATAGGAATAAACGCCTCGATTAGTAAACGAAACACGTACTGGTCTGGTAAGTGATAAGTAAGTATATGGGATAAATACATCACCATAAACCAATTATATATTTATACAACAATAATATTATCACGCACAGCGACGACTAAACTGAATAGTTCAGTGACACGACTGGCACGATATTGCAATGTATAGGTATATTTTGTTAATGCGTCTAAACATATAAAAGCATTACATATGCAATAGAAAATCTACAACACCAATAATGGCGTCATTTTTTTTATGAAATAAGTTGGGTGTTCTTCATTTTGCATCTTATGATTTTTTTAGACTAAACTATTATAAATCTGAATAAGTTCATAGAAATCATATTAAATAGGTGCCGATGGGTTTGGACCAGTGGTTTTCAAACTGGGTGTCGCGGTTTTTCCGTAAATTGCCGATTGCATTGAATTAAAAAAATTGTCATAAAAAATTGTCTTCTAAAAAAATGGTCTGTGTGCCATGAAAATTGTTTGAAGTGTACGGTGCGCCGTGTGTAATAAAAGTTTGAAAACCACTACTGGTTTAGACGGTAACGTAAACACCGCAGGTAATGCCCTAATGGTACGAAAAAACAGCAAATTGGCAAGTTTATCTAAACAATAAATATTAGACCTATTTAAAAATCATAAGGTATATAGGTACACGCAATGGTGCGATTTATTATATCATGACCTCTGAACTCTGCAGTAGATATAATTCTGCGCTCATATATACACAAACATTATTGAAACATATTAGTATAGACAATCAAAACTGACAAAACTATAAGTGGATGTGTAAAAATAAATTATTATAAGAAAATAAATATAAACTTTAATGTAATGCACCTACTATATTAGGTATCTACCCTAAAATATATGTATATTATATTATAATAGACGTATACAACTTAATATCACTAAAAGTACAATTCTATAATAATTATGACATTTTTTTGTCACTATTCAAAAAAAACGGATCATCTTCTCATGTTGTATTTATTTACATCAGAATATGATATATTATTGAGTAGGTATAGTCAATATTCTTATCTTATAAAATTGTCAGAGTGCCAAGGAATAGGTTATCAAAAACAAGTTCACGTTGGAAAGTTGTGCCATTAATATTATACTAATTTTACTCAAAAATCGAATGATGAGTTCTAGAGATTATACATACTATAGAAGAACAATGCGTCATTCAATTTCAGACAAATATAAAAATTAAAAATAATTATAAGGTATAGGTAGTAACTATTAATAAGAAGTATGTATAACATAACATGTTACATTATTTTATGTACCTAAACACAATTTATGCACGGAGATTTGAAGCCATGCATATATTAGGCGGGTAGAACAGTAAGTTTGTAATAAAGTTCCAGTAATTTCAGAGCATTTGTTTAAACGTTATTATAATGGAGGGCACTAAAGAAAATGGATAATAATTGCCTATTAGTTCGGAACTGTATATTGTTGTAGAAAAATACACAGTCAAAACACATATTTTTTTGCAACAGCAATAGGTATTTTTATAGAATTAAATATCTTTGGAATCGAAATCACGTATTAGAAATATATTTTATGTCGGAAACGAATTCGATAGAAAACCTTTTCTATGAAAAATACTGTGTTGGAAACATTTAAACATGTTGATAGAACTATAGTACCGATACCGAATAATATTATTTTGTTGGAATCGTATTTTCTCAGCTAAGTATTTTCATGAAAAATATTTTGTTAGTAGTATATATTATACTGTTAGGATATGGTATACCGTATACGGTTCCGAAAAAATACATTTCCAACAAAATAAGTACTATTCCGTCAGTGCATTAGTGCATTTTAATACATACCAAAACCAGTTAGGGAGTTATATATGTATAAGTATCTAATAATTCATCTCTATATAAATGTGCGAGTACTTCTATATAGATCATTAGAGATTTATTATAATATGTGTATATTGTGTATATTATTATTATTATTATATATATAATATATATATATATATATACAGTGGTCGAAATGGCTCAAGATAAGTGGAGGGATGCCTTACAAGTTACAATTCAGATTTAGGCCTAAACGAAAAATAAAGTTTTCTTTTACATAGGTACAAATATAAAAATCATAATAATTATTTCATTTTAAAACACAAGTCTTAGGAGGAATGCGTTATTCTAGACAAAATAAGTAGAGGGATGTCATCCCTCCGTATCCCCCCCCCACTTGGACCACTGTATATATAGGTATATATATATATATAATACTATTTCGTAGCAACGCGTTGGGTGTGTAATATGTCATCTCTTCGATTCTATATTTCTATATCCAATAATAAGCATCCAATTCCAATGTATGTGTATAAAGGATGCGGATATGCTGCAGTAGCTGTAGTACCCTACTGTACGGATATTCATATACATAATCATAGTGTGCAGTGGGGATTTAGTCACACATAATATATATATATATTATATATGTATATACGCCATGAGTATATAAATGCTCAAAGAACGCACATATATTTTATATACATATAAATATACAAGAGGGGGATACTGCTTACACACACACACACACACACAGGATGGCGGTGTGCCTTTTGATCCTTCGCCGACCGGTCCCCAGAGGGTAATCGCGACCGTATACACAGCAGTCCTTAGTTTTGAAATTGTATTATATACGTTCAAGCTGAACATACGATACGACCCACGACCCCACGGAAATGGTAGGGTGGTGGAACAGCAGTGGAAGAGGAGATTCGGTGGGTTCGTCAAATATACGCGTTTATATCATTATGTGCATACTATTAATATTTTTAGAGCGCGCGCGCGCGCGTGTGTGTGTGTGTGTGTGTGCAGGTATACATTGCGAAAATACGCAACGAAACTGCATCAATAGATCAGAGATTGCCGTGACAAAAATGTATTGGAGATTCTACTAAGATTGCGTGTTGATGATATTATATCCACGCCGTTTATAATGTATATAATATATTACGTAACCCGAAATTCTGAGATCAGTCCGTTTATATTTTATGTGCGTGAGTGTTGTTTGTTGTACCACATATTGGCAAAAAAATATCGATTTACGACATACCCGTATTGTATTGCACATACACTATATTATACATGTAAGTAAATCCGTGTTTTGACTATATGAATATTTAAATGCGATATTTTGCGCGGTTATTTAGCTACGCCCAACTTTCGCATTCAATAAATAATAACCCTGTTCGGCGCATTGCGAGCACATAGGGGTTGAATATTGGAAGCGGAAAAACCAAATTTACATTTATTTTCACTTAAGTAGGTGTATTCACTATTCCCAATTTACGGGTGATTGAATTCTGTATGAATTGTGCTGCTGCAGCGCTTTTAAATATTATAATAATCACTAACACCCTTCGGCTATAATATACAAATTTAGTTTTAATTTATTTTCCAGCTGGCATAATTACCCTGCAACAATTATATTAGGTATATATTATACGTGCGCACAACTTCTCTACAGTGGTGTTACCTACCGGGCGGTAATAAACATATTACATTGGTATGCCTACACGGCTAACACACTGGCTATGCATAAAATACATTATATAGACGGTACCTATGTAATAAACAGCATTAAGACTGCAATATATATATTATAGTGTGTAGATTGTGGGTACTTTCCGCTGACCTTGTCGGCACGCACGAGATAACTGAACGAATAATTGGTACACCATAATATAGTACCTACCTTATAATATTATGTATATATTATTGAAATTATTACTATACTGTCTATTACAGTGTACACGGTGTTCGCATACGAATACACGATTCATAATATTCGAAAATGATAAAAACGAATATTTGAATACGTTTTTGGGTGTTTGAATATTTTGTTTCGAACACGGGTTGTTGCACTTTACGAGGTTCCAAATATTCTATAATGTAATGACGTCGTCAAATGTATCGTGTTACAATATCTATGTATAAGCGTTTTTTCGTTTATTATGACCGGGCTTATCGTAATATATGCATATTAAATTGTAATTATATGTTTAGTTATTAAATTTATCAAAAATATAAAGCGTGTACGCCGTGTACGGTGTATGATATACGGGGTGAATCATTTGATGTCACACACAAATTATTTCAGGAGACACTACATAATTTTAAGTCGTTACAAAACCACATTTTGGAAAAAAATTATATTTATTACTATTTCTTATCATTATCATGTTTTAATCTTTTACTCCTTTGAAGAAAACGCATACATTTTTAATTTCGTCTATTAACTTCAATCTTCATTATCTAACACAGAATATTATTTGAAGTGTTTCTAAGCATAAAATTAAATTTCAGACAAGTAGTTACAATTAGTTATAATAGTATATAAAGTGTAGATGAGTACATATATAGAGTAATGGACCAACATTTGAGGTGTACATTTGTATTACTCCACTCCGCTCATCTATACTTTAAAATTGAAATGCTTATAAACTTGTATAGTTGGACACTCGTCTAAAATTCGATTTTTATTCATCGAAATACTCAGAAAAATATTCAGCTTAGGAATAAGGAATTAAAAATGATTGCTGTAATTAAAAATGTGAAAAATTATGATTATAAAAAAGAGTGCATTTTTAAAAATAATTATGTGAAAGAAATATTTTCAAACACGTTAGTATTTTCTGAAATAATGAATGTCTTACCTTAAATGGATCATCCGATATGTATGGTATTTGACTTTGACGTTTGAACAATGCTCAAAATGTGTAAGTATAGGCAAGTACTTACAATCACAAACAATCACACAGCTGCACGTGAAAAATACATTTAATTTATGTATTATGTACCTACATTTTACATAGGTAGTAATAACTCGAAACGACTATAATATTAAAAGTGTTACTCTGTGAATATTTTCAGTTTAGTGTATATTTCTTTTAGGTTATAACTTATAGTTATATTTCTAGATCTAAGGCGTATTACTCGTCATTTACTCGGTGATTGGCAGTCAAACGCGTATACTGACATGTGACAATGGTGTACATATAACATACAAAATATGCCCTTTACGAGCGAAAATACGCAATGACGATCCGGCTTACAAAATAATTCGGAAAATAAAAGTGTCAAAAAATATTAAATACACAATATCACGAAAGCATTATGATATAGTTAAATCACAGCAGTTTATACATCATTATATATACCGGTGTCTCATTTGCATCGTCCGGCAATCCGTTATACCGATGTTATAACTTAAAAAATATATACGAGATTCGTACAATCGAACTTAAATACCTACATCAATATATTCTAGCTAGGTGTATACATCGTATATAATTATAATGCAAATAGCGTTATCTGTATACTTACGTCATAACCCTATTCGCACATTGCGCGTGTGCAATTGTGTGTGTACTGTGCAGGCGTCCAGCACTGTGTACGGTATATGCATATGTGTACTACAATACTTTGAACATTGCTCTTGGTCGCTTATGCTGGGTACATGATACCAGTATTAAAGTACCGGCTATGACATATTTATACCTATGTACTTGATCGTAAGTAGTAAATCATAAATTATGATACGACTATGGGGCTTGTCGGAGTTGTTATTCACAGTTGTACTATATAATATACTCCAATTTATTTGCTAAGCGTTTCATGACTTTATTTTTCGTAAACGTATTATAAATCATAGAGAAATTTCCAGGCGTTCTCGAAGCAAATATTTAATTCAATTTATAATATATATTACAGATTATATGCGGCCATCTGCTCAGTTTCTTGGTAAATTGATTAAAAACCTGAACCAGTTTGGTCACCAATTGAGCTTTGGTAGTTCGGCTTCGTGACCGGTGAAACGAACAATGACACACTACATGGTACATAATATGATTGGACGAAAACGACAAATACATGCTGAAAAAATATATTTGCCTCATTCGAGTCGAAGAGTTTGGGAGTTTTCGTTGACATTTTCATAAAAGCCATATATATAAAAGCGACACATTTATTTTACTTCTTGAATTGCAATAGCACATTTTCATTGTTCTATTTTTTATATTTTGGATACACATTTTCATTATACATCTTTTTTCTTTCAAAAATTGTTTGAGAAACAATCTAGTGCATAATAACAATTTGTTACATACGCCTAACTTATATACATTCATAAAAAAACTGGTATTGAGGTATTTGATTTGATAATTAGAACAGCATAGATTAATCCTGTCGAAGTAAAAAATATGGCCTGTAACACTTTCTTCGGCAGTTGGCATTCACCAAGGACGGTAAAAAAATTCGTTCCTATCCATCGAACAAAATTTCGACATGCAGCGAAGAATTTAACTTAACCTAAGCGGGGGAGATAAAGGTTGGTTATACATTAATATGGTTTGTTTGGTAAAACATGAACAAATGGCGAGTATAAAGACTGCACAAAAAAAAACAAACCCAACGGACTCAATAATACGTCCGTATTATAATATATTTTAGACTATAGTCCATTCATCCATCTACGCAATTATAATCTTTTTTTATCATAAAAAAAAAAAAAAAAAAAAAAAAAAAAAAAAATAAAAGAAAACAATAAAAGTGGAAAAAGAAATGGCTCAAACTCTCACAAGCCTCAACCAAATTCAACGAAGTTCAAAGAACCGCCTATTCTTGGTATTTTCCTAACAACACAACCAGAAAACACGAGACCTCCATTAACCACCTCAGAATGTTAAAATATACAACATCGTGTCTCACATACCTGCAACACTTTGAATGAATAATGAATGTCCTTCTCTAAGTATCATCAGCTGTGCCACCTCTCTCACAATTAAACACATCTTTACACCGAATATTTATACCGTCCTACACTTGAAGCAAAGATGCAAATTGAGAATCAAAATCCTCCTTTTAAATAAACCAAGTCTAGAAAAACTATACAAGGTCTGTGTATTTAAGCTGCAAGTCCTAAATACCTACCTACTATTCAAATTAATACCATGAACAAACCACCTATCAAGTATCTTATAATATATATATATATACACTTAATAATTATAATTTATTTATTTTTGTAAATTCTATATTATTTGTAATGTGACCTAATTTTTATCCAAAATCAATATTACGTTTTATGGTCTTTGATGATGATACAATTGATAAGTCATCTAATAATAAAAATAATTAAATATTACTATATAGGAACCAACCACCAAGTATACCAAGTCCATCAGGACGATATTTCAACTATAAACTATAGGTATACAACAATATCTACAATACAGGGTGGCAATGTTTGTATATGAGTATACATATTACACACACGCACACACACACACACACACACATATATATATTATTATATGGGCATTGTTTTTGTTATTGTTCCACTGCGGTATAATGTATATTATGTCTTGTGGATATTGGAAAAGCGTGTACACACTAACACACCGCACATTGTGTATGTATGTATGTATGTAGGTATATAGTGTTTACATACAAACGACGTTAGTCGAATGGAATTCGAATCTCGTACATACACGTGTGTGTGCGTATGTATATATATGTTCATGCGACCGAAGTATTTATAATGGTATAATGTCGACCGGAGGACCAAATATTATTATTACACTGCTGTGCTGCTTACATTCCGCGCATTGACGGAACGCGTGTGTTTATACGTATAACGCCGCTTATAATAAGTATTGAAATCGATACATATTATTATTGCCGTATGACTTTTTTTGCTTTACCTGACCTCCAGCATTGCTACAACCTAGATATCTGTAAGACTGTAAATGAAATGATTTTGATTTACGAGAGCATTTACGAATAAACCTATCATACATATTATCACATAGGTAAGTTACATCATGTATATTATACAAATTCAACAAGCAAAGGAAAAAGAAAAAAATAAGAATTTATTAATTTTTTTTTCGAATTTAATTGAGAAGGTTAAAGTCTACTTGTAAAAGGTACCACACACGTCACGTGACACGTATAGGTATACAAAATTGTGTATGTTATGCGTACCTATAATATAAACCTACGTGATGTATTCTTATCTCTAAAAAAAACCTTGAAAACGTTTTGTTTTTTTATAAGTACATATTGTACATAATATTATATATAATCAAATATTTTTACTATTATAAAATTGATAAATATTTAACTACTGCACAGCAATTCACGAGATAAAATACGGAATCGAAGTGCTTTGACTAATTTCAAGAACTTTTTTTATTTTGTATTAAAATCATAATGTTATAAATGTAGACGTTTAAAATTACATAGGTAGTATGATATCAATTATTTACTTGTTAGTTGTAACGTCAAACATTCATTACGTTTCATAATAATACAAAAAGCTAGCTATACCTACTGTCAGAAATATACAGTTTGCCATCATACCCGCACTTTGTTAGTTTGTTATGGAACGAGACACACACAAAAAATAATAATATATTAATTTAGTCTCAATTCTATGCGTCGAACAAATAATTCAACTAAACCTGTATA
This sequence comes from Myzus persicae, assembly GCF_001856785.1. Classification (NCBI taxonomy): domain Eukaryota; kingdom Metazoa; phylum Arthropoda; class Insecta; order Hemiptera; family Aphididae; genus Myzus; species Myzus persicae. The sequence continues at coordinate 754,745 of NW_019103856.1, forward strand.
CAGTAAGTAGGTATATCTTAGGTTTAACGCGTTTTAGTTTTTAATTTATAACTCAAATAGTTTTAAGTTGATAATAACTAATTCTTTTAAGTTATTCCTAAACACTAAATTACAGCAAACGCAAATAAAAAATAAATGCCTATTACTTATACAACATATTACTGAAATGCTAGTTTTAAAACCAAATTATGAATTCAATCAAGAATTGATTACTATTTGCATGTAGCTATTATTAAAACAGTAAATCCGGGTTTCCACTTCTGCGATCGTTTCGTTAGGCAATACCATTGACTATAAATACTATTATTTATAATCAATGGTAATACGCATAGGCATAATATCTGCGTATATTCACGTAGGTAACACAATATGTTGGTAACACGTTATCTACAAGTTGAACAAGTGGAAACCTGACTTAACTGTTTTTTACCTAATTAACAGTTTTTTCTTCGTCATTCGCCGACTGTAACTATTTATACATATGCTAAAATATAAATTATATTCATCAATATTAGATACAATGTATTTTGTGGACATTTTTACAATTATTTTGTCTTACATAGGTATTTCGAGTTACTGATTAGTCAATCCAGATGAATCAATCGAGCTAAAAACAAAATAATTTATTAACATTTAAATAACTCTCGTTCCAATAAATATAAATATGTATAGATTAAAAAATTGGAAATGCAATTAAAACGGACCGATAGTCATGGAGACCATCTATACATTATGATTTTTATGATTATATGTGAGCAGTATATTATGTGACATGCGTGTCGTACTGTGCTTAGGTAGTATAACAGATATAAATGAAACGAATTGCTGCGATGAAGATTGACGATGATGTGTACATAATAGAGGTTTGTTCCGGTGAAGCGACATCGGCACACCTATAGGGACACAAAAGAGATGGTAACAATTATATACGCGTCGTGTGACATATGTCACGTGCTATATTTATGTGATGCTGCGACGGGCACATATTTTATATGGTTTTTTTATACACATAAAAAAAACCCGTTTTGCAACCGAATACATTGCATCTTTTGTACGACTAGGTATTATGACTAGGTACGGAAATCGTGAATTCGTCGAAATAACTGTAATGAAAGATGGATAACAGCCAGGAAATGAACATATTATATAGTATGTGTATATTGTATTCTATATATCTACGTTTAATAGCTAGCCGCAAGCTGTTGTCGTTGTGGCGATCCTCATTCTGCAGACTTATTATTGACCTACCATAGCAAAACACGCCCTCTATACCTTAATTACCATCCTGCAGTGAACTACAAAGGATGTCCCGTATTAACAAACTTTAGATTGAATTTTTAATTTTAGAAACAACCAGAGAACTCCAGAATCCATTTTAAATATATCAGCACAAATATCTCTTATTAACGATTTATACTCAAATAAAAATCAATCTTTAAATCATGAAACTACCAATATACATATATCCATACAATTATTTGACCTGCAATGCCACGCAACAGGAGAGAACGCGGAAAAAAATTACGAGGGGGGGATTGGAAAAATTAAAAATATTCATAAATGTCATACTATTCTCACTGTATTACCTACACTGTTTCCCACATTAATTTCGGAGGGGGAGGGGGGTTAACCAACTCTGCGTTCACCCCTGCCACCCAAAAATTGTTCCAATCCACTAATCACCAATGGTAAATTTAAAAATTACATCTAATCTAAATTAGTAATCGTTACATTTTACTAAGTTTTGTAACTATAATTCTTCAGAATGTTAAAAAAAATATACTAAATAAATAATATCATATGCTGTTTGTGAATTTTCCGTTTTAATGTCATGTTATACGGGGATCTGGTGGATTTTGGCGAGGTCGTTTTGAAGCGCTTTTATTGACGGAAAGAACTTACCGGCTTGAAGTATATTTTTGCGTATAAACAAACATATAACACTTATAAAATTGTAAACGGGATAGTATATTATCATTTATCGCACATTATAAATAATAAAGAAATTAGAACTTTCCTTGGACGTGAACAATTTGTGCACGATGGTTAATGGTACCTACATAATGTATATTTTTGATGATTTTAATGCTGACAAATTAAAAAAAAAACTATTTGTGTTAATAATATTGTGTATAATATTTTTTTATACACACTCCGCAATTCGCTTTGTTGTTACCCACAACAAACACCTAAATAATAAATATTAAAATAATAATAATAACAGCAATCTGCTTATACTGTATACTTAATTATAATAATAATAATTTATACTGTACCATCATTAAATTATACATTTATCATCGTGACATCGTGCGATGTTTGTTCGGCAAACACGATCTCGCTGCAGGCTGCGGCATCGCGTCGAAACAACACTCATGAAAATGGTAATTACACGCCAACACCGTCTGTCGCCTTCGTATTAGTAAGTAATAACGATATCGATGTAGGCAACAGGTATGAAATCGTTAAACGCGGTACAATAACGAATCGATATGTAAATGTACGACGTTATACTGGGAAATACGAAATTGGTTCCGGATGGTAAAATTATTTATCACCCCATGCAATTGTTCGAATTGGCTCCCATCATAATCCCATTGATAATAATAGGTAATATTATTAAGATCGGACGATTGCGTGACTTTCATCTAAAATGTTAGAGAAGAATTTTCATTTATACTTCATATTAATATTTTTGCGAATCGTCTAACGGAAAACTTTCATAATTTTATTCCACCAATCCATATGTATTTTTTATCAGTAGAAAAAAGGATCCTGTGTGAAATATATCTGTGGCAAAAAACCATCATATTCAATGTCAAGAATATCTATAGTAAATTTGTGATCAAAATAAATGGGAAAATTCAAAACTTTACCATACATAAGTATACATGCCTATACCACATTAATTTTTAAATGAATATGTTTTTGGGCTGGATGCACGTTTTTTGTTTCTAGCTGATTTTTTTTTAAGGTTTTCGTTGTCACGGTTAATTATTAACAAAAACATATTTATGATTCTATCGAGTAGCAAAGTAGTGGGAATGAGCGAAAAAAGACGATTTTTTTTTACCACCCGGTCTACTTCTCTCGTGAAATGAAGTATAGGGGAGCACATACTTTCAACTTGCATATTATTTAGATACACAGCATGGTGAGACTAAACGGTACACGTAGGTCCATCACGCGTGATGAATTTTTCAACGCGCTTTTCACTGTGTAAAATATGATTTGTCTAACATACATTAGCTGTTGTTATCCTACAATAAAAGGTATTATATTACTCTATGATGAGTACTAATACACACAACACATACAACGTCGATTATGGAGTTATATATTTTTAGGCGATAAAGGTACTTATATCGCCGATAAAGATAAACATAATATTATATTGTATAATACGCGTATATTTACCATGTAGATCAAATAACACAGATAGGTCATAGATATAGGCCACGCCACACCAATGTAATCATTTATCGCTCATTATTTTAATTTGGATTTGACTCACTAGTGGCGCGTGCTGGCAGGAGACGAATGTATACTTTTTTCCTACCTCCTAGGAGCTCCAGTCCCAATAATGCGCCACTAGTGAGGCAAACACAAATTAAAATAATGAGCTGTAAATGATTGCATTGGCGTCGATTATCTATATACAGTGTTATTTAATCTAGATTTCATAATACATGTCGTGTGTCTGTAAAGAAGTTTAGTTTCCTAACCGGTTGTAAATGAAGGGCTGATTAAGGTGGGGCAAGAGGGGTGACGGTAAGCTACTTGCAAAAAATGAATCAAAAATATATGCAACATGCGTGATATGTATACTAATATATTTTTTGTAATTTGCACATCTCCGATGAAAAAAAAATATGAAATGTGAATTGTAATTTTGCAAGATAATTAAAATCGATTACTCTTTTGATCGGGCACGATTCGATAGTAGAGTATATTAAATAAGATATTGAGATATTTCTATCAAAGTAATAACACAGATAATCTCCATTTTAATTTCTGAGCTGTTATTTACTCATTAGTTAACTTAACTAACTTATTCACACTTCTACGGTACGTCAATATTGACTTTAAACTTTAAGCAAATTACGAAAACTTTCGGCTTCTGGCACAGGGAAAACAATTTTATAGATGTATATGTATGAGATACGTCTGAACGTATTTCGTTATTGCGTCGAACAGAATAAATAAAGAAGGTTTTTGGTGTATATTTTTCAATATACTGAATAATGGACGTATATAGTTCTTGTATAGCAATCGATATAGAATGTTTGCCTCTAAGTGTTGAAAACTCATTTTTGAAATTTAGGACGTGTCTCGTTATTGTACAGGTGCCTTCAATTGTTTAGACTTTTAGAGGAAGGGGCGTTTTAAAAACTTGGCAGAATAAAAAAAAATATATACCACCTGGCACAAAAGAAAACGTAACAGGGCTTATATGGACCATCGTGGTATTAGCTTCTGAAAATGAATAAGGCGTCAGAAAATAATAAACAACGACCAAATGATAATAGAATGTGTACAATTAAAATCAAAGAAGCAGTTTTAATGTAGTTTTCTTCATATGAAATGTTTAATATAAACGATTAGCTAATATTATCATGTATATAACATGCTTATATAAAGGCACTTGGCGTAGTACGAGAATTTGTTCGATAAATCAAATAGGTAAGTACATTATAAATGGTTCAACGATTACATCGCTTAGGTTATAAAATATAATAGGTACCCATAAGCTACTACCTTCATAATATAATATTATCCTGCAGCTGATAAATTTTTTTTTATATTTGCACGTTTCATTTATTTCAACAACTGTCAACACATCAATGACCGTGTTTACAACATTTAAACATAGATATTGTCCGTCTGAGTATTACGCATATAATGCAAGTGTAATTGCATTGAACTAGTGGGTTTCATTAGAATTAATAACAAAAAAAAAAAAACAAAAATAGATAGCAAAGAATTTTCTGCTAATTTATTGGCGTTTATAGGAAAGCCCCGTTTTCGATTTATTGTTGTTGGGTATTCATATATATTATTAAAATTATAATAAAATATCCTACATACATCGTCTTCACTCAGATTCATTTTTCGTATACAATTATATATTAAAGATGTATAGGTACCATTGAATTCAAATTGAACACGTGTCATCCATTAAACACTGGTTTGTGACCCATTTTATAACTATACTGTACAGCAAAACGGTTCCTATTGTCCCATTTTGTATTTATGTAGGCTTAGATAATACGTTAACACTATTATGTATGAGTGTACGTCCTAGTTTACTGGGTAGTTACAGTTGAAACTTGATAAATATATTATTTTAAATATAATATTTGTACTGCTATGGCGGCGCGGGGTGCTAAATTCGGCCCGTTGGCCTCCCCAATTAATTCGTAGGTATGACTACTGTGTTTTTTCGTTTATGCCACAATTACAAAATTTACATTTATTAATTTACACGTGTATTTCGACAAAATATACTGGCCTTAATAATTAAAATATTTAAAAGCATAGTATATTATATAGGTATCTAACATAGCTAAAACTCGCATAATATTATACAAGCATGCGTGCGTTAGAATCTTATAATATGGTTGTTTGTTGTATCAATAAAATGTCGTCATAATATTAAAATTATCGATAACACAGTCACGACCCACCTACCTGCCCAATACTAGTCTTACCTCTACTGGATTTAAATTTTCGTATGTCAAACGAACAGATATATAGCATGTGTAGGTACTAGGTACATGATAATGCACTACACCGCATAAGTCTAAAACGACTGCAGCGGGCCTATGTCATCTCGTATTTTTTTTAATCCCGAGTATACAAACCACCTATTTGATTACAATAACGATGATTGGTACGTAATTTATCGGAAATTAAACCTTAACTCTTCTCGAAAATTCTTGTCAGTGGGAAAACTTCCGGTCCAAATTAGATAACAACAAACGGGGTTGTAACACTTGTAGAACACAATATCGATCTTACTATCCCTAAAACTGTGGGGTGAAGTGCAAGGATTATAAACCAATTACGGTGTGACGTTGGACGTTGTTCGAGTGAGATTCAATTAGAATGCAATTTAAATAATGGAGGCACAGCGTATATACGATGATCTATATTCCATGTTTGGTATTTATAAACATATATATATATATGAATACTCATATACATCAATGTAATGAACATAAATTATACATAATATGATATTTATATACCCGTAGGGCTTTAATCTTTATTGGTATAGGTAATATAGGATCAGTCACCATCTTAAGTATATTAATAAATTATTATTATAGTGTATAATATATTAATATATGGGTAGTATTAGTAATTCCCGTCAAACACTGTAATAATCAAACATATAATACGATTAATGCATGGTGATTTTATCAAATAATGAAATAACTCAAAACTGTGTTGTTTATTTTCAATTGATTTTGTGACAAAGCGAAACTTACTTCCTATTATATTTCAAAATTATTGAGTTATATTTTACTGTAAAATAAAACTATTATGCGTTAGAAAACAAATACATACACACAATTGTATGTAGATAAATAAATATAGTTAGTTAATAGTTTTACATTAAAATGTGATTTACTCTTGGACCTTCTACTCTTGGTGCATCTTTCAAGTTTATTCTGCTGTGTCTTACATAATACACATACATTTTATCAATGATTATACATACCTACAATTAAATAAATACAAAAATGTCTAATCATACAAACTATGTACAAATGAGTATGATTTTTTTTCACAATGTCCACGATTATATGTTTGGATTCTATTGCCATCTAGTTAGTACTTAATGGGAATATTATATATACTCGTATGCTCTGTAGAATCCAAAATATAAATTGATGATATTAATTATTCAGCTAACCCGTAGCTCATATTATATAGGTGGATTTTCTATTTTTAACATCTTTTATTTTTATACAATGATGTAGTTTTTAAATGTGTATTCGTGGCCATTGACTAATTCTAATATTGTTACCATGTCCTCCAAGTACAAATTAGGCCACCCCTATTTTAAAAGTAGTTTAATTTTTAATAGTTTTTCTATTCAATAATGTTTTACCCTAGCCGTTTATATCATTCGTTAAAGTGTATTGACAAAGTGTTTAGTCACGACCACGATCTTAGTCCTTAGAAGATAATAGATAGGACAACTTTCCCCGACCGGCCTAGTATGCTATTATATGCGTCCACTTAATTAGGCAAAAACATTTCCAAATGACCTGTGCTGGTTAGACTTTTTTTCAGGTTAGAAAATATAAATATTATTAAATAAAATTAATTAAAGTTAATTAGATCATAAGATCATATTTCCTAAGACTCCTAGCTATAGCTGTAGTTAGGACTCAAAACATTCTCAGTAGGTTTCAGTTGAATGCCGTTAGTCAGTGATAAATAACCAACATCCAAAGTCATGGATTAAGATAATATTTTATACTAAATAATTTGTGTAACTAAATGGCCGGAGTTTTTTAATCCTGTAAACCCGTTACCGTTTGAGGAAAAACTATTTTTACATATTGATTTTAACAAAAGTTATTGCATTAGTCAGTTCTTTCTGTTACACCCTAGCTGTATATATATACATGTATAGACACACGGCGGGGTCGATGGATGTTCTGAACGTTCCCATAATATGGTAAAAAAAGTTCGTGGCGCCTCCCATGACAATTGTATGTTCGTGTGTGTGTCGTGTACTCGTGTGTGTGTGTGTGTGTGTGTGTGTGTGTGTGTGTGTCCACAATCGTGGTACACCGACCTCGTCGACGTCGTATACATCCGTTGTGTCGTATTTGCGTCCGCGTGAGTTCCAAGTCCATATTTCGTCCTTCGTACGCGTGTGTACAGCGTGCACAGACACGCGTAGGTACCTATATATATATATATATCATATTATAAAATATTATCTTGTTTGCCCGCAATATATTTTTTATACACGCACACGTTGTCCGCGATGTTTTTGAACCGCTCACTCGTGTGCGGGTATACGTAAGGGGACTGGGGCACATTATGACATGCACTTATATAATTACTATTATAATATACAATGTTCTATAATATTCTAGTGCACAGTGGAATGGTGCGGGGGAGGTGATTCCCGCAATGTAGCACTCCTCGAATTTCGATCACGGTATAGGTAACTGATTCCACCGACAAAAATTGTACATTTATATTTCAATATCATTACATTGTTACGCGAAGCAGAAGAGACCCCCCTCGACGCAATCAGTTCATCTTATATGGATTACACTCACGCACGCGCATACACGGCCGCACCATTAATTATAGTATTACGCGCAGTTTCAAAATTAGATAGTCGCAAGAAATAGGCAACGCGGCAGCCGCACCGCTCCGTTGCTTATCTTCATATTGGTACCTATACGTGTAGAGAAACTTTCCGATTTCATCGTAGCTATTAAAATTGCACAGTACACCTATTGTATTATTATGTGGAACTCGGAAAGCATGAGACGCTCGGCGATTAGAGAGTATTATAATATTCAAATTGTATGTAATATACTATACGTTTCGCATGTATACGAATTGTATCGATAGTCCTACGCTACAACTGCAACACGCCCGTTTTGCTACTATATTATACTGTATAGATAATAATATATAGGTTGTATAATTATCATACGCGTGCGCATCAAAAATAACCTGAAGAATTTCGTTCAGATTTCGCTCTTTTGCAATATTATATTATATCATATTATATTGTCTTATTCTGTGATTATATAATACGTAGCGCATACCTACATCGTCATATATATAATTTATGTCTAACGCACCACATATAAAACGGTTGTATTACATCGATTTGAATTTATTGCAATTTTCTGCTGTAGTTTCACGCCCCGAACACGCGATAGTTGGTGTATTCTGTATAGTGTGTGTGCAAACGTTGACGTCTGAATCTGAATACAATAATAATAAAACGAATATTAATCATACTGCAGAAATGGATAAATAAATGCAGTGAGTGCACTCGTTTTACTGAATTTCCACGTATTTACACGTAGTATATTCAACTTTAACGTAGCTATTGTTTATATACGTGCAGACGTGCATTGCATATAATTATTTAATATATAATATACATACTCCCGCCTGTTATTTATATTAATTATTATTTTATAAATTTCCTATTGCACTTTTAATCTAGCTGATGTTGAAACACGATGATGTGTCTAAGGGCCATATGCATAAATGTGCATACATTAATTTTCGAAAATAAAGACAGATAGACACTCGATGCAACGCGCGAGAGTGTGTGACTATTATATACTTAACGAGTAGGTGCCGCAGTCGTATACGCGCACGTGTAGGTCTATATACGAAATTAATTTGACCAATTAAATGGCAGAAGGAGATATGAAAAACAATACAATAGCGTTTACCTACGAGAATATTAATTATAAAATGCGCGCGAGTAGGCCGCTGTTGAATATACCTGTTATTATAAATCATAATTTTTCCGTTGCCGTATTATAAATCGCGGTACGGTTAGTCAACTATGCGGCACACACTTGAGACGTGTAGAATTGCGTTTAAGAAATCAGACACGCGTGCGGCTATAGGTAAGTAGGTATAATAGCTGGTATATACCTCGCGTATTACCTAAACCAACTACACGTATACCCCATAATACTCGTATACTATACATATATAGATATACCTAATATACCGATATACATAGGAACGTGTCTACACAATACGAATTAATGACATTGTCATCATTTCTTTTAGCCCGTGATTAACGTTGGTTTCTAATCTTGTCTCGAAATTAAAATTGCATTGTTGAATTTCATATGTTTACTATATATAACAATATCTATAGTCCCGTACTCGATACATAAAATTCGTATCACACGTATATGTTACACGTTTGTCATGTATCTGTGTATATTATAATATATCGTATACTTACTGTGAAGCGTTTAAACTATATATATATATATATGGGTATTTTTCATAATGATAATAATAGTGTGCACACGAAAATCTTTAATTGAACCCACGCGTTGTGTAATTATTATAATATTATATATTTAAATCGTTAAAAATAAAGTACCCAAAATATACGTAAAAAATATTTAGTTCCAAAATATAGGGACACTCCTGAACTGTACCTTAATTATGTTGCATCATCCAATTAATACTTAAATTGTAATCAGATTTTTTTTAAAAAATTTAGTCAGCATAATATATGATTAATGATTATACATTTCACGTTTATAAGAATTATGGTTAAAAATTATAATGAAGAGCTATTCGGGTCCATTTTCTTTCAAAATAAAAAAGGTTCGATTCTATTTTCCTCCAAACATTTTTTTGGACTAAAATTATGTCAATTTTCTACCAAATATTAAAATATCCAGGCCCAGCCGATATTCTTATAAAGGAAAACCAAATATTGTATATGTGGTTCAATATTATGAAACAAATTCAAACAGATATTTAACTCAAAATTAGAAGTGTACCTATCCATATTCCAAAAAAAGTACCGAGCAAACAAACGGCGTGAGATTCGTCAATGGGATTATTAAATTTAAAAGCAAAAAAATTTAAGAATAATACAAAAAGTAAAATTACTATTCATCTGTTAAAAATTTCTTTTCTTTAAACAGGTATTCATTTGTCGCTAAAATGTAGTAAAATTATAAAAAAATATATATTAATATCTACATAATAGTTAATTAGTTCACAGAAAAATGTTTATTTGTTTTAACTATTTTGATAGTTATTACAATTGTGAAAGACATAAAAATTATTTGTATTCTTAATTCCTTATTGAAGTAAATTGGAAAGTGGAGGAAAACAGGTTTATTTTTTTTTGTTTTTGGAGGAAAATGGAAATTGGAGGAAAACAGTATCTCATTTTTGAAAGAAAACGGCTACAGCCATGAATATGTACCTAATAGTCCCGTAAATTATTTTGCTGTTTGTGTTTTTGTTATACTCTTGTTATGTTTTTTTTTACTTTTTAGCGAGTATAGAATATTATATAGGTATAATACTACTTATATAGTTTTTATGATTTATTTTTTGAGAGACTGATAATATTATTGTCACTGAATTAAAAATCACCACGGTACATAATAATACGCAAAAAATAAATAAATTGAAAGGTTATCTATAATTATTATGTTTACAGCAAAAAGCAATTAAAAAGTAATATTATCTACAATGATTGCATGCGGTTTTTTAAACGCATGTCATGACTTCGGAAAGACCATTTCTTATCGCAAATAAACCATTTGTCGTGGCCCGTTTACCGGACTTGGTGTTTCATGTTTCATCCTTAGAGTTTTGTCCCTTGGAACTGTAAATTAAATTTTGCAAATGCATTACATTTTTGATGAACTCATATCATACTTTATAATACCAACTTATATATTGAGTTGATTCATTTTGGCTTACTAAACGCGCATAATCAAAATTACGAAGACGATGATTAAGAGTTTGTTTGTGTACTTTTTGAGAATTTTTTTTCTAAAGAACCAATTAACAATAGGATCAAAATATAAAAACCAATGTAAGCCTCTATAATACCTATGTTATAAATTCTTATAATCATATTACCGAACCCATCATTACTTACTAAAAACTAAAAATAACATTCGAGACACGTACTTTATACGTACTTTATACGTAAATATACTGATGTAATAATCTTTAATTATTCAACAGAATTCAGACGAAATATACTGTTACACAGTTAGTATAAATAATGGCTAATTGGTATATGTACTACCTATAGGTTATGCTTTGATAATCTGATAAAAACCTAATTAAGAACTTATGTAAATGTAATGTATACAGAGTGATCCATTTAAGTGTCTACACTCATAATTTCGAAGATTCAACTTTTTATTTTATTTTTACATAATTTGATGTCATTTGAAGACAATATTTCCAAAAAATTATATTTTTAAGTTATTACTTGTTTGAATGACATCTTACTTTTTCATTTTATATTTGGAAGCAAAATATAATTCGGAGTATTTCAACCTATATAGATCAATTTCCGGACAATTAGTTTATTAATCATATAGGTATAAACATTTAACGTTTAGATGAGCGGAATAGTGTTTTTAGGGTTCTGTACAAAATGCTGTCCATTAATCTAAACTTTAAATACTTAGGTATGATTTATAATTAATGAACTACTTGTACAAATCGTATAAAGTAATAACGATAAAAAATAGAAAAACTTTTCTTGCAATAATAGTTATACGTGGAAATAAATATGTAAATGGCCAATGTTAATAAAAGTAAATTTAGCTGGGGAATTTGACGTCAAGCCGTATTACTACCAATATGTCATTTTAAACAATGTAGTTGTAGGCGATATATACTGCAGTGCTATATACACACTTATTTTAATATAATTTTAACAACCCCTGCAAATGGTTACAGGAAAAACGTTATATATTTGAAATTATGATGGTTGATTTACGCAATAATAATACTGTATTATCAACAGTAGACATCTTACTTTTGCTACCAGTTTAAAATGCCATATATACGGTGCAGCTGACGTATATAATATAATGTTTTGCAGCTATTTTAAGCACCTTGACTAGCGCTCATTGAAGGGTGATTTATTTATTCGTATACATAAATCTAATAACTCGTTTCATCTTAGCCTTTATTAGATGTTAAACTGGCGAAGCTTGCTCAATAGATCATATGTGTATAGGTATACACATAATATTATACCTATACACATCTTAAAAGTTAGTGTGTAATTGTTTTTTTTTTCTGAATCCGGTCCAGCCCAAGGCCTTGTGGTGGTTTCTTTGAAAAACCAGTATTGTTTTATTTGTATTGAGCTAAGACTGGATAACAGACGAGATACCGTGTCAATGTTGTAAACGTAAGTGCGCCGAGCTCTAAGTAGTATATATATATAATATACACTGTATGTATATGTAGTTCGCAAACTAATAATAATAGTAATATACGTAAAAACCTAAAGCAGTTTATCGTATAATATATTTTAGTAAAATTAACACATTCTTATTCACATCATATATATACAGAACGCACGCAACACCACATTGAATGCGAGTGTGTATGATGTATAGGTATAAAGATTATAATATTATGTATTTCGACGTATCTAAATTATAAATGCAATAAACGAAGCTGATAGTTATTGATACATGTTTTAGTTGTACATATTATATTCAATCATACGGTTAAATACTCAAACACAATGTCATGTACAGGTAGTATATTATAAGCAGACATGAAATCTATATGCTGTATATAGAAAAGCCGGGCATATTATAATATTATACAGATAATCACCACGTGTATAAAAATATTACTTCAGGTGTCTGGTATGCTAGTACATTACTGCGCAGTCTCTTACATAGTTACATATATATTAGATGTTCGTTTTAACTAAAACTATTGTATAATCACGGACATTTGCAGAATAATATTTACCTATACCTATCGGTAAAATGTCTCTTTGCAGTAATACCGACTGTATCGATATAGGTACCTTTGCACGCAGTGTGTACGTGGTGTATATACCTGCATTGGTGCATATAGGTAATGTGAGCAATGTATAATATATTAGTTATGTTGAATATTTGTACATAGGTGCCTATCTATAATAAATGTCTGATTTATGAACAGCCCCGTGGAAAATGTGTGCACACCTAGCTGCCTATCTCTAAACCGTTTAATAAAAAGAGTAACCTATAAGTATGGTTGATACATTTAGTACTGTATAGAAAGCAAACTGTATAAAATTAAATTTCTATTTTAAACACCATACTTATGCAGGAATGCCACAAATACAAACTTGTATACAAATGTCAAATATATTTAAATACCTAGGTATTCAATAGTCAGGTATAATATTAATATGAATATTATTTAATGTTATAAAATTAATATTGAACAGTGATTAAAAATCATCATTAAAAATTAACTAAATTTGTTCAAATTGTCAAAGACGGGTTGACAATACACAGGCATCACAATAATGTAGAGCCGCAGATTCAGCAATCGGACATATTAATCCACGGACCATTGGGCTGCTGGTTGCTATACGTTAAACTACGTTTTATTGAACACATGCTGTACATGACAGTCAGTTTTAGATCCCATTACGGGGCTTAATGTAGGATTTCAGCTTAATTTTTCTTTCATTTAATTTCCATTTCTGACCCACGTTCAAAGTCCCAAATTCGAGTTCAGCAGAACCAACCTTGAGTTGTCTTCTATAATATATATAGATAAAAGTTAATTTTATATCATTTCCATATTGTAATTTATTGTTTTTCATTTTATTATTAACGAGAGGTGGTTATTATCATACAATCTGTATGATTGGGCCTGGCTTGTTTAAAACTTAAATAAATAAATAGATCTATTATTAATTTTATTTATCTATTATTGTTAACCTTAAAGCGAGGAAAAATACACTATAATATATGATATCGGTGTTTTTACGTTGGCTTTTTGGCTCGTATTTCAATTTCAAAGCAAGATATGAGCATTTTAAGATAATTAAAATACTTTATATTATTGCTTAACAATTATTATCATATAATGAAAAATTCTACGAACAAACACAGATAATGTCCTTAACTTTTAGTTAGATAAAAGATCAATTCGCTCTAGCTAATACTAAAGCTAAAAACACAGGATGTTCTAATGAACGTAAATTTGCTATTTTGCCCGTTGGGGTGGGTAATAAAAGAAAACAAAATAAATATATTTTATATGTACTGACATCCCGCTATTAAGGTGAATTTATTTTACAACGATTTCTCTAACATTTTGATGTATTATCAAACATGTTTCCTCTTTTTGTAACGTCTTAGCAGGTGTGCGTTATGACTTATAAATATATTATGATTTTACTAATATACATTTTGGAGTGGAATCTCCTTATAAAGGTAATTTACAAAAAATATAAAAATATTCTTTGGAAATCACTGTAACAGTTGGTATGAGAAAGACCCTTTTTTTAAATTTCATAGAAATTTCGATTACAAAATATTATTAGTCTGTAACAATTTACAGGAGTTTCATAAAACTATATCTTTGGTCATTAATATCATTACGTTGTATAAATAATCATAATGTAGGAACTACAAAGTCCATATTCGGATATGACCAATAGCTTCAGTCGATTATATTTAAGAGTTTTCTATGCAAGGAAGCTTAGGAATAGCTAAGCAGCCAATGGACCGAGTAATAGTCATGAAAAATGTTATAACTTCAATGAAAATTGACTTAGAACGTGTAATATAAGACTCTGAAGTGCTGTTATGTATTAAAATAAATTTATATTTATTATAACTTTACTCATACACTACTTTCACAGTTGCAAATATACAAACATAGTCGAGAGGCGTATGCGGATTTTTTACACAGATTGACAAAGACAAAAAGACAAAAAAAACATGAGTGTTACGGTTACCTCCAAAAATATTGGCCGACGCAAGCCAAATTGATAACAAAAATATACAATTAACATTTTAAATTTGAATACTTATAAACTGTTGAACAAAAATTATAAAAGTATCGACAATGTTTAAAACGTTCATCGAAATATGATGAAGAAAGATAATTGATAATACTATAATTACTGCGTGGAGAAAGTTGTAAAATGCAGCCTGCAGACTCACCATTATCAAGAGCGCATTCGACTACTCGAATTACTGATACTTAATTTTTCTGACACTCAATGTCTCAATTGGCTGACACGTAATTTTTCGATATATATTCTATAGTTAATTTAGTTATCATTAATAAGAATAATTGACTTCATACTTAGGTATAATTAAAAACGGTTGTTTTCAGGGACTTTTTACCACTTCATATAATCTTTCAAACATATTATTTTAAAGTTATAACTGGCTTTTTTAAAAATTATATGGGAAATAAAATTGAAGTAAGTGCATAAGATCCAAATAGCCGAACGTTGTTTTCAAAATAAGCTAAACGTGAATATTTTTAAATTTATACCTACATATTTTGTAAGCCACTTTCAGTCAATTAGATTCCATGTGACTGGTGTCCATGCATTTTTGACATTACATCCTTATTTTCTCCTCTGAGGATGGCTCGACCTCCATAGTAATTATCAATACATTTATAATATACGAATAATAATAATAATAATAATAATATAACCTCGTAGGTTAGAAACTCACCGTGCAGGCATTTTAAAATTAATATTTTAAAGTTGATTATTGATTATTGATTGTATATTAAATGAAAATAATATCATTGTACTATATATAGTTTTATCAACATTATGATTGTAGATCGTATTTCTAGATTTACAAATAAAAATTATTTTTATACTCTGTGGAATTACCTTCTTCGGGGAGTAGAAACTTTTCCCCTTATTTCCATACCTGTTTACGAGTCGGTTGATTGTGACCCGTCAGATTGGATCTGGACGAAGATTACAGCAACCACTGAACCTTTTTCATTTCTTTATTAACTTTAATGCGTTATGCTTATTACATGAAACTAACATGTTTGTTAATTATAAGCTCAGCATTTAAATATGCGTATATGTTATTAATTTATTTTTTGGTCAAATGATAAATAGGAATAGGTAATAAATATAATATACTCTCAAACTGCTCCTCGCTGAAAATTTTTTTTAAAAAAGCTTGGAACTTCGTGAATTCAATATTTAATATAATAATATTAATTATTCAACACCATGTTTGACGATACTATTATGTTGTATAAAGTTAAATCGTTCAAATACCTTTTTATTTTTACTTATTAAGACAATATTATCCAGCTGTCAGCCGTCTGATTTTTTTATACATACATTTAATATTAGAAATTATACTCTTATCGATTGCTCGGTACATATATGTGTAGGTATATGTAGTAAGTACAATAATACAATCCCCACGACCACGCATCACCCTCGAAAGCATTATAACTAGTATTGATGCATAGTTGTTTAAAACAAAATAGCTTTCAGGAACAAATATTTTATGAATGTTTGCGAAAATGTACTGAATATTTTAAAATTTAGAGAGACATACTTATTTTGAGTATATTAAAAAGATGGGAAAAAACAAAATAACGTTCATAATTTTTTTTTTTTTTTGAATTGTTCATATATTAATAATATGGTATGGTAAAATGGTTTCAATAATTTGGTATTACGAATTTTCATCGACAATGGAAAATGTACAAATAATCCTCGAAAGATAATCCAAATTAAGTATTCAAAACCACCACCCCAATTTCAGTTTAAAGTATAATTTTATGTTTCTTCACCCTTCCCTGATTTTATTCCCCGCAGTGGCTTGGGAATTATTCATTCCACGGGGCTGGGAAATACGTGTTATATATATATACATATTTTTATTTATATCATGTCTTATGTACGAGTTTTCACGCATAAAGACGTATATACATCGTTAAGTTTAAGGCATCATAATCTGTTGAAAGCATTAATTTTATTTTATTTATAATAATTCTGCTTGAAACGCTTTCATTTCTTTTGCAAATAACTATGATATATTATGCATTTTTTTTATAGCCACGTACATAAAATCCAAAATTTGATATAGTTTTAAATAAGTTTTTTTGTTTTTTAAAGTTTCACTAATTAAGTCATCGAAACCGGTGAAAATTAGATACCTTTTTTTTCTTCTTTTCTTAGAAAATGTACAGTCTATATTAATTGTTAACACAGTTAGTAAAACAGATGACTGACATAAACAAATACGAAATAATATAAAACAACGCATGAATTACAATATGAGGGAAATCATCGAGCGATGGAATCCTTCGATAATTAGTTTATTAAATCAATATTACTTTAATGGGTTAAGGTACCAACGCCTCTTGAGGAGCCATAGTATATTGTCAGAAACAGTACGTGATGATTGATGGGAGACTATAGAGTTTGGATGGTGTACTGGTAATGCAATTTCTAGGGAAACCTACCATATTATATTTCGGTTAGTTAGTCAAGTGTTGCAAAATGTTTAATTGATTCGTCATTGTGCTAGGAAGACG
Organism: Myzus persicae; assembly: GCF_001856785.1. Lineage (NCBI taxonomy): Eukaryota > Metazoa > Arthropoda > Insecta > Hemiptera > Aphididae > Myzus > Myzus persicae. Next base: position 772,838 of record NW_019103856.1, read on the forward strand.
GTGTGGTACAAACTATTAATCCCCCTGTCGAAGAATGTACGGTATGCTCTTTTTCAGGAGGCATGAAAGGTGAGGTTGGAAATGCAAACCGCTGGCTGTCTGAACTAAAAAATATAGGTAGATATATGTGTTGTACCTATTCATATGATTTAATAAACATTTATATTGATATTTATAATTGCTAAATTAGAGTATCTATTACGTTTGAGCCGACAAAAGGTAGGCTCGGTGTTAAGGTGGTAGTATTTTGAGCTTCTGGCATGTATATTTGGCTGAAAAATGATTGAAAGCATATTAATACAATGTTTGATTAGATGTAGCAATGTATAGCTTGGATGAGTCAGTGAGAAACGGTTCGCCCTGTATACGAAACTGGTGACATTTGAAAATATTTTTAATATTTTTGATTGAAACACTAACTTTTATTCAGCACATTTAATTTATACGTGGTTTGGCCCAATTTCCTCGAAAATACTTCAGAACGTTATATAGATAAAGTAGATATAGATAAATGAGGAATGAACCATTTGTTTACAAATTTCCAACTAAATTTCTAGCTTAGAGAGGTTTGCCGATTGATTAAAAAATAGTGTAAAGTAAACTCACTTATTTTGGACCCTAAATCACACCCATTATACCCTTCATCACCAGTACCATCACAGCCAATATTATCATAATTACATAGATGTTTAATTATTTTATTCTCATAATTTATGCATATGCATTAATTATTATTATATTTTAATTTTTAATAGATTTTATCGTGCGATTTTATATGTGACTTTAAACTGTAAGGTATTATTATTTAATATGTATGTATTTAAAATGCAACAGCGGTGGGTAAAACAATTACATTGAGAAAATATTTTATGTATATTTCTTCAGAATGTAACACCCATGAGGTATTATTTTATAGTCGATAAAATATTGTTGTACCAGAATAATAATGTGTAGGTTTTTGATAGAAATAATATTGTTCGCACAAATTTTAAAATATTTTGTATAAGAATTGAACAAATACACAATAAGAAATGACCCTGATATTTTTTCTAAGCACGGCAGGAAATTTCCATTGTTAAAAAGGGCTAACTACGCAGAAAAAAAATAAAAGCGTCTGGAAAGAGAGTGCGATTTTAAACCATAATAAATTATTGACATATGGTAAAAGTAATTTAAGGAAAACCACTAATGTACAAAATGTTCTTATGTTTTTCAATTTAACCCCTTTGAATTATACGCTTTTTTAGAAAACCGATTACCTATCTATAATCGTCTAATGTTGTTATGTTAGTAGAATAGGTATTTATGTAGGTTTTTACTTCGTTATTCATGTTTTTATTTTGTAAAAAAAAAATATTAAGGAAAAACAGGAAGTTTTACACAAATCCGGTTTGAGACAGTTAAAATTATGTAAATCAAAAACAAACATTGAAATAATGGTACAATACACAATATTGATATATGAATGCAGGGAACTGGCAAGTCATTCGATGAAATAAAGTTATATATAATTTTTTATTCTGAATTTCCGATAACTGCAGTTGAATAATGCACTTCACACTATATTCTAATTGTAAAAGTTTTTCTTAATAAAATCGAATTTCTACAAGTGTCAACACGGCATGCTGCTGGGACACTAATAAATTGCCAACTGGTGTGTACTTGAGCTATTATTCGGTTTAAAATTGGTTTACGAATCCAAGTAAATATAACATATTATTTTCATGGTAACAGTAGACGTGTTGTTTAAAAATGACTGAAACCATTTGGCATTTACACGATATCCTACCTACACACTCTTTAGATAATGAAGAATATAAAAATTGTATCATTATATAATATAATAAAAAGTATGCAATATAATATTACGTGTATTAAATTAGAAATGTGAAGGTTTAAATTGAACTATAGTTAAAAAAAAATTATTAAGTAATTAATTAAAAATCATAATTTACCAAGGTAAAGTTTGTAATATATTCTCGTGCACCTGTATAGCAATAACACTCGTTTCAGCAACCAATTTAATATTTATTTCATACATGATACATCTATACTTACTTTTACAAATAAATATATAACATAATAGACATTGTGATTGAAATTTCGACAACGATATTTACGAGCCAGATTTTGCAGGACTTTTATTGAGCACTGTGAATATTTGCATTTAAATATTATGGAATATACTGAACCCTTTAATAAGTCTATGTGTATAATATATATTTATACATATTATAATATAATAAAGGTACCTATTATTATTACATGCCAAGACCTACAAATGTCGTGCGTGATTGATTTCGTAAAGGGTGATGGAGTCGCATACCTCGGTATACAAATCGAACGTACAAATGGCAAATCTATACAAAATAGTAATTATAAATATATATATTATATTGTGGTTGAGTCGATTGTCACAAAGAAAACGTAATTCAGCGGACCATTTGCAGCTACGTCGATACTCGATATCTAAATGAGTTGCGATGTAGTAAAACACGTATGTGAGCACACACAAAATTCGGTATAAGTTTCGAGTTTATATATAATATGCACAGCAGAATAATGATTTTGTATAGCTCAATACACAGTTCTTTAAAATGCATTTAAGATGGAGCAAAAAAGCACGTGTGCTACAAAATAATGCATTAATTGTATGAGCAATTTTAAGAGATGCTAATTTTGTAATTTACTTTAAATGTAATATTATAGACACCTATGTGTGGTATAATTTATGATTATTATACAGGTCACAGTTTTTCTATAGTTAACAGTTTTAAATTATCAGATTAGTTCGTAAGTCAAACATGACGAGATAAGCTCATTTCGGCATGAATTCGCACACACTATATATAGGTACGATATGAAAATTAATTTACCTTTCAATATTATTATCTTTTAATAATACGTGTCTGTTTAAAACAGTTTTTTATCTACAATATGAAAGTCAATATAACTCAAAACTATCACACAAAACAATAAACTAAAAAATAAATATTATATTTTTCGCATTAGACTTTATTCTACACTATATGGACTGTAAATTCAATGTTGTGTGAATCAAATTTATAGTCTACATATTTAGAACAAAAAAAAGTTCGGAGGACATATCTAAGCATCCGCATTCTTGGTCTCCGTCTTACTATCGGTATTTATATCTATTATCGAATTTAGAAGTAAGAATACTATCTAACGAATCTATTGTCAGATTTTTATATTTTTATTTTTAATGAGTTATTTATGAACATTTTAAAATGTACAACTTACATATTTTAAAATATGGTCATAACTCCGTTCAGAATTAAAATATAACAAACACTGATGAGATTCATTAGATAATATTTTTGATGCATTCTAAATTTTTTAATAGACCAATTTTTTTTAACATCAAACATAACAGATTTAAACGGACTCTTCAGAATGTACAATTTCCTACGTTATGGAAGATGGAGAAAACGCATGCGGTTATAAGGTCCTAACTCTTGCTTGTGTTTATGTAATAAGTAATAACTAATAATTATATAGACAACCCGGACTCTATAATAATAATTAATAATACTTCATTTTATGTAATACATTAATTAATATTAATGTAATTTTGTAAAACGATTATTCGTTTCGTATTTTATACCTACTTGATAAAATCGTTGTGCGAGGGCGGACGCCGGTACAGTATAATATATTATTATGTATATTAATACTGTAATAATAAAATGGGTATTGTATTTTGATTTATTTCAGGCCACCGTAACGCGCCGACACTTATATTATACCGACGATGACCTTCGACCGACCGCATGTCACGATCGCGTAAGTGGATAAAAAAATCGAACGACTGTCATTATTATATATTAGGTACTATTTTTTTATCATTGGTAGGTATTAAAAATAAAAAACGCGGTCAACTATTAATAATATCGGCGTCCCGGACACTATTTAGGCATTAATAAATAATATCGACCAATATTATTATTGCACGCTCCCGACGACTCGTCATCGAGTGGCAAAAGTTTCCGCGAGGCAGCGTTCGCCCTGTTGCGTCGTTGCGGCTCGTCCGCTGTTGCACCGCGCCCTGGTCGATGTGGACGGCGCATGCTGCGTGAACGCCTCCTAAACGCGCCGCCGGAAACGATGATCCTTGGCGGTATATATACGCACGATAAACGTCGCGGACGGTTAGGTCGGAGGGTGGGGGAGCAAACACAACCCTTTTTAGATATGATTATTGTATATAGGTAGTACCTATTAGGTACTACCTACATAATTTGTAAAACTCATTTCATAGTACAATATATATATATATATATTATACGAAGCAGTACTAAACGCGCAGTGACGACGAGACTTTACAGCAAGCGGGCGAGCGACAAATATTATAATACGTTTCTGTTATAATATTATTAATGATGACTACAGACGGAATATGGGTCCAACATGGTGAAATATGGCAAGGAAATTACTTAGATCAACTACATAAATTATCTTAAAATAATTTCCTTAGATTCCTTTTATTGATGAAATGCCTCGTCAAAAGAATTTAACATTCAGATTATACAGTAATTATAAAGAATTTTTCAACCTGCCCAAGGCAAAAATATTATTTAATTAAAATTAATTAAAGTTCCAAATCAAATTATTGAACGTGATGTTCGGACATGGAGCAATAGATGACTATCCAGAATCACTGGAATGCATACATTTTAAAATAAGCACACGATCAGTCGAAAAGTCTTCATTCTATTAAAATAATATTTTAAAAAATGTCTTAATAAATTCTCCGCGTAATAAACTGTCCTATTGGTTCAATATAACACTAAAGATTATGTTGATTTCGTGAATTTATTTATTACAGACATTTTACTGCTGCAGTTCTAATATTCATCATCGTTACTATATAATAGTAGTAGAAATATATATTTTTCTTTTTCTTTTTATTATGTTATATTTTTATGTATAACTCGATGATATCATAATTGTTACTTTTATAATATATTATATTGTATTACATTCTATTATAAGATAGTAAAAAATAAATGTATATATAATTATTAATTTCCTTCGCTGTAAAGTGTGCATGAAATATCATCCGTCAATTAATGAATGTTATTATAATTTGTAATACTCATTTCATATCATCGCACTCGACGAAGTTTTTGTAGCAAAAAGGGAGAAACAAATATTATACAATTTACGAATTTCCACACTTACGCGTATCATAATATTCATGACACGTAATAAAATATTAAACAGTGAACGAGTGTCTCGCGTGCGAGGAAGTAATATTATGATGTAAGAAGTATAAATTATATATATATACACACAATATATACATCTATTATTGTGTAGGTATTATATTATTATGTATAGAAAAATATGTAGTAGGAACCTATTTTATATCTAGATATAGTATATACCTTATACCTACAATAATAAAGTAATAACGTGTTTTAATCATTCACGTCGCGTCTAAAACACTCGAGAACAACGAATTACTTTATTTTTTCACGGTCGTATATAAGAAACGAGATTTTCTTACGAGTTGACGAATTTGTCCGTTTTTGGACAAACAGTTACTAGGATGTTTCTTTTATGGCTTATAAGAGCTTACGGGGAGAGAGAATTATTATTATGTAGACAGTAGTTCGAAAATAATATAATTATATATGATGACTTTTTAAAAACTTTTTTAGTGTATATAAGTATGAAGTATGAACCAATGCTTCACTAAAAATTATTTTCATCTCATTTATATATTTTTTTGTTGGCTTCTTGTCAGTTAACTTTGATTTAATTTATTGAACTATTTTAGATTCTGAGAGGAGTGATAAATGTATTAATTTTACAATGATGTGTGTTTTTTGAGTTCAAATTTGGACGAAATTACCGAGAAACCAAGAATAACGATTTTAGTTATTTTATTATGATTTAAAAATATTATTCGTGGGTACTTAAGGCTTTTAGAGTACATAATTATATTGCATACACAGTGACACTTTTAAATGCAATTTTTTTTGGAAAAAATGAATTTAACCTATTGTAGTACTAATGCCTATAATAGTTAAAATAACTTATCATAAAATTTACTTTGTATAATATTATAGGCTGATGGACTGTTTACGCTCAGAATCGTTTTTCGTATACAATGATATGATTGAATTCAAAATTAACACACCCATTAATGGATATTAAAACTGTAATTACAGCGACTCTTTAGACACCATATTATTGTACAGCAGAACGTTACCCACTTGGTACTTATCCGCTTTTTTATGTAATACATAGGATATAGAAATTCTCTATAATTTGTATGTGACATAGTAATAAGTTTGACTAGAAATTACTACATTATATGCATTGTAGTAAAAGGCAAATGAACATTTTGTAAACACCAACATTTGTTTTAAAATGTTTGTAAAATCAGTTTATATACTTTTTTTTACTTTAATATCAGAACTTATAAACATTAATATAAACTGTAAATTATATTATAGATATTAGTACTAAAAATATCTTTATAATACCTCATAACTATATTGTTTTACAATTTCAATAATAATAGGTATAGTGGCTTGGTGGCTTGGTCGTACTCTCAATCTAAGGAAACGCTCTGAGTGTACCGGCCGGCGTTGCTAGTTCCCGGATGGGTGACCACCTGGGTTTTTAGCAACTCGTCCTTATTGCCACACATCCATCACAAACACGTGTTACAACAGTACCAACATAAAAAACCTACTAGACCTATTCCAAAAAAAACCCTACCCTACCGATCCCACACCCAATGGCCTATGTAGTCATGGGTTCCTCCTAATGTTAAAATATGTTAAAATATTATATGCATACAAAATTAAGGGAAAAATGAATAACTTTCGTAATGCTCATCATCACGTTATATTTGCAACAAGTTTGTATACATACATTATAGGTTTTATTATAAACCTAGTTATAAGTTATACATAACCATATATTATAAATTGCTTAAACGACAAATAACAATAATTTCAGAAATTTTTGAGAGGTTAATCGGTCAATGCTATAAAAAAAACTCAAGCGGAGGTCACAAGCGAGATTTGTATGCAAATTCGCTTGAACGATGAATACGTTAAAACTACCTATTTTACAATGTAATATGTTTAGTCTTAAGTGCAAATCGTAGTAATAAACTCAAAGTTGAAATATTATTACTACATACCAATAAGAATAGGAATAGAACCATCTTTTGTAATAAATTAATAAGAATAAAACGGATTTATCTGCAGCGGTATAAGTACTTATATATGTACATCAATTATTTAATAGGCTTGACTAAATAGATACTCGAAGCATGAAAGACAGGGGTTCGTATTTTAGTTTTTGAGATAAAATGTGTACAAATTGTGCCTGAATAAAACCAGAATAAATCTATAATAATGAAAGTTACTTTTTAAATCCTATGACTCCGAGAGTATCTATAATAAATAATAATTATACATCTAAATCGCATTAGGTAATAACTACTTTTTAATCCATATCAGTACGCTCATGACACTCCACACAATTTATATATGGAACGATAAATTCATAAATGTTATTATGCTATTATCGATAAGACAGTTATCAAAATATATCTAATATTCAATAAATCAAAATTATTTATAGAACAGTGCTGTTATAATTATTATACTATAACTATTGCGCACACAAAATTGAAAATATTTCTTTATATGTTATTCTATTTACTCTTCTAAAGTTCTAAATACTAAATAGTACATTGCATATATTGTAGTATAATAGTACAGTTTCATTATAGTTTATTATTCTATAAAGTATACTACTGTTGAGGATTCATAGTGTAAAGTATAGCCAACTCGTCCAGGGCAAAAATGAACTACTTATTTAAAATACGGCATTATATCGGTTTACCTACCTCATTTAAATATTATAGCTTAATTTGGATGTATTTTCGAACGTGCTTCAAACTACTCTCTAAACTTTCCTGATGTCTAACAATTTCTGAATTTTTCGTAAAATCAGTAGAGTAGTTTTTAAGACTATACGTGTATGCAAAAATCATGATATAAAAAATCATTTTATAAATGAACTCTCATATTTGTCTTAAGGTATAATAATTTGTTTATTCAAGGCCATAAAAGAGACGATTTGATGCATGGTTTTGCCTCATTTTCCCAAATAACCAATGGCTTCCATTTATAAACAAAAAAAAAAACAGTTTTAAATTTCTTTCGTGAATCTCAAAATCTTTGTGTTAGCAGGTCTTTAAAATGCAAATTTATGATAATAGTTTCTCAGTGCACAGCCCTTACACAGTGGTACGAAGGTACCATGAATATGCCATGTCTCCTCTAGCCATTTAGGTTATACGTTGATTAGTCAGTCAGGATACGTCTAATTAAATATGTAAATACTAAATAATGTAGTATTCTATATAGTAATTAGTAATTAGTAGGTATAATAAATATATTACATTTAACATTTAACATAATATAATATGAAATTGATGTATTACTGATGTACGTATACATATGCATATAGTATATTATACAATATAATGTTTTAACATATTTGTTTTTTACGCATCTCTTAATTTTCAGTTACATATAGTTATACAACTATATAAATACCTACCTTCATATAGCTTATTGCTGTAATATAAACAAAAACAATTATACCCCCATATAAACGTAACGCTATTGCCTATTATAATGACCAAAGTGTGTCAATGCATAATGATTAATAAAAAAAAATATAACACAGTTTTTAAATATAAATAAAAGATAATATTGAGTATTATTTATCATTATCAGATATCACAACACTATATAGGTGTCGTTTATTTCATATAACATTTTACTCTTACGGTCATGTAAAGGTATAGGTTATAATTAAGTTCAGTAGACAAATAACATATTATTATACGTGTGTCTTAGTGTATAAATTCGTAGTAATAATCATACCTGCAATACTAAGTACTTTTTTAAGAGTCGTTTTGAAAAACGCTACTGAATTCGAAGCACAATATAATGTTTGTTTATTACTTGTATAAACATGTGGATTTGAGATTCATGTCTACACTCCATTACAACTTTAGTTAAACAGCTTAACTTAAACAAACCTATAACTTCTAATAATGTCTCATGGTGTGTACTGAGTTATGTGTATATAGTTTAAATCTTCAGGTTTAATGTGTCTATAATGCAGAATATTAACATTTATTTACATAAACGCGAAATCGTTGTCAAAAACACTACGCCTAACGCATATAAAAATGTTTGCATAGCATTCACAATATTACTAAAACGTGTAAACCTGCAACAGGTAGCAGCAGCTTTGATGCACTTAAATCATATACGTATGATACCTATATTACATATTTATTACAGTTTAACACTTGTATAGTCTGTATAGGTAAATCAATGTACACAGCATACGTACAAGGTGGGTACACTTGTAGCCTTACTGCAGGTATCTGTGTGACAATGTGTGTTAGATAGTTGCATTCAAACTGTACACACAATTTTAGATACTACGCAATTGTGCTATGTCTACATACAACGTACATAGGTCCTACGTAGGCAATCTGTCTACCTGCGATCGACAATTTCCCATACGAGTAAAACGTTTTTTTTATTTTTTTTTTTTTTTAATCATCGTGGTCTTATTCTCTTGTCAACCCAACACTATGCGAACATCTCAGATTTCCTATACATCGATTGTGTCCAATTCTACAAACGTTATGCCTATAGTATATTCACATCGTTATTTTTTTCTGTGATTTTGTGTACGTATACCTATATTTTATATATAAGTATACACAGCACAGATTCAAACATCTGCTCGTTATTATCACTAGTTGTGGCAGAGAGTTTATTTGAGGAAACTACACAGAAGACAATATAATTACTTATAAAATAATGTTATTTAGCTGTACAAAATATAAATAGTACGATTTCATACAGGCAAAGTGATTTTGACAAAGAAATTTAATTGGCTATTGCCCAGTGCTGCTCAACTATTTTAAAGTGACGAGATGGCCAAATTAAAAATTCGATTTTTTTGCATACTTATTATATTACGTGCATATAATATAGGTCACTTTATACGTTGGTGACCCGAAATAATCAGTTAGCGACTAACCAACGCCCGAATGGGTCACAAGTCACGGCCCCTCTATTGAGAATCGCAATGGGAAAACCAATATAACCCTACATACAGAATGTAAGAAATTGAGATATTTCACTGTAATGAGTTATTTGTAGTATATTTCTGTATCGTGCAACAACGGCGAGTTGAAAGTGTCACATTGCAAAATATCTCATGTATATTTCTTTAAAATCCAAAATCCACTGAACTTTATAATAATATATAAGAAAATAATTCTGTATATAGTACCCGAATACTGTTTCAGCGACCAGCACCGACTTTAGTTTTGATTTCGCAGCGTATATCCAGCCCATCGATGTCTTCCTTTTTTTATTGACAAGAAAATGTTATTTTCACCATACCTACATCGTTTCCTACTCTCTGTTTTTTCTTCACCCTTGTATTTCAGACTTCAGTTATGTTATACTTTATTGTCCTATCATTGGACATTCCATAGAATTTTTCACGAGGAGTATCAGCAATTAATTTTCATCTGTTTTCTTCAATTCTACAGTGGCTAAGACACTAAGTTTCAAATGCCTAAAATATTATGCAATATTATAGAGGTCGTATTAATGTAGTATATAATCACTTATGTCAACTTGGCTAACATACGATATACAATTGCAAGGTGAATTTTTTTTATAATTTTCGTAGCTGCACGAACGTATATTGCGGTTTATAAATTATAATATATAATTTATGTGTACGTTGCTGTGGCGTTCGGCGTTATTGTTTTTATATTTTCATCCATTGTGTTATAACAAGAGTATTATAACTCATCCTGTAGTGGGCGTGTTAGTCGCGTGCGTTATTTTTTTGAAAAAACATTTTTTTCAAGTCATTATACCGTATCATTATAATTCATGTACCTACCTACATAATTATTAACCACCCCGTGTATAACGGAGCATATGTTACTGAAAACATGCGAAAAATAATAACTAAATAAATAAATAATATAAAAAACAAAACAGTATCAGATTAACTGGTGAACACAAAACAATACGCATACCGCTTTAATTCAGCATTAAAACATTGACACGCGCTCGACACATTTTTCCACCCTTTTAATCCAATCCTTTATCTCGTGGTTGGATTTGATGACTGTTTTTGATTTCCCCCCCCCCTCGACCCTCGTATTTATGTTTGTAGAATAAATAACAAATTTAAAAACGTATGTATATATATAAAGTTATAGGTATAAAATAAAATATAAAAATAATACACATAAAATATACCATTACGTATGTAATATGTATAAATAAAATAAATACATATATAATATAATATGTACATAATTTAAATTAAAAATATTACTACTACACTCTACTATACGTATATAGATACAGTACTAACTGTAAAATTACATTTATATTTAAAAATTACAAAATTGCAGGATATCTTCAGGTACAATGTGCAGTATATTGCAGTATGCAATTTTCTACATATATATATATTGCGCAATAACACTTAAATAGTTGCGTAAGTTGTAAAATGTATTACTAAATTTTATCCACACGCATGGTCCAAATTTACATAAAACTTCAGTATCTATAATGTAGCAATTGGCACATTGTAGATATTTAAATTATTATTGCACATGAAAAATGAGGAAATCTGTGGTTCAAGTTTGTACGAATGTCAATCGAATATTTTTTACTTCTGTCAATAACTCCACGATTACACAAATAGCTATATACAATAAATACATTGTACTTAGCAGATTACAATATAAGAACGCGATTATGATAATGAAAAATTAATCTTAATATAGATAAATAATAAAACAACAATTAATAATATTTAATCGTGAATAACTATTGTAGCTATATATTTTTAATAAAATGCACAATAAACCTATTACAGATGGTACTTCATTGTATACTTGATTGTAAAAATAAATTACAATTGAATGTAAATTCTATAGTATTACCTACCAAATATACTGTGTTAAATTGAATAATTTATGATCATATGATCGAAGCCCCAAGGTATGAATAAAAAAACTAGCTATGCACAGGTTTCGAACTTTTGGTAGTAATCGTCTGCAGACATTTTATATGTTATATCTGTATACTTACACACCGTATAATAGGTATCTATTCAAATATATACATTTTACAAATGTTTCAAAAATGTTTTTATTTAATGTATAATATACAGGTACACAATAGATGGATAAAATAGGTATTATAGAACATATTATAGGTATCTGCAAGGTATACCGGTACAACGACGTTATAATGAGAGATCAGATCGTGGCAGACGCGTTTCGTGTGACATAATCATTTAAGTTCACCTATAATTCGAGTGAAATATTTATTGCTGTACTTCTTTTACTATATATAAGTACCGCCTATGCATTGTATCATACTTTTCAGTCATGAAATTAAAATGCTACGTAATGGACTTTGGTCTTCGGTACTCGTACAGTTCACAGACACATAGGTTTAAGTGATATACAGTTTAAACCTTAATAATAAATACGTGTACATTAGACATTAAACATTTATATATAGGCGTAGCCAACATAGGCTAACCATCTTGGGGAGGGGCAAAAATCAATCAGGATGCTAACTCATTTTTTTGTTATAGGCAGGTACTATAACAATTTTAAAAATAGCTATTATATATTATATAAATCTATACACACAAACTAAGCATTTAGCCAATGATTCAGTAACATGCGTTCTACACATGAGTATCCAATTTTGTCAACATTTAAACATCAGATGCTCATAAAAAATTATTGTGGATTCAAGATCAATTTTTTTTCCAATTCCAGTAAGGATAATAATTTATGGGGAACTTTGAATTCATTTTTTGAATGCTGCCACCCCCCCCCCCTCCCCAGAAAAAAAATGCATAATATTAAATATTATATTATAAATTGCGATCAGTTCCTCCCCCTCCCCCCTCCAGATTAAATTCCAGTATTCGGCACTGGTCACGATTATCGAAAAATCTATAACCTATCTATATAATCGTGGTAATGTGGTTCATATATGGAGTCCGGACGTCCGGCAAATCATATAGGTATCGATAGTTTTTGTTTTCACCGAATAAACAGCTGCAGATAATAACTAAAGTACGTAATTTTAAGATTTGCTATTCCTTTTAATTTTATGAACAACATGTAGGTACCTAAACATAATTATGTATAATATAGGTGTATTGACACTTGTTACCGTGTTAATAGCGTGTTCAGTGTTCATTAAAACTTCAAATAAGTACCTACTTCGCATACAAATATACCTAATAAATAATTATACTATAAATATTAAATACCTAGTTGTTTTCGTTAAATTATGTAATTAAACTTTTAGTACATGTCAATACTAATTTTTTATGAAATTAAACTATAAAATACATTTTAAAAATGTACTATTATTTATAGTAGATAAAGGTTAGATAAGGACCCTTGGGTTTGTAGTGGAAAGAGTGAAGACAAATCCTATAGTTTATATTATACTATTTTACAAATATTTTTTAATACCATTTTTTTTATTATTGATCATTATATGTATAGTTATATCGGCCACTAGGCCATTAGTTCTAATTTACATTGTAATTACATAAAATATCTTACATTTTAGTCAGTGCTTATATTACGTTGTATAACCCTATTCCCTTAGGAAGTCGACAGTGTTAATATTTGATTGGATGTCTGGTTGTAAGGTCCTATAGTGGATTAGACATGTGGTGTTTATTTCTTGAGTTTTTTTAACTTTAGGCATTCAGTTAATACGACATGTTTGACTGTGTATTACACTTAACATGATTTGCATACAAGGGGGAATGGGGAATCGTTTCAGGCCATGAGGTGGTTATGTGTTGTGAATGTTAAATAAGATTTAAAAGTCCATACAATATTTTATATTTTAGCATTTTAGACATTAACTATATTACGAATGAATTTTGTCAACATTTTTACTTTAAATGCTCATAAAAAAACCGAGCATATGTATTCTTTATAAACTGCTATTGTAACCACTTATTATAAGGGTCCTTGAATTAAATGTCCAAGCTCTTTTTGACCCAAGCAAAAAACATTTTCGATTTTCGGCCCTCTGGACGTGCGAAATTCGTTTGAACACTGTCGTCGGACCGGTATCGACCAGTTTTTCTCCGTTGTTATTTTGGCGCGTCCGGAGAACAAAACCGCGATATTGTACCTACATAGTACGGCTGTACATTTTATAATATAATAATATGATATTTTCATCACGCGTAGGAGTATAATAAAATAATAATAACAATAATATGTATATTCCGCAGGTATAATTTCACCCGTTGAATGTTATCGTCGTCGAAACGATAAACAAGTCGGTCGGCGGCGGCGGCTGCAGGACGCCAGTGTCAAGTAGGTATTAATAATAATAAAAATAATAATATTATTATATAATAGACGTGTTAGACCACGCCTACGTTCCGATACTCAAGGTCGACAAGTCTGCCGACCCGGCACACCACGCACAAAACAATACGATCATTGTACACAACAGCCATATGATATATTATTATATTATAATACGTGTCGGCGCTTGTTTACATATTATTACGTTTATCATCTGCATTATTTTTGTTAAAAAAAATATAAATCTGCAGTAGGTAGGTACTTACTTAAACGCACTCGCCCACGTACATCGTACTCGGTACGTGTTATATATTATTATTGTATTTTCTCTGTACGGTGACGACGGATTTGCGGGAAACGCGCGAACGACGTGTGAAAAAAACCACCCGAGCGGGAAAACTCGAGGCGACGACGGCGTTTAGACGGCCATTAACACTATATTTACGACGACGACGACGACAACGACCCCTATTCGACTTTCAGATTCTTCGTGTATATACGCATTACATTATGCCCGCTCCGAGGCCGCTCACAATAAAATCGTCGTAAGTGTTGCTGCGCGGCTCGCGTACATGTGATAACGCGGAATTAACTGACCTCGACTCACCCCACCGCCGCAGTCACCGCCGCCGCCGGTACTTTACCCTTCGCCACACCACGATGTCCATTACTGCAGCGTTGCACCGTTTGATGAATGTGCACGTCTTCGCAGCGTTCGCCGCGCAGGGTGATGGGCCGTTCGGAATAGTATTGCCGTGGTTTTTTTCGCATGATATTATGTATATATATATATATCGTACAAGAGTACTTGCGTATATATATCTGTGTATGAAGTGCCAGAAAAATTGGGGTCCGTTTCGCTGTGCAGCGTGGTGTAAGACCTTAAATCGTTGCGTTTATATATATATATATATGGGTAATGGGTATGCATTAGTATATAGTCGTACGGAATAACGTCGACAACCATAAACCACCATATATAATAAAGAGTTTACTCTCAGTTGTAGGGGTGATGCGAAAAAATGTCTTGTAAATATGTGTTATGTGTATAGGTATGCTTCAATGTCGTTGTCTTCGTAATTGTATACGCCTATAGTATGTGAATAATACTGTATATAAATGATGTCATGTGGCCTATAAACATAATATATTACAACGACCCAAACTGCAGTATATTACTACAATGGTGGCCATGTATACAATGTACGTAGTATTAAAAAATGTGCATTGCTTTGAATACATTTTTCGAAAGGTCTGTAAATAAGATTTTTATACATACTCAGTTTCTACCTATACATTGTAGTATGGAGCATAGGCGATTCGGCACTCGTAGTAATATACATGTTCGGCTGCGGGTAAATATGATTTACAATATTGTAGGATCTCGATAGACCATCTCATATCAATGGCCATCACTTTATTTATGTAACCTATTCATTTTTTTATTTCCGTAAAACTTAGAGGAGGCACTTGAAAACAAAATGCAAAGCATATCCTATGTATAATGTGTATGACACATATTTTTACATAAGCATACAGATTAAATTACAATTTATTTGTTTACAGATGTACCCCAAAACATGCTAAAGTAATAATAATAATATATTGTGTTTAGTCGCCACAACTGCACTATCTGTCCATCTACATTCTACATCCAAAAGTGATACATGTGTACACAATTGTATTAATAATCTTTACTCTGAAGAATTATGTAAATAGATGAAATCCTTTTAAATGGACGTAATAATGTAAAACGTTTTTGAACGTTTTTTATTTGTTACTGTGTTGCTTCTTGGGAACTCGGATTTAATGTCATGGCAATATTAATTTACATATATGTTTTTTATATTTAATTTGATAAAAGGCTTCAACAGCAAAAGGTTTTTAGCCTACAAATTAACATATTATATCTAAAAAATCATATATATTTTGTATTTATAGACAAATATCACAGAAAATAAACAATTGAGGTCTCACGTTCCCCTATATAATCAATTGTTGATATCATATTTTGTAAAGAAATATTATCAATTCGTCATCGCTTAACGGCGTACATCAGCTGAGGACCCGACTCGTTAACTTACCACATTCTCCAATCACAAATTAGATATGTACGATCCGGGTGGGTAGAAATTTAGATGTATTACCTGCCTATCCTATACAATAATATCATTTAAAGGATAAGGGAAACGAAAAAAATAAACTCAAGTGTAAAAATGTCACCCAAGAATATTGTCGATCGGACATAGCCGCATAGCGTAAAATATATAGAGTGATATACATATATATATATGTATGTATTATGTATATACTATATACATATATGGTCCACATTCGGCACTATAGTATTAGTATAAGCCCTGTAGTGTATATATATGCGTTTTGTACAATTTATATTATATACGGGGGCTACACGACGAGAGCATTATTCGAGGCTGCTGCAGGCGCGCACAAAGAGAGACAGCGATATAATACATCTATAGTCTATACAATATAAAAGACGGAGGGAACGGTCTAATCTTTGTGAATAAAAAAGGAAGGTCTTTCGTCGATAAATCCTCGTGAATCTTTTTTTTCAGTTCCGCACGTTTGCGGTACAAATGCATAATATGATATATATATATACATGCATTATAATGTGTAATGTATGTGGAGGACGCTGAAAAAACGACGCAGGCTAATGAAAAAAACAACGGCAAAACGGGCGCGGGTTCAGCATCAAACATGAGGTTTGATTAAAAAAATAAAACCTAAATCGTCGGACACTCGTGTACAGTGAAACAAATACAATATTATCGTCCAGTTGCGATGATTGCGTGTATATTATTTATTAACAAAAATAATTACACAATAACAATAATATATTGCTTATTTTCAGAATATATGTTTACATGAAGACACATCACAATAGCATATAACTTGTGATAGGTGCAGCGAGTTCAATACAACACAATTTAACATGATAAAAAACAATACAATATTTGTAGATGAAACATTAGAAAATAAATTACAATTTCGAAATTTTTTGTGCAATCATAACTTAATATGATTTAGATTTAGATTTAGATCTTTTAAATACTTTTTATGATAATATTTATTTCTGTACAACGTTAAATTAATATTAAGCATAAAACATAATGCGTCTTATAATATAGCTGCAAAAATAGTACGATTATAATATGATATATAGCAAACTGTGTCGTACCTGTGACGTATCCATTACTGTTGCAAATGACAAGCAATATCAAATAATCCAACTGTCCTTGTTATGATATCTTTATTATTATTCACCGCACCGTTCGTGAATCTACGATCGATGCGAATAAAATACAATGAATATACATGCAAACCTCTCAATCCTCAACCGATTTTGCAGGGCTATTCGTAAAAATATCAAAACTATTCAAATAATATTATAACATAATATTGATGAGTATCATTTATTCTTTATTGTCTAGGACATAGACAATTTTATTGTAATTACTTATAGTAAAGTATACCCAAGTATTTGCAAATTCACCGATTTCCCTCTCCCCTCGATTTTGTTAATGCTCGAGTATTATATTATGTTCCAAATTGTACATATCTGTAAGTACTTCTGGATTCGTGGCTGTATCATCGTTAAAAAATAAAAACCCATACCTGAATACGAATCGGTTACGTAGGTAGGTAATATTGTAACAAGTCGCTTGGTCGTATACCTATATATTTTGCGGCGGCATTCGACGGGGCTGCAGAGCAAGCATTATGTATACCATGTTGTGTATTATTATTATATACGTCGGAGAAAATAACACTGCTCGAACCCGACCGTCATAAATCAAACGCCGAGCGCGGAATACGCGTATACGCGGTGGCGCCGATTATAATATAATAATAATAATTTATCGAACGACGGTTTTTTCCCTTCTCGCGTAGCAAAGTCGATAACAGTAGAAGCCGACGAAAATGACGATTAGGTAGGTCGTTTGTTTTTTTTTTAGCCTGCGCGTTAACCGAGCGAATTTATTTTGTATACTGTATACCTACTAGAGGTGTTATAATACGCGAAGGAAAAGTTTCGGTNTTTTGTATTAATAAGTTGAATATTGGTTGATTTTTAATCAATAATGTTTAATGTTTTGATTATTTTAATCGAATGAATATCTCGACCATGACGAAATAATATTTCGATTATTTTAATCGAGTGAATATCTCGATTATAGTAATATCTCGATTACTAATTACTCGATTATCGAAATCATTCGATTATTCCCATCACTACTGTATACCTACTAGAGGTGTTATAATACGCGAAGGAAAAGTTTCGGTTTA
The DNA here is from genome assembly GCF_001856785.1 of Myzus persicae. Lineage (NCBI taxonomy): Eukaryota > Metazoa > Arthropoda > Insecta > Hemiptera > Aphididae > Myzus > Myzus persicae. The sequence continues at coordinate 791,646 of NW_019103856.1, forward strand.
TTAAACATTTTTACCTCGTCACAAAGTGTAATAATAATATATATATATATATATATAAATATATATTATACGCCCGATCGAAAGGAATGGGGAGATCGCAGCGGACAGCGTGAACAACAGGGAGAGAGTTTAGAGTGTATGTGTGTGTGAGAGAGAATACAAAAAGAGCGAGAAGAGAGAAACAAAGAGAGAGAGACAGAGTGAGTGAGAGAGAAATGGCAAGGGAGGCAGTCATTCGCAGAAGCTGTTATTGTGTTATAGTGCTATATTACAAAGTTTGCTCAGCGGCTCCCACGACAAACATATATCATTTATAATATGAGGTGCACATTGACCTATAATAGTATGTATGTACTACCTACATGATATCTATCATGTATGTAATATTTATATTACACTATACCTATACTTACGATAATCTTACTGCGATCTGTTTTCATGAAAAAATTCGTGAGATACGTAGGTAATTTTCAAAAAATCAATGTATTATACACAATAATATTTATGCACTGGCTAGGTCACAGATACCTGCTTAAACTTGGGAATGTCGACAAAAATTATTTAGACATTTATTAAGACATATTTTTTTACGCTAGTGCATAAGATTTTGTTTAAAACAAAACCCAGTCCAGTCTTAGGATTTTTTTGTAATACTGGCTTAAAACTGTTGTACAATTTCTACGTGAAATATTTTAATGATAACAATGATAACTGGTGTTATTTTTTAAATTATGATTATTTATTGTCGAAGAAAAATCCTTAAGAAGCCCGGTCCAACCCTTGATTTATTATTTGAAGTCTGGCCCGACCCGATCCGACCAATTGTACCGAAAAAAAGCCCTGGCCCGGTGGTCTGGAATACAATTTCAAGACTTAAAAAGCCCGGTCCAACTATTTATTATATTTTTAAGGCCCGGCCCGGTCCAATTTCACTACGGGCCGGGCGTTTTGAAGACAGGGTAGGGCCGGCCGGGCCTTTGCAGGTCTTTAATGGATTCTACAGCTGCTTCAATATTGTTTGTTCGTGGTTTTTTAAAACTGGCTTTATGAAATGCGCGGAAAAGTCTCTGAAATACGCGGTCTTCAACTGTCTATACTCCATAACATGTACAGGCAATAGATAGTGTGCTATAGTAGTCCGTGATGCTCAGTTCACAAATACTACTTGTACAGTTGTACGAGTATATCGCTCACACCTACGCGGAGGACAATCGACAAATGCCGACTGTTGCGTGCGCTTGTATATAAACAGTACATTTATTGTATAATATATAGCCGAGTAAAATAATAATATGCAAACAAATGCGGAGCGACACACGCACAAACACTCACGACAACGCCAATGCGCTTTAATACCAATATGGATATTGGTTAGGTATGGTATATATACATGAAATAACACACCGCGGTCGACCTCGCCGATGCCCGTCATCGGTAGAATCGATTATTCCGCGGGCGAGTTAAAGTTTTCCACACAAACTTTTCAGCAGCACCTAAATAATAAATATAATAATTGTATATATACATAAATAAAAAACCCGGCAGATGCCCCCCACCCAGTAACATAAAGGTAAAAACGATCTTTCCCTTCTTCGCCACCGCCTCGTGTGGAATACGTAATGAGTCGGTAATAATAATATTGTTATAGTCGCCACATTTCTTGCTTGCAAGACCCTCGCTCTAAACAACCCCCGACTCACCCCCCCCCTCAAAAACTATAATATTATGTACAACATCGTGGCGAGGTTGTCGGTATGATTCTAATCGTGCGCATCGTTACTGTCGTCAATCGCTCGGAGATAATAAATACTGTTGATCCGACAATGACAAAACGATCCACCTACGAAATTCCCATCCCTATACGGCAATGTTAGGATAGGCGCACAAACAAATGATTGTGCATGACTATAACTGGCCGACCGGCTTATCATATAGTTTAGACTGTTTAGAGGCACATATAACTAAAAGTAGTAAAACTATGCATAATAATATATATATATATCTTTGGTATTTTATTGAAATCGTGTGATTGATAATTAATATTAATTAAAGCATCACATGCAAATAATACTTTAATATATTGTCTTCAAATGGGAAGGGTGGAATATTATTTAATATACAACAATAAATATTGCAATTTGATAATGATTGAACTGTTTTAAATTTTAATAATAATAATACTTAGGTATTATTAATACAAATAGTTTATTATTACATATTATAGTAAAATATAGGTAGGTAAACTACGTTTGGCTTGTTAAGAGGGGAAATCAATAATCAACCCCCCCCACAACAATAATTTACTGGTTATTTAACGGCAGAGAACCGTACCGACAATTGTAATCCTAGAGAGGTACCAAAATAGAAGGTTTATTATATCTAAATATTATTTCAGATGCAAGTACATTCCTCAAAATGCTGTGTGTATAGTATATATAATTACACTTAATTGGTTGTAATAACTTATTATAATTGTTTTTTATGAACTGCACTTTATTGTTATAATATTATATCTAGCTCTCAAATTTAGTTGCCATCGTGCTATGTGTGATAACATGCACAACTAGTTAAATAAATATTTTATATAATATATATATATATTAATTTATCTAGGCCTCCAAAAATGTCTAAATTTCATCATTTCAATGGGTGAGTGAGTAGAGGTAAGAATTTCTGATTACCACCCGCCCGTCGTTTACTTCCGTTTTCCCTCATAAATGTAATGAAATCAATCATTTTTCGTCGAACACTCGAATCACTCAATAATTAGTTATCGGTTAGGTTAGGTTATATCAACGTACATTATATTCCAACGTATACAGGTTACGTCGACCGTGGCAGTTAATTAACGTTGGGAAAACTACCCGAGCGAATGTATGTATTATACTTAGTCTTATGATATAATAATAATATTATAATGGCAATTGTCGTGTGCACACTGCAGCACACCTGTGTGCATACATGAAACACGCCCACGGGCCACCACATGGCTACAACACAATAATACTTACTATCATAATTTTTCACTTCCAAAAAATGTCGGTTTTGAGGTAACTCGAAAACCGGGCAGATGTAATCCGACAGGTGTGTTTAAAAAACAAAAAAGGAATTATGAAACCGGTGACTTTTATGGCACAGACGTGCCTCCCTATACCCCTCTCAACAAGGCCTAATTGATGAATAAAGACAATAAAATGATAACGATGAAAATCACGTTGAAAAATTAAGAATAATGGAAGAAAGTATAGACGGAAAAATGGAAAAAAATCCAAGAACTCAATTTGTGATGCAGTTCACAGAACACTTAGACAAAATAACATACTTTACTTACTAATAATTGAAAGTATTGGTGCTTGATAGAGAGGAGAGGAAGATCATCAAAGTTATTGAATAAAATTAAGGATTGAAAAAAATTAACGTAATGATGTAATTGTCCGCGGTTCATTATTGACGTCCTCGTGGTTTCCAAGGTTAACGGTAAAGTAAAGAGCAATTAATAATTTGGTGAAATAAAAATTATTGTAGGACAGAATCTATCTGATCACGTTTTCATATTATCCTTCTCTCTGGAATAAATAGCAAAATAAAAAAAAATGCAATAGTTTAAATAAAATAATATATAGCTCGGTTTATTGGTATATACAAAATATAGTAATAATAAATATCATTGATATACAATATTGCTGAGGTTTAAGCAACATAAATGGTGTGATTTTTTTAAATGTACGAATAATAAAAATATATAGGTAATGCAATAAATATAGGGTACCAGTCTGCTATTAATATAATAGTGTAAATAATAGCATAACGATGAAGTGTTATCATCATTTTTTCACATATGTGTCTTGTTTGTACAATTTATATACATTAAAAAAAAAAACATTTACATTTGAGCTTTGACATAACACACCGAGCTCGTTAACAAAAAAAGTAATTAAATATTAGTATTAACGAATAAAAAAAAATAATTCATTTTGTACATACTATAGGCTAACTAATATTAAATAATAACTACTATTCAATAGTATCAGTGATAACTATATTAACTATCGGTTCAATACACGATATCAAAAGAGAAGACGAAGAAAACAATAGCAATAATAATAATAATAATAATAATAATAATATCTCTTAAAAGGTCACCGTTCAATTGTTTAGATTGGTAGGTGGCCTGGCGAACAGCGCAGGATTAAACATGGCTCTAGGCCACTCGACGGGTCATTTGCCACCGTTACGCATCAACCCGTTGTTTAATGTTTCGAAATGTTGTTTCAACAGGAATGCGGCGGCCTGCCGTTGGGCAGCAAACAACATGTTAGAGTTTATAGCCGCCGAAGTAGCTGAGGGCATTGTTGACTGAACCATTTGCACAGAATTGGGTGATTTCTTCGTATTAGGCGAGGAACAATTACTGGAGACTTCAGGAGCCGCTAACCGTTTTAAGCATCCATTTGGCGGAGATTTGGATAAATCCAAGACTTTGGCCACCGGTTGAAGTTTTGAGGTAGGTTGCTGTTTTATAGCCGAATGGTGTTTCGTAACCGATTGGTTTTTCGATGCTTGCTGCTGTTTCGGGGTAGATTGCTGTTTTTTGGGAGGCAACAGTTTAGCGTACGGCGACGAGTTAATCTCGATCAATTGCGGTACGTCATCCTTATTCGGTCCAAGTCTCGGAGGTGTCACCTTCCGTTCGGGGCCTTCCTGTTTCCTCTTGTTGACGCCACCACTAGCGATAGGATTCAGCTCTTCTAACTTTCTTTTGTTGCTGGAGCTACTGCCAACGATGGGATTCAATTCATCAAATTTTCTTTTGTTGTTGATGCCACTGCAAACAATAGGATTCAATTCATCCAATTTTCTCTTGTTGTTAGCGCCACTGCCAGCGATGGGACTCAATTCATCCAATTTATTTTTGTTGTTAGCGCCACCGCTAACGATTGGTTTCAATTCATCCAATTTTTTCTTGCCGTTACAGCCACCGATAGCGATTGGACTCAGTTCCGGCGCTTTCTTCACCGATTCAGTAGCGAACGTCATCAGCTTGATAGACACGTCCGGTTGCACGACTTCACGACGCTTGGCGTCCATGTCTTGCTTAGAAGTCTCGGTCAATAGAGACACACTGAGAACGCCATTTTCCGTGTCCACGCGCCTCTCTATACGATTGTTGTCGGTAACATTATTGTGTTGTGCGTTAGAGTCTTCCTTCGTTCGTTTCGTTGGCATACTGTACAAGCTTGGTACGGGTTTCTTGTTGACCGGTTTGTTCGGCACTACTACGGTATTGCTACTGCTGTTACCGTTGCTAATTTCTGTAGTTGCTGCAGGTTTTGTTAATTTGTCTGTGGCCGGTGGCACTCGCATTATCTGTAAGCTTGGCTGAGAGTTCGAGTGATTTTCGTGTGCGGCCGGCAGTTGATTCGTCTCTGGCTCTGTGACTTTGGTGATCTGTAGCGACGATTCACAGTTGTACTTGTCATGCAGATCGGTGACAGTCGGAGGCTTTAAGAGCCGAAGATCTTGACCAACTTTTAAAAGACTTTGAGCGGCGTTAATTTCGTCAACATTTTTCGATGACATACAAGTGTTGATGACAGCCGTTGGGGACTTATCAGCCATGGATTTCTTGATCGGGTTTTCTACCACCGCCAAAGTTGGTTTCTCAATCGTCTTGTTGTCTTTCACAGAAGTTGTTACAGGTGATGGCAGTGGTTTGGCTGCTAAGCTTCTGGCCTTATTCCACTCATAGGACTTGCGTACTGGAATAAAAGGCGGGCGATTGGTGGATGCTTGGCTCCGAACAGGAACCGCTTCAGGAGTCCTCTTAAATGGATGCATGCCAGGGAATCCAGGCCGAACGTAAGCATTCGGCTGTACAGACGAAGATTGTTGCTGTTGTTGTTGTTGAAAGCTAGGTATGGATGTATGCATACCTATCTGTTGCATTTGCTGCAAAGTAGGAACGAATTTGGCAGCAGCGGAAGCATTCTTGTTCTTCATGATCAGTTTTGTGATGGACAGATTGAGCTTGGATTCACCGGCTCCTTTGTGCTTCTTTGGCAATGGCAGAGCAGAAGGAGGAGGATTACTAGTAACAGCAATCGGTTGCAATTGCTGTTGGTCAACTAGTTTTTCCAGTTTTTTCATCGGTATTTCAGCGGTTGTACTGCCGGTTTGTTGATGTTCAACGAGATTGACAGATTTTTCCTCTTCCATCGCCATAGGCAGTGTGGGAGTTGGTTTCGACTGTTCAATGGCACAATTGTTAATGACATTATCGGAAACATTTTCCTTCCTTGAACTACCTTCTGGCGATATGGGAGGGTTCAATGATTTCATTGGCGGAGAAGGAGATGATCGACGATCTTTTTGTGATACATCAGTTCTTGCAATCATTATCGTCGATTCTTTGAGGCTCGATTCTGTTTGGGACAGTTGTTCCCCCTTAATCACAATTGGTTCTTCGGTGATGGGTAGTTTCAAAAGTTGAGGTATAGTTTTTTTCTTATCTTCTTCTGTCGTTTCGACTATCGGAGTAAGACCAGAAACATTTATTTGTGGTGGCAATGGCGTCGTTTCCGTGGCAGTGTTAGGTACAGGTGATAGCATAGGTTCTGTGGTCGCAATATCTGTCAACGCTGTACTAGGTTCATCCGTCGGCAATATTACGGGCACCATCATTCGAGCATTAATCTTGTAAAAGAACCTCATAGGTTCGTTTCTATTCCATGTGTAAATATACGCAATATCCATTATCGAGTACTCTTCGGGTAAGCTTTCCCTTCTGTACAGCAATTCAACCTGAAAAAAAAAACAGGTGATTTAAAACAATGAATCGGCCGCCCAAATATAGACCACACACACGATAACCACACAATGAAAAACTCGTCCAACAACTTGACTTGGGGACCGACTTGGGGAATGCGTTTAAGTTGTTTATTGGGGAATCTATATAAGTATAAAGAATAAATAAACCCAGTTATGTATGATGTATCAAATTCAATTTCATAGATATAAGCCATGAATAGTTATTATTTATTTATAAAGGATTATCCTAAGAACAAATAAGCATGAGTTAGTAATTGGTACATTTAAGACTGAACAAAATTTATATGATTTTGCTCCATTCGATATTTTGATCAGTAACGTGATTTAAAAATAATTCGTTTTTCATCGCCTTACCTTACTACTCGCATTTCATCAACGAGCCTTCATTTTATAGATTTATTCCTTATATTATTAGATACTCTGTATGAAAATCGATTTTCATATTAGGAAAGCCTTAATTTCTAAATAAAATGATATACCATTACCGTACTAAAATAAAAAATATTAAAGATAAAACACTGGTATTTTATCCATATTTTAATTTTTTAAATTATTAACGATATTTGTAGTGGGCGCCATATTTTGACTAACAATTAATCCTATTAATACTCTTAATTAAACAATAAAGTTTTGTTTTGTGTCGGTGAACAATACTACTGTCTTCAAAATATGTGTAGAAAATAAACAAAAATAATGTATATACTAAAATTTGAGTTCAATAAAAAAAAAACTGAATAAATAATTTATCTTTGTTGATAATTCAAAATAACTTATACAATATTAAGTTGTTGCAGTTACTTCGAAGTACAGACTGCAAGACCGCATGGTAAATTATCAAAGTAAATAAAAATAGACAATAATAAATAAAGTTAGTAAAAACATTAGAAAGTGATAGTTAAAATAAATCCGACGATCGGGTACATTAAAATGTTAATTTAATTAACGCGTCGAATTTACGGTGGATTGCGGAAATGCGGACAAAACGATGATCGACATAATGTAAAAATATAATATTTTGCGAAAGCCATAAGAGCAAATGTTATATATGGACCCAGCGGGCTCACTCGCTTGGACAATTAATAGCGAAAACATCTAAAGTTTTATTATATAAAACCACTTGGGTAGGTCTCGAGGTAACGACAAACTTCGGAAGAAGCCTTCTTTACTCGAACCCCAGGAGTAGAAAAAGTCAACCTGATTTGAGCAAGGACTGTAATAAGTGTAATATCGACAATTTCGATTTGCCGTAACTTTCAAACAGTAAATACAATACATCTAAGTTTCCGCAAATTTTTTCAAAGACTTTTAAATTATGCATACTATTACATGTATTTTTTGGGGGGGGGGGATTACAAAAAGGGTGTCCGGTAATCGGTAAAGTAAACTTATGCCTATCCTATTTTTAAATAATTGGTGTAAGTACATAATGTTATTATGGATAACAATATTGAGCCTGATGAAAACCAATAATTATAATTCAGAGTAGAATAGTGCTAAAGTAAATATGTACCTAATTATAAAAATGAAAGCTCGTCGCAAAATGCGTGCATTGTAATTAATTGTAATACTGGAGTTGCAAGTTGAGACCTGTGGCGTATACTGACCTTAAACTGTAGTCTACAGCTTATCCTCTTGTTTAAATACATCAATAAGTATTTATAACAATGGAATTATGTGATGACTTAATTAGTTGTGTATAATTTTATAGTACCAAGTATTTAGAACTTATATGTTATAATTGTTTGTGATATTAAATTCTAGATTTATATGAAAAAAGTTTTTGCAGAATTTACATTTGAGTGGATTAGTTAAATTACTTTTAAAAATAATTGTTGTACAGAAGTTAAGTAGATCTTCCATACGAAAATAAACAAATGTATACAAAGTTAACATTTAGTACACATATATGATATATATTATATAGGTACTTTAAGTTTTTACCATACAGTTACTTATATGTATCTACGTCATGCAGATAAATATTTTGTTAGCGGAATAAGATCTAACTACTGGCGTTTTGTTTACTAACGAGGGATTTTAAACTCAAAATTAATATTAAGAAATTACATATTGTTGGTGTGCTTGTTGACTAGGTATGTAGTATGTATACGCAATACAAATGTTCATATAAGATTATCGACGATATTGTACATAAATAATATGAGTTTCTGTGACAACACATCATAATAAATGTAACGAAATTATATTAAACATAAAGTCGGGGTGGTACACATACCTATACTACATAAGACTATAGGGAAGATTTGTTTGTGATTTTAACAAAAAAATGAGATACTGTGTGACCTATTTCAAGTATAATTTATATAAACACTATACAAGGACTGAACACTTATATTGTTGTTGTTTATTTGTACTATACAGTTGCGCCAATAGTGTACTCAAATAGTCAAATTGTGTTTTTAACAAATGAATAATAATAGCATGTGTGTAGACATAAAATAATTATAAATCGAATAATACTAAAAATGATCTGCTAAGACATTTGCTTACCTTGTCCCAAGGTTTTAGGTTATATTTCAGTCGAATAAATTTCTTAAGGTGCGACATTCGAACGGCTGCGGGACACTTCAAATACCGTTTCCTCACAATACATCGTTGTGGTTTATCGGTCTAAAAAATATAAAAATAATAACAATCATTGTAGATAATATATTTAACTATTTACTTTTGAGATAAAAAGAGTTGAAGATTAATTTATTTTGAAATAAAATAAAAATTGATTATTGTATAATGTAATATTACTTCGGTGTGGATGTTTATTTTAGATTATACTTACTCTCACTTTGTAGTGTAAGCCTTTATCATCCGTGACGTTTTTCCACATTTCTTGTTCGCATACTCTGTAAAACAATTAGTAAAATCAAATATTTGTGATAAATAAAATATAATAATAGCTACACAACTTCCGAAATAACATCATTTTTATAAATTACTATTCAAAAAACACACATTACAAAAAATAATCTATAGTAAATATATTTTGATTAGATTATTTGTTTGTTAAACTGAATCATCAAATAGGTTGTGAATATTTTAGACTTTTATAAACATACCTATTAATTAAATATATGAAGTTATAATTAAAAGGCCATAAATCTATACTGAAAAACATTTAACTAATCGTATTATCATTATTTGTGCAATAAATCAATTTATGACAGTTAGCTGATAGTTATCATTTTATGAGAAAATAAATGAATGAAAAATATATAAACATTTACGGCGAATAACGGTTTTGAATAAAAAAAAATTTTACAAACATATTATTCACGGGGCACGTGATGTTACGTTAAACTATTTTCTTACTGTACTACCAAAACGGTCCTGTCCTTTTAAAATGATTACCAATACGATAATATATATATATATATATATATATACATGCACATATTATAGTTTGCTCTCAATCCGGGGTGGCGTTGCAACAGCTGCAACGGTGCACGCATGTGTATCGCGTGCTATACAAAAGACACGAAGAGCGAGAACAACGGTGGCGTTGCTACAGCGGTAGCAGTTGATGGTATTTGGTATGAGGAGGGAGAGGGGGGATTAGAAAATAAGTGGCCCGTACGACAATCGAATTATGAAACCCTGAATTCCACATGTTGAAGAGAGTTCGATGGTGGGGGTATATATTCATCGCCATTTAATATAAAACGGACGGAAATTATTCGGTGAAGGGTTGAAAATATTAAACAATAGACATAGTTTTCATATAAGAATTTCGGAGGGGTGAAAAAAATTATAACTGTCAATCATTTATAAATTACGTAGAAGATAAATGTTTTAATTCAGAATTATACATCATACATATCAGAAGTCCAAATAAAACTTAATGACATTAAAATATTATCAATAAAAAAAATATACATAGTATGAGATAACCTTATTTACATGCAAGTTAATTCCCATATCATATTGAAAATTGTACCATCTTTTAGACAAAAAATGTTAAAATTTGTTGAAATGTTTATTTTAATAGTGTAATGTAGGTAGGTAATTAAAAATATAAATATTAAATACAAATAACCTATATACGGTCTTAAAATTAATAACTAAAAATACATTTAGGTAAAATAAATCATTTTTTAATATATTATTATCAAATTAATATGTAATATTAAGTAAATAAAATACTAAAGGTTGATCTTGAAAATAATAAACTACTAGTGGAGGATCTCGGAAAAATGTGGTTTTCCGGCCCGTCGTGGTAACCAAGGTTACCGTACTGGGACCTGATCGATATGTATAACGCGCGAGGGAAATGCATTTGAGGGCTTTTTCTCGTTTTCTCTATACATTCGACTTGTATGAGCACTGAAGACCTGTAGCTTCCAAAAAAATTCTATACAGAAATTTGAGAGAAATTTGATATGTAACTATATAACAGCTTGCAGATAAAAAAATAAACCTACATACTTAATTCAAGTTGGTTTTTAGCGATTTCAATATATTACCAAGTACCAACCATAAAATGTCAATATTTTTAAATTTTGATTTTCACTTATCTTAAATTTTCCAAAATCTTTTAAAAGTGAGAAATTAAAAATTGAAATTTGAATTTTGTTTTTGAATCCTTACCGTATTTTTGTAATCACAAAGTTTATGTTCAATAGTTTTTTTTACACCCTACTATACTTAGTTTTATATTTTATGTAATATTTGTATAGAAACATACAGATATTACAAAAAAATTGGAATGCTAAACATTTACTCTTTTATAGTTTTCTGATACATCTCAATAAGGTGCAACCCATTCACATTTCATACACTTCATGCATAATATATTACGTACAAGATCACTGATCAGTATATTACTTATTAAATTATATAATTGATAATTATCCTTTAAGAATAGACAAATAATGCTAAATATTACATATTTAATTGTAAACTACACAATACATTTGATATATACAAAGAATAACGATGTTTATCGAGTGGCGTAGCCAGCATTATGAAATTTGGGGGGGGGGGGTAAGTATAAATATTAAGGAAAAAAAATAAAAATGTCAATAAGGGGGTTAAAGACCCGAACTTCCCCCTGGCTACACAATATGCATATATCATTAGTTACTACAGTAAATAAAATACGTAAAGAGAAACAAAATATATTTTTTAAAAGGTTAAATGCCTGTTTAATTATGTTAGATAACCTAATATAAAATAAAACCTTACATTTTGGTTAAAAGTATAATAACTAATATCGGTACAATTATATCCTTATTCCCTCATCGTATTCAAACGGTTTAATCGTTAATTTGTTTAACACTTACTTATCGTAGTATTCCAATGACAGGCTAATTAATTCATCAGATGTATATATAATTCGATCGACGCTGACACCCCGACATTCTGGCTGTAAATGCATGTCTAAACAAAAAATATAAAATAAAATATAAAAATCACAACACGTTGCTAGATTAAAATATATTACCTCTGTGAGGGTGTTTTTGATAAAATTCTTGTCTACGTTTCATTTCTGAATGATATAAGCCCGGGACTAATTTGTACACTATGTCTTGTAATGCTTTATCCGGTCTGCAAAAAAATAAAAGTATGGTGTTATTGCATAAATATGTTAAATCCAAATATTAATTTCTTTGAGAGTTAAAATGAACACTAATACCTACATTATGACTACACAAGTAAATCTTATACCTACACAAACAAGTAGGGTGAATATTATGATTTATACTTAAATTAAGTTAAGTCAAAATATCTTGCTGTGATTATTAAACATTTATAAGATTTTTTTCATTTTAATTATTAAATAAATATCTACAAAAATTATTATAAACTACCTACTGGATTTTAAATTTTAAATCAACCAAATTTAATGTCTAATATTGGCATACATCCAAATATAATGGTTTACAAGTTATACGTTTGCTTAAAAGTAGGTTTCACTTATTAACGCATATTATTTTTATTTGCATATGTTTATTCATAATTATTCTCTTCGCATTATTTTTCCAGCCGTATTTATTCGGTTAAATGACCTAGAATTAAAAATATTCCAGAGGGTTTCTATTCAATGACAAAACCGGCAGCAAGATGAAGAGGCAACGAAGTAATATACTACATACATACACACACATAAAATACAAACGGACACACACACACACATATATATATAATACATTTATATAAGTACATTTCACCTTTTATTTCGTCACTGACTTTTTTGGAATCATGGTAGGGTACTGCAGTAACATATTATAGAATTTTAAATATGATTACCCTAACTTGATTTTTTTTTTTAACTTAAGTTACTCATTGAGAAGATCTCTATACCATTTTCTTTTGGGCCTCCTGGAAGGGTTCCCAGGAATAAAAATAAATATAAGATTGATAATTAGACGTAATTTAATTCATATCTTAATTTTTAAACACTAATTAATAAATTTGTATTAATAACTAAATAATAATATATTGTAGTATTTTACTGCATTTTTATTTAAGATAAATGTATTTAACTATATAAAGTTTGTATAGTTTTATTTTTAATCATAAGTGGTAAGCCGTACGCGACTGATTGATAATATACTTAATTCGCTGGAATAGGTAAAAACTTATAACTTAGATATATATATATAAAGAGAGAGAGATAACAAACAATTTCAAAATTGTTCATAAAATTGTTAGTAAGTTGTTAATATAGATATTTATATGGTTATTGACTATAGTATAATACAGTTAGTGTTTCCCAACCTTTTTGTTATAAATTTAATCTTTATTGAGTATGCGACCCCCTGCTAAAAAAAACATTGCATCATACATTCTACAATACTAGTTGAGCATCACATTATTACTAAACAGTATAGAAATACCAATTAACTGCTAAAATAACAGTAATAGTAACCGCGAATCGCGACCCATGGTTTAGGGAACGCTGAATATATTATAATATCTATATAGTATAGGTTTATTTAACTAAAGCATGTTTACGAAAAATTGGGTTGTTAAAAAATGTGTAGGTACATGAACAATTGTTTAAAGATAAAAATATTGCTTCTTTTTTTAAATTCATGTAATAGAATATTAGAAGTTCCTTCAATTATGACTGAAATTCAATTACTTTAACCTTGCAGTCGAGGGTTACAGCGGGTTTATTCTTTTTACCATGTTTATTTATCATGTACATACTTATAACCCTCAGGCACTATACTAACTTTCAGACAAAGCTTATGCTTCTAAAGAAAATCTTCCCACAAACAAAATACTCACTCATTCTTACAATTAAAACGCGATGGTTATCGTACCTATACATAAAAAATAATATACCGGATTATAAATATATGTCTGAGTGAGATAATTGAAAAAGAAGTGTGTATATAATAAATGCATAAGATCCGTAAGCACAGTAACAAAAAATTTACTGCAAATTAAGACATTAATGTTGCGATTATTGAGCTCAGTATTGTTACCTATACGTAGTACAAAATAAACAAATTTACACTCAAGTATATGGTGGTTTTGGATTTTGGTTAAATTTAGATAGTATATGTATATACTATAAACCAATGAAATTTATAAAGCTCTATATTATAAATCGATTATACTACAGAATAACAAAGGAGCATAATATTGTATTATTTTATTCCACTGTTAAAATTCGTTGTAACGATTTTTCCAAAAACTAATTTAATTGATTGTTTTATTTCATTTGTTAAAATATGTAATACATATTCAACACGCGGCGGGCGTCTCAGCAGACAAAATGAAAAAGGACCCGCACCACGACGGCATTACAACTTGACAAATCAAAATTAATTGCACATAAATCCACCCTGCAGAGAGAAGGGTATAGGTGCCTCAAGAATTCCGAGATTGTTTTCCATTTATTATATTTACGTGTACATTAAACAGTTCGTACTGTTGTCGATAAAAAAAAATTATTTAGGTACTGATGTAAGCAGTAAGCACAAACGAAAAACAAAAATGGAAAAATAATGTACCACCTTCCACGAGCATAATATAAAAGATATGTACAGGTATAATATTAACGTATACGCAAAAAGGGTATTAATGCTTTAATGTATGAATGTAATTTTCTGTATGAGTGATTGTTATAATATATGATGAACGAATATACCATACTCGCGCATGTGATGAAATCTAATAAACGATTTTCAAATTATATACGAGTGTTTCCGATCATAATTATACGCGAACAAGCCGAAGTGCCGAAGGTTTACATGTGCAGTCTAGATTTAGCTAGAATAACTACGATGCGATAATAAACATGGACTTCGAACGCGGAAATTGTGAATATACGAGTATGTAGTTGTGTAGATTAAATAAAAATAAATGTAAATTCTATACGTGATAAAAATGTATATAAACAACGAAAGATCCTATCTTGTAAGAGTAAAACATTTTCAGAAATATAAAATATAAACAGGTTGATACGCAGAGGACGTGTGAAACTTTCGCGAAATTTCGTGTTTCGAACTACGAACGACAACGCTCGTAAAGAAGAATATTATCGTATGTGATAGCAACGAAATGGATGCGAAAATCCGAAACACAGCAAAACTGCGATCAAAGCGTGTATTATATACATGCATGAAATGCTATTGTTATTTTCTCTCCCGTCTCTCCCAGTCTGCAGCTCTCTCTCTCTCTCTCTCTAACACACTATATCTAAACTGATAATATTAATAATACATATATAATGACTAGGACGATTTCGAATGGTTGAATAACGCTTACTATATTATCTGCCAATTTTTTATTTTATTTTTTACGACACGAAAACTGGCGGCGAATACTACGGCAACGCCGCCGAGAGAGAAAGAGGCCATTGACACGGGCGCCGCCAGCGAGGTAGGGAAACTCGACTTTGCCGTATAGTGTACCGCCGCGGCCGTCCACCACCACCGCCATCCTACATATATTTATACGTGTGCGCGTCTGCCGCCAGCATATATACACACACACACAAACACCGCTCACCGTACCGTAACACTTTTCCCGCGAGAAAAGCCCAGCGGCGGCGACTGTCGCACGTTACGCGAACCGTGAAATCACGGCGACACAGGTATGTGTGTGGGGGGTTGTTGTGTGCGTGTTACTCGCTCAAACATTAAAATATTTTACGATCATAGGTACGCGTAACTACAACACATACATATACAATATGTGTGGTTAAAATGTATTATATAGTATACAAATGTATTAATATTAATATAAATAAATAGTATACTAAAACAGACATGTGTCTGCTTTTGTTTGATTCTACCCTTTTAATATTTGCGTTATATGAACAGCTTGATGATATTAATTAAACACGCCAGGCACTTTAATAAAAACAGAAATAATATTTGGAATAAAACGCCAAAACGTAATTATGAGTAAACGTACATTTCGAAACGTGAAAGTCAAAGGTCTAAGATTATTACAGTTGATATGAAAACATGGATATAATAGGTATATATTTTGTAGTTTCCTAATGATTATCACTTTCTTGTATAGCAGTTTTAAAAATATATTTTTTTAATATCAGTATTTCATGTTTTTATGCAGTAAATAGATGTTTTTAAGCATTTAAAAGTATAAAATATGTATATACGTCAGTGTCTACATAAACATTATAATATATAACTATGTTAGATAATAAACTTACTGTAGGTACCTACACTTGAAAAAAAATATCAGTTCCTTGCCCATTCAAAGGTGATATTTCTTTGCTAACTTAACAAATTATAATAGGTGACATAGGTAATATAGGTACCATATTCATTTAAATATATATTGTGTGTGTGGGATCCGCATGTAGGTACTTATTGGAGAAAAAATACAATAAAATAATGTTAATATCTTATAGGTATATTTTGGATATGATAATTTATACATAATATTTTGCAAAATTCAAGTATTTACTATTAAATACTATATCAATATTAAATTAGAAAATATAAGTTTTACTGAAATGTGTTTGTATACATTCGTACTCTAACCACGCATGTTATGCATTTTAGATTTGTGAAGTTTTTTCACACTACATTCAGAATATGACAGTTGTTTTCGAAGTTATTCATAAGAATCATAACAGTCCCCTTAACCATTAAAACTTTTCTCGTCACCTCGGGTGAATAACTCGGACCCTAATGCTTTTCTCTCGTCGTAGACATTATCCGCTTCTTTTTCACATTGTGTACGGGCAAGTTTGCTCTTTTCCAAAAGTCACCCACTGTGTCAAATAGGAACTATATACAATTGTCTAAACATTAATATTTGTTTGAAAAGTAACTTTTGAAACCTCTAGTACTTATAGGTACTACAATATTATGTAGTAATTTTAGTTTTATTAAATAATTTGAAGAAATTACATCTAAAATTGTACAGAAAAAAATCTTTTTAATTTCATATTTTTAATGGTTTAAAAAATATTTAGACCTGTAGTATCACTAATATACATATTGTACAGCTTATACTTACAGGTATGGGCTTATCGTTATTATTACAGTCATAAAAACCAGCGGGGAGTATGGCTGTATGAGAGCAATATAAGCATAATATATCATATATGTTTAGTATGTATGTATAGGTACTAGACACTAGTAGGTATCTCCGGGCACCAACCCTCTTAGTCTCAAATGGCACACATGAATAAAATGAACACGAGTTTAACAGACAAAGCAATAAGTAATGAGGGGAAATACAAAATATTGTGGTTGCAGCTTTTATAATTTTTTATATAGATATACTTGCTAGTTATTATAAAATAAAAACATAACACATTGGAGAAATAACATATTATATTGATCAGATTTCAACATCAACTTATCACATATATTTATCACTTATTGTTAATTGTAGTTTTAACAAACAATATTTTTATATACAATTGTATAATCAATTTGTATATTACCTATATACAAAGAGAGAGAGAGACAGTGAGAGTAAAATAATTAAAGAGGCATATTTGTGTAGAGCAAAATATGTCACTAAGTGATAAAACAAGTCAATTATAGCTTACTTGAGAACTTTGCTGTTCTGAATATCTTCTCGGCATATCGGACAAAAATTATTCTTGTCCAAATGCAGTACAATGCAACTCCGGCAAACTGAAACATATATAATAAATTTATTAAGTTTAGTATAGATATATTGTTTGATGTAATAAGTTTAATAGAGATATCTCAATATTACAAACTTATAAAATATAGGTAGGTATAAAATGTTTAATAAATATTTTTAGGAATTTAATGATTATACTCGGCACGTTTCGGCGTTGGCATTGGTATAATTATCATACAAATGAAGCGAAAATTCGTGGACAAATTCGAAGCGATTAGCATATTGTCAATGGTTAATCGACCGAGTTTCGTCCATACTATTATTTAAAGTTTTACCCTCCTCCCCATGTTATATATTTAGGAGTACAGCCTTAAGCGTTTCGGTGCATAGCCGGCCGGGGAATATTTTAATGGAATCTGCCTGACGACTTTTGAAATTCAAATATATGAAAAAAAAATTATAGTCTTAAAAAACGAATGTTTTGGAGTGGAATAATGGATCAATCCATAAACACATAATGTTCTATGTTGTGACGAGTTTGCTGAATTGTTTTTATGTGGTAGTATGCACAAGACGTGGTCTTATCTACAGTAATTAATCTGGTTGGTCAAACAAATCGATTCAACGTACAAAAATAGTGCCCACCAATTACCGATTATCACTTTAAACTTAGATAGCTATATCATATACATTTTGAAATAATTTTAGGTTTGAGAAAATTATAAGTACCAAAATATGCAATGTCTTATGGGTATAGGTCTAATATCATATCAATACTATACAAAATATACAATAAGTTAGAAAATTGAACATTTTGTATATGGCATCACTATAAATATTAGTTTATATAATATTTTACTAAATTATTAGGTAATTTCTTTTAAGAGATTACACTTAATTGAATCTCATCAAGTTATACTTTTTAGTGAATACACTTAGGTACTCACGAAATACACCGCCGTAAAAATAAATACCACGACGTTCTATCGATATTACTTTCTTGATTTTTAATCGAGTATTGAAATGAAGATGGGTTTTTATTGATTAAATGGACTTGTTTAAAAAAAGCAGATTTCGAAATAAATAACGTGTTTTTTTTAATTTGTTGTAGATACAATATAACTGATACTAATATTAGTTTACCCAACCATAGCACGTTAATATATAAGACTATAAAACATCATGCCCGTAACCAGCAAAATGTTTTAAAATTAAATCATTTAAAAATGTTTTCAAAGAACTTCAAAATAGTTTTTGAATTTTTTAAATAGGTTTTATTACGTGTATTTTATGATCTTAAATAATTAAAACCATGATATTGGTTATACAACTTCTACAATAATTCCTATTAAATAAAATATAACTGAATTATTGAAAAAACTAAAATTGTATTGGATAGTAGAGTGGAACATTTACGGTAAACTTAGGTATAGTAGGTACTTAATAATAATTTTTAACAATAAGTAATCAAAAAAAAATATGTTAGGTAAGATCAGCATATTGCTAGTACAGACTACTAGTGTAAATAATATATTGTATATATATATATAGGTACCTAGGTAGCAGGTACTATCTACGAGTATAAATATTACGTTAATTAAAAACGTCCGTAGAGCAAAAACCGTCAAAACTTCTTCTACAATGTATAATATATTATGTAGGTAAGGTAGCCAGACAAGTAATTTATGAAAGTACAGAGCGTATAATGAACGTTTTTGAACCCGCAACGCGGCGTTAATGAAGTGTGAAAAAAAATCATCGTCGACCGAAAAAAAACCCTACAATAATAATAATGACGGAAGGCGATGATGCTCGAGCGGAGGAGTAATAATTTTATAGTTTAGCGTCGGTGCGCACTCGCGGGGTCGTCATTCCACCCACCGCTCTGTGTACCCCGTCCGCCCACCGACGGTGCGCGCCGTCAGTTTATCCCCTACCCACCCGCCGGCCCATTGCGAGAGAAATCCGAAAACGTTTTTCACGGTCCCTCACCGCCGCCACCGCCGTCGTCCAATTAGAGGCGCACTCGCCGGCAGAACACGGAGGACGCGGACAGCGGTCTGAAGATCCCCCTCTCGCATCGGCCCCGCGGGGACACGCCGGAGCGTTGAGCGGGCCCGTACCGGACGCAGCGGTGGCGGACGAAGCACACAGGTCCTTGCGCCGAATTTACGAGCCGTAGGTTAGTAGTGTGGCGGCGGAATATATTATTATTATTATTATTATTACAGTGAACGATGACGGTGGGGAAACTGAGGGTCGGAGGGAACGCCGCACAGATGGTTTTTGTTGTGTTTTCCTCGCAGAGTGGTGCGGGGGGCGCGCGCGCGGTACACTTCTACTACGGAGCGCCGTTGTCGTTTTGCCGATCAAAACATACCGGCACAACGGCAACGTCGCACGCGCACACACACACACATACACGCCGACAGCAGCTCTACCGTCTACGCTTTTACTACACGCGGCGCGTCGTCGACGACCGACTACGGGTACGTAACACGAGAGCCGTCGCTGCAATAAGCATACCGCACAGTAGGCAATCAATCACACCGCACCACGTCGCGTCATCAACCCCTCTCCATCGGTGTGCGACGAATTTACTTTCGAAATAGCACCCACCACGCCACTCCGCCTGCCCGATTTACACTCGCGGCGCCTTCGCGATTTTTAATAGTAACATCCATTAACATGCGCAAAATTTCGCAGGAAAAAAATACGGAAATTATTTTACATAATATGATAATTTTATGCAATATGGGGTAACCGTATGGCAGTAAATTTTACGCACATAGTTAACGTTGCCCCGGAATCGGAAAGTATAAAACACAGCGGTTGTTCTTTATGTTTTTTTAATTACTCTTTTCACTATATGCAACCACGCTTAGTGAGCCTTTAGATGGACAGCGCATGCTGTAAAATTAATGTGACCGGTGGGTTTGTCAATGGATAATTAAGGCACGGGGATTCTATGCAATCATTTTCACTTTTTAAAGAAAAGCTCCCAACACGTAAGGATATATCGGATCCTTTAATGCCTAATTGACATCGTTTATTCATTTGTGTATGACCTTTTTTAATAGAAAAACACAATGTTATTATACCGCACCACTAAGACTGTGATTTTATTTCAACTGTATACATATAGGCATATGTATAGGTATATTAAATACCCATACCGACAGCCATCTTTTTGCTTTAAAATTGTATTAGAGTTTAAAACTGTTGCAATTCCTTACCTACTTTAATTATATTTTTGTTGTATTTTTTTGTATTATATGTATTCTATGTAACAATAGTAAATAGAAAATAATAACAAAATACAAACTGTTAAAAGCGGTTAAAATCTTTATTATTACCTATTACCTATTTTTTTTTTATATTGTAACACTTTTTATTATGTTTATAAAATAAATAATAATCTCAGTATACCTAATAGATTTTTCCCATAGATTATCATTTAGCTTTTCAATAAATATATTACACCTATAAATAAAATAACTTGTCCAGACTGACTGATTGGTTCATCATTGGTTTTAACCCGTAGCCGGATCCACCGAAGCTATATGTGTATATGAAATTTGGTCAGTACTCGGTAAATTCGTTTTATGATGTAAAGACCCACTAAAAAATAATTTTTCAAAATTGGTATTTCAAAGAGGTCCTCAAACAAGGATTTTGAGCTTTGTGGTAGGTCATGAAATGAGGTACACTAAAACTGAGATTCACTCAAACTGAGATACAGGCAAGATTATTTTTAGCTAATATTATTATTTAGCTAATAGTACATAATAATAAAATATTATAGTATAAATAAACAACTTTAGTTAACTATGGTAAATGGTATAATATATAAATATTATGTACATTGTACATACTACAAATTTAAATAGATGTATGTAGCAGGTACTTATCGGTACTTATATAGTACAAAAAATACCCTCTTTAACTTTTTTTTCATAATTTATAGATAGGTTTAGTTCTAGTTAGGTATAATCAAATAGTTACATAAATATATCTATATATGAGAAATTAAAACATGCCACGTTGCCATTACAATATCACTAAACGATTCATCGTCATCGATGTGATCAGCCATGAATGGAATGATGAGAAATTAAGGTAAGTACACAAAATATTTAGTATACCTACGTCAAGTGTGCAAAGAGATGATTACACTATTTTAATTATACTATTTATACATTATAAGACAATGTGTCCGTAATTTATATACAAGTAAACCAGTATAGGTACCAATTCCTACATAGTACGTACTTATTATAAGTACATGAGATTATAGAGTAATGTAAATAAATATAAACTTAAAGTTACAATGATGTCTATATACTTACAAGAATGAAGACATTCGACGATGGATGTAGCGTCTACCAAGTATCCATGGCATAAAACGCAAATTAGTTGACGGTTAACGTCAGTCAGTTTTACTCTTCCACCTCTGCAGGGCACGACCGGCTCATCACCAAATAATTTTTGTAGCAGCCACGGTGGCGGAGGCGACGACGATGACGACATGGTGACGACCAGTGATGACGATAACAGTGTATCAGAAATATATGGTTTCAATTCTGTTGATGAATACAAAAAAAAAGTTAATATTATTATTATTATTCACATACTTATACAAACAACTCGTAAATATTACTATATGTGTAATATATTAGAAACCTATGTATAATGTATATAGGTTATATTACTTATATATACTTGTATATACCAATACCGTATATGGATAAAGACACATATCGTGTGTTTTCAGTGGTGGGGAGAGGAAAGCATACAACTGAAAGGATGGTTTCCGGACTAATGATGACTCCTGTGTGTGTGTACAAACACTAATAACACATTGGAGGAGGGGAACCCAGGGGTGAAACTACCCTAATCATACGAGTTCAGATGATGGGGAAAAAGGAAAACTTCTATTATACCCGGTGTATAGCCGTAAGGGAAACACAAAACTCTATATATACTAATAAGTACTGCCGAATTAATTTATTAGAAGGCATGCCGCATACGCACACAGACTTACGACAGGTGAACGGGTAACTTTTGGCTGTGGAGTCTCGGCACTTATGATACACACGCATTCAACATAAACGAGGACGATTTTTCAATGAAATATAGGATTCGGATCCGTTTGTGTGCATGTACACTGTACAGTGCAGTACACGTAAATAAGACGTTAACCTTGCCCGTTCTAATGTTCTACGTATACTTTTTCTTCTTTGTATTAAATGGTGGCCGCACAGTCAATGACAAACGGTCTATACAGTCAGATAATTTTAAATAAAAATAGCCAATGGCAATCGGTTCATTAATAAACACCTTGAGAATATATTATATTCAAACGCGAGCGTGTATGTACACACACTGCACAATGGAGAAAAATCATCGACCTTTAGAGTCTTTATACGTCGTTGGGCTGCGCGACAAGTCAATGGCATCAATACGCACGTAAAGATAAACCAAGTAGGTATAAATCGAAGTATAAATGTTTTAACAGGTACAAGATTCATATCGCATATTGGGATTTCTTTTATCGAAGTCTTGGCTTCAGTAATAATAGGCAATAATAAGGTGTTGTTTTTTTATCGATTTATTCAATTTATTCAATAACGTCTGTTATTATATTCGAGAGGGATAAAATCATTCGACTGCAGGAATAAGAACATACGCCAACAACAGCCCTGGCAAGCATTTTCACAGTGACTGAACATACTCGTGGGGAAGTTCGGGTCACGTAAGGTTTCCTCGTGCATGTAAATATAGGAAAGTCCAGGTGATACATCGAGAAAAAACCGATAACCGGTTTCATCCGTTATTACTGTTTTATAATGTTTTTATGGAGATATTCATAAAAGGCGAAAATCTCCAGTTTTCTTAGAAAATAATACAATTAAAATAAATGCATAGTTTAATAATTATACCATTGTTATTTGTGAAGTGAATTCGATGATATAACGTGGGCGTCAATTGAGTGAAAAAGGGTAATTCAAAGAAACCTTATGTATAATATTTCACAAAAGTGCTTAAGTCAAATCTATTTTCATTTAATTTTTCTTGTTTAATACATATTATATAAGTAGTGAACAAATGAAACTGCCTAATATTAACTAAATAAGGCCTTTGATGTAATATTGTAGAGGAAAGAAGAAAAAGAATTTATGGTTTTCTTTATGACTATACTATATTATAATATTACATATTATACAAAAAGAGGAATTTGAATAAAAGATTAAATAAAGATAAACAAAGTTTTTTAATGGGTTTTATAACAGAAGAACTAAATTATTGTTGTATAAGATGTATACATATAAGTATATATTATAATAGACGACAAAATAGTGAATAACTATTGACTATAAATAATAAATTTAAAATTTTGTTTAAAATTTAAATAAATTTTACTTGCAAAATAAGACATTTTATATCCATATATAATCACGCATATATTATATAATTTAAATAACCAATAATTACCGTGTTATTGAGTTTCGACTGCATATACCGTCTATATACTAATTATTAATATATTATATGTGTACCTATACATGATTAACAGTAATACATACTATTTTAGGTAGGTATATATAAGTAGAAACTAAAAATAAAAAATAATAATATATACCTATATTGTAAAAAATAATTGGGTATCAAAATCGAATGTACCTATACATTATTATTATATATAAGGTCCCAGTATAAATCCCTGTACAGTATAATATGTACTGTATATATTACATAATATTATATAATATAATATTTTAAATTATATACACGGAAAATGTATATGATGTCCACGCAGTACTTAAAATAATTACTTACTCTCCGTATCCACCATTGTCAATACGGTGTGTAACAAGAGTGAAGGAATGGTAGTTATATATATAATATGCAAACAATATATATAAAAGGTAGAAATGAACGTGTGACAAAATGCCCCTCCATTGTTAAGAACATTATGGGAGTGTACATAGTATAGATATGGGAACAATCTGATAATAAAATATATACCTACCTATATTGACATGCAAAATACTTATTTTAGAGGCAATTGCGAATGCAAAATATACGACAACGGCGAAGGTTCAGTGTGGATATATCATAGAGTATTGTGTAGTTATATAGGTACATATCATATATACACGATTTTCAAATACATTTTTCCTCTTGCTCCACATGTCGACGAGGAGAACACAATGAGTAAGTATACTGTGTGTGTGTGTGTGTGTGTGTGTGTGTGTGTTTAATATACATATATGACATATGTGTACCTTATATACATGCACTATACACAGCGCGGTGAGAGTATCAATAGGGGCTGCACCTTTTGTTTAACCATAATTTCCGGAACGGGAAACAGGCACACTGTATACAAGAGGGGTTCGTGTATCGTCTGGTTGCGTATACACTATACAGTAATGCGTGTATATATATATATATATATGTATATAGGAAACCGGTTGTTTTTAGAGCCCTGAAGAATGCGATCCGGAGGGGAGTAAACATAAAAAAAAACCAAATTAAGATACGACGGTCGAGAAAAAAAACGAGGCGTGATAATTTATAGTCATAAGGAATATGTTCGAAAAAATAATTTTGCAGTTTTGTATTTTTGAAACTTCTAGCAGAGTTGATAGCGAGGTTGATAGTTTCAATGTATTTAGCAATATCATGTATGTATATATATAATAGCAAAAATCGACGTGATAACAAAAACGCTTATATATAGCATGATATATACTGCGGTCATTTGTTTCTTTGGAACGTTATAAGTAATAATAATAATACCTAAATATAATAAACTTGATGGTCGTCGTCACTCGAAGACTATATAAGTATACTATACTTATTTATGACACTAACCCGATATTCACATAACAATATTATTGAATAATTCAGTCTTCTGATGAGTCACCGTAGAGTTTCATAATTATAAAATGTCTACAATGTGCCATTAGGTAAGTACACAGATACAAGTCATAGATCAACTCTCGAAAAGAACATAAAATGACAAGCTATAGACAACTATCTAACTCCCATAATTTTTTTTTTCATTTTTACCCAATTTATTTGAAAAAAAATTATCATTTATACCAATTAAACGTTTATTTAAAAAAAAAATAGAAGGACGACTCGTATTAATGTCATCGAAATACACACAAACGCTACCGCCAGATACAATCAGTATCCCTCCTACCGCGCCAATAATCATAAAGTATATAGACATCACTATCAGGAAAACGCGTGTCTTTTTCCGTCACGTGTACTAGCGGAGACTGACAACCAACACAGACGCCGCACCATGGGGTAAAAGTGTTACCAACTGTGTGAGATAAACAGCGATGGAGTGACTGGGTGAGTGGAATGAGAGGGAAAAAGAGACGGTCCCGAAACTGCAAAGTGTAAACAACTCCCCCTTCCCGACGTCAATCTGTATACCTACGCACAATATATTACCGTCTTATATAGAATATGATACCTACGTAGACACCTATATAATAATTAATGTATAATAATAATAATATAAATGTGAGCGTGAATTGCTAAAAACTAAAGAAGGCACGAGATAATACAACAATAATCAATTTGAACTTTGCAAACAACAGGATAAGCCCGGTGACTTGAATATCAATAACGAATAGACATATACCAATGCAGATATGTCTATACGTGGGGAAGGACTATCCTCGGGATGAAGTATCCCCCTGTAGCGCCGTGATTATGAACAAAAAAAAAGAGGTATGTCTATTCGTAGGCACAAAAAAAAAGTTGAAAATATTAGATCGTGCCTACAATACATATATATTATGTACATAAGGAGAGCCTAATACTAGGTGATCGGTGAGTATGTATTAGGTAATTATATTATACTAAATACCTACCATATTATAATATTTATGAAGTTAAGAGCCGATAAAGAGTTTCCCACGGCAACAACCGGTCCACGGCACGTCAGGGGTGGGGAGGAAAAACCGTTTGATTGAGAAACAAAAAAAAAAATACGAAAAAAAAGTAGGCAATAGAACTGCGGACAAAAAGTCGACCGGTGCCTCACACAGTCTACACGGGGGAGGGGGAGGGGTGACGGAAAAGAGTGAAAAAGAGAATAGGGTGAAAGAGAGAAAAAAATAATAGGGGGATATAAATTGGCCTTCATTGAATGGGTACGGCGGCGGCCGTGCGCGGGACGCGGTGAAGGGAGGAAGGAAACCTATGGGTAACGGCGGCGAGTGAATGAGCGCGGCGGGAACGGGCGGCGTGTGAGTGGCGCGGCAAGCAAGGAAGGCGGGTGGGTGGCGGGCGGTGCGCGGAGGCAGCATTATATTACACACGAGACCATGTCGGGGTTTCACATGCGCTACACGCACACACGCACACGCGCACACGTAAACGCACACGCACAATCAGATAGAGGGGAACCGCCAGCGTGTGCGACGTTGCCGTTTGTGTCGGTGCACGAGTTTTCACCGTTGTCGAAATAGACAAACACAAACGACCGCCGCCGCCGCCGTGTTGGCCGTTTTTTCCCCTCAGCTCCGACGCAATACTGCGGCTGGACGATTAATTTCAAGTCACATCTTCATCGATACAAATATTATGTTATAGTCATTATTGTATATTTTTTTTACTTACCACCACGGACGCCCCTGACGACTGCCGACGAGCATAATACTCTCGCCTCAAACTGTAATGATAACAACGATGATACGGTAGTAAGGACGCGGTTATAGCACACTAATCAGTTCGCACTACACCAAGTAAAAACGAGCACTAAACACTGCGAAACGAGTTAAGAACGCACAGACGACTGACACTGCGACGCGGCGGCGGCGACAGCGGCTTCGAGTGAAACGCACGGAGAAAGGTCGGGCAGACGTGACCGCGCGACACCGGACTAGAGACTGACGCGGAACCAGACCGACGCGGCAGCGGTGGTCGGGAAAAGGGTCCCGGGCCGCCGGCTGGGTGGGGGAGAAGGGGTCGCCGGGCCCCGATTGGACCAGCAGGCCGACGCCCCGCCCCGCCGCCCGGTCAGCATTGGCCCGGTGACGTCACGCCGCGCTGACAATCGGAGGGGTGCAAGGCGGCGGCGGCGGCCGTGACAGCCGTTGGGATTTCGGCCCCCGCATAGAATTACCCGCCAAGGCTCGTGAATTGTCGCACACAGTCGCATGTATGTATATCGATTTTTTTTTCACTGCTCTGCGCGACGGCCCCCACGCGTCAAAGTCACAGAGACACAGTCCTATTTTAAAACTGCCATCGCCGCCCCTCCGCGTCCATTCTATACTCGTACACACATTATTTATAGGCAAAACGTTTTACGCGTCTTTTTAAGTACATCGTATAAGCCATTGCGGATCTGATGACGCTTCGAACGGACATTTTCATTTTGGCCCCGCTGCACTGCTGTAGTAATGCGCACGGTTCGGGGTCACTTGAAATTAAATTAATGGGAGGCTGATTGGCAGTCGATCAGTTCATGTTTAATTATAACTTTAAAATCCAGTTTAGTTCGGTCCGGCTTCAATATTTATATATACCTCTATAATACGTAATAATATATTATCGGCTCGTCCTGCAAGTCCCAATTATGATCTGTTATAATATATAAGAATTTATAGCTGTTCTATCTTATCATGGCACAACCAGTAGGTATATATATGTATAATATAAATGATTTCAGTCTAGATCATATTTTACACATATTTTTAATTTATTAAAAAAAAATTCGAACGATTTGGCCATTTCTTCTTATAATTCTATTTTTGTTTTCAAAAGGATTATAACTAATGAATACCTACAAATGTTTACTTATATAGGTACATAGATTATATAAATATACGTATAATGTATACCTAGTTGTCCACTTCTTTTGGATTAGTTTATACATAGGTATAACGATAAACCCAATGGATAATAATCGGTATTCATGTACTATGCAGCGGTCTTCCGTATTTTACCGTTTGCCGTAATACGACGATTGATGACGGTAGATTGTTACGACCGCAGACGGAAAAACACGGTAAAAGAATAGAAATACGCCAAAACACATATAATTCCACTTGCTGTCGTAACAATCTGTCGGTTACTCTGTTACCTACTTAACGCGGTGTTGCATAGAAAATCGAGGGATACGTATTCAAGTTTATTTTGTCCTAGCGCATATTATAGCGAGCGAGTGGCCAAGCATGCATCACTGTATATTACGGCAGATGGGAAAAAAATGGTAGACCTCGTACGATTTGAACACCTAATATTGTACATTGGATCGCAAGGTAATAGTTTGCAATGTTCAGATATATATACAACTGTATGCCTTATTCAGGTTTGCTTCATATACTATCGGTCCAGTAAAGTTTAAAGTGCAGAATGAAATAAAATGTGCAGGTTTGCTTTACATTTTTAAAATTATGTAATCGGTCCATGTACTTAGTTTATTCAGTCAAAGCTCTGCAGATAACAGATCTAGTTGATTTACAAAAATATACACATTGAAATTTATAGACTAATAATAGAACACTATATGTACAGGTCTAAGTATGTATATATAACTGTATAATATATATGTATTAATGTATTCATATATTATATAAATATAATACTATATGATTAACCGCGTTCACTTCGTTAAAAATGCCAACTCTTATAGTCTTCTATATTATTCTTATAAACTTCATTCGATACTCTATTTATAATACAATATAGGTTCCGCTTAATGTGATCAACCGTTTATTAGAATCAAAAATGAAAATCCCAAACCAAATTGTATGTTACTAATGTTAAATTGACCTTTTATTAGAATCACTAAGTACTGGATAATTGAATCACTTTTATGAACAATATTAACGTTTTTATGGTATTTTAAACTGATTAAGTTATAAAACTTATTTTATTTTTAAACTTATTAGTATGACAGTATATATCGTTGTACGTTATTATGTTATTCAATTATCTTTGTGCGTCGTGTACTTGTGTCATTTATTATGTATGTTACATTAAATATGCAATTGTATAAAAAGATTGAATCATGAAAAAAAATTTGTAAATGTTTTATAGAATCAACCGGTTATTAGAATCAAAATGACCTGCACCAAAGTGATCACATTAAGCGGAACCCACTGTACTGGGCCGAAACACCGGTGTAATGGTGTTCAAAACCAAAAATTTTCTACTACCAGTTCAATCTGTAACCATTTTTTTGTAAGATTTTCGATTTCCATCGACCGTCGTGGATCTCAAAATATTCTTGAGAACATCACTTTAAAATGCGAAACCTGTGAACTTATTTCTTAGTGTACGCGCTTACATAATATAATGGTCCGAATGAACATTTAAAGTCTCAACATAGGCTCCTGTTGCTTGATACTTATCATAGCTTATAAGCTCTATATTTAATAAACACAAGTTTAAATATTATAAGTCAATGAACAAAATTTTATAAAATTATTAAAAAAATTACGAAATGACAAAGATTGTGGTCAAAATCGACTGCAGTTTATACATATTATATAGGAATGACTTTTTTAGCGTACGCTGATCAGTCAGGACACGTTTCAACGTTAGATTATATATTATAATATTTATTCCAGTTGGCTTTGGGAATGAGACTCAAGTGTGATTATGCGAGCAGTATAAATTAACAGGTATAGGTGAACCCCGTGAGGTGCATACGTAAATGTATATGACTATAACTATATAACTTCAATTTTTTTTTTTTTTTGAAGGACTTGTGCACTGCGTGTTTGATAAGCAACCAACATTAATTATGTCATAATTTTGCTCATCCGATTCAGATGATCGATTTTTCTATTTTCCATGCTTGAGGCGTAAAAACCGACCAATCGAGTTTGATGTTTGTGAGGTGCGTACTATAATATCGTCTTAGTGTAAACTTTGTTGACAGAATTATTGTTATGATTTATGGTACATTACAAATAAGCTTACCATGCGATCTATTATCATAATATCATACACATGTATGATGCACACAATTTTTTTCATCGTATTTTGTTTGTAATAGTTTAGAAAACTATTTCTTGGGGTGCCCAAAGCCCGAACGAAAGTTTCGTGGCGATCGAGTGAATAGTGTTGGAATGAATAAAAGACAAACAATCAAACAGGCATACATTGGCTTACATATACATATTATAAACAGATATTGCAATAATAATTATGTCATTCTTTGAGTTTGGTTGGGAACTATACTGGCTATTAGAGCTTCTATAGTATTCTATTAAAAAACATTTTATATATTACATTTTTTCTTACAATATTATTATTCTATACATCATCTTGTTTAACAATTTATTCTATTAATGGGTATTAATCTGTAATCTTCATTTTTTAAATTTTATTTTGGTTATTTTTTCTATAAATGTCAATAAAAAGTTAAGCTGGTTCAAAAATCTTTGAAATACAAGGTTCCTCATAAGTAATAAGTATTTCATGCTGACACCAAATAATTTATAAAAATGTACTATTACATTTTTTTTAATAGATATTGAAGTTCAAATTTTGAAATAATTTTGGAATACATATAAGTATACTATAATATACAGCAAAAGCTATTATATAATAGTTAAATATTATTTATATTATACATGCATTATTGGTTCTCAGAATAAACTAAATCAACATATACCGTAGTGTTAGTAATATAAAATAAATTACATCAATAACAGTATTGATATCATAAAGTATACTTAGTTATACTTTTACTTCAGTTACCTATATATAACTGCCTGATTCAATTAATGTATTTTAATTTTTAAATATGACATGGGTATCAATCATATTAATTGAATGACAACATACATTTTTAATACCATATTCCAAATAAGCTTGTTCTAGAGTTCGGAAGGTAAAAGTCTCGGAGTTTTTAGATCTATAAAAATCAAATTTCGGTCAAGTAGCTTATAAATTATAATAAGCATGTACTTTTGTATTTAAAGTGTAGATGAGCAGAGTCTTTTTATAATACATAATTGTTTGTGCATTTGCTAGTATAGGCGCACGCTAATCTCCGGACAACGTATCCTGCGATCGGCACCAAATCTTGCACATTGATTGAGATTAGAGAGGAGTGTTTATATATAGCCCCGTTTTCAACTTATTTTTATTTCTATAGAATATATGATAGCTTACATAATAAGAAATATTGTTTTGGATTACAAAAATTGAATATTATTTTATTTATGCCATTGCAGGTTACAGAAATAAAAAAAACTTGTATAGGTATAATCTATAAAAATGTTTGTAGCTTATATATTATACTCAAGAACCTCCCGACCGTCGATTTTGACGAAAACGTCAGAAATTATTTTTAAAGATATCAGACAAGTTTAGGGATTAGTTTTAACTACGTTAAAAAATAAATCAAGTGCTATAATTCCAATCCTCCACAGTCGTGGATGCCCAATTTATAGTTGAATTTTTTCACAAAATGACTTATTGCCGATTTGTCCGTGAACTGCAGGGCACTAAAACTGAGATACTCCTAAATATAATATATATATACATACATATCATATATAACGCCAAATTTTATTTTTTCATTTTTTGCCGGGTAAATTCGTGCTATTCAGTAAGTGTTATATAATTAATTTAGATATAGGTACTAAACAGAACAAACACATGGTGAAATAACATTTTACATTTTGCAAATATTTATACCTATACAACCTACTTACATAATTATCGAATAAAATATAATCTATGGTAACAGCCGAGTATCACTTACATGTGATTATTAAAACTTAATAACAGTACCAATTGATTTTTATTATTCTGAAATGCTATAAAATAAAATGGATGAAAATCTGACGAGTATGAACATGAATCCAGAAGCGGCGGGCGACGGACCTATAAACGGAACCAGCATGCCGATAAACAGAGTTTTGAGGGTACGAATTCTGGTTCACGGCAATGGCGCTGGAGACCCTGGTATATTTTTGACCATCAATCGTATAAGAACCACAGCCCCATTATTGATGATTGATGCTGGACGGGCGGCCATATAATCACATATTATCAAATATTATCTTTTGCCGCATATTTATAAATATGTTTATGGAACACGTAAACAAAAATATACAAAATATAATTTATACAATTCTATTAACTATTGTAAAATAATAATACCAATCACATATTATATGTAGAATGTAGATATAGTAGATACCTACCTTAAGATAGTACATGTACCTACTAAAACCAAATTTTGTACCCGTTCTGCAGTATTATTCTAATATTAAGTAATAAAAAAAAAAAACTATACATTAACTCCACATTATATATATATTGCTTAATATTAAGTCTATATGTTTAGTTACGTCTATTTTGCTTCTATATGAATTTTTAATTTAGAATATTGAAATGGAACCAAACCATATAACTACAATAATCCGTTATTTTATTATATCATATTTTACTAATATATATCATGCATAAACATATAATATTTGCTGTTATAGGTACTTAATACTTATTGTAATATGTAGGTTCCTAAATCTCGTATACGATTTTAATGTTATAAACTATACATATAGCCATATACCTAACCTATATAGTACCTACCTGGACTTATCTACGATACCTACCTTTCATAGGATTATGTATTCTATATGTTTATTATATTTTAGATAACGCAACAAAAGGATCATTGTATGTGTAATATAGAATATAATTATAGGCATAAATTTAATTATATTTGATGCAGATAAATGTTATAAAATAATTCTTATCTAATAATAAGTATATCGGAAAACTTACCTTTCATTAAACTTTAGAGCATACGATTTTTCAGAATAAAAATACTTTTAGATTGGTATATTAATTACCCATATATGTTCTTGAACATGTCAAAGACAATTGTACACAAACAAAGTAGGTATAACATATAAATTTAAAAAAATATCAGCTTATTATCACTAATATACAAAATATTGCGTACGCAAATAAATTACTATACGATTTTTTTTTTTTAGAATTTTAAAGTTAACATAGATAAAAATAAAACCATGTACATTATTATTATTATTATTATAGTTATATAATAAATTTATCAAAATAAGATTGTTGGAACTATCAAAATTTAAAATATATCTATGAACTATATTTTTTTTAATATACCTATTACCTATATACAACGTAAAATAGAAATATAGTGTCGATCAATAAGCCCATTTCTATTTACTTCTAGAAGGTGATCGTAAATTCGAATTGGAAATTAAACTGTTTAATAATTTTAATAGAATCTTCTCTTGTGGATTTAAAACATGATATCCGTTAGATTTGTAAGTTGTAGGATTAAACAATGAATTAAAATGAGAGTGAGATGGCGAACAAGATGCATGATTTGGCGGACAATGCTTTAATGGGATATGCGAATGTGGATGGGTCACAGGTACACTACAAGGTTTTGGTTTTGTACTATGGATTAGTCGTAGACAAGGTGAATGGATCTTATTAATTGATGTAGAAGTACATGGTGGAATAGAATAGTGTGGTGTGGATATTGGTATATTGTCATTTGGTATATTGTCATTTGGTGTGTTATCATTTGGTGTGTTATCATTTGGTGTGTTATCATTTGGTGTGTTATCATTTGGTGTACTATTATCATTTGGTG
Source organism: Myzus persicae (assembly GCF_001856785.1). Taxonomy (NCBI): domain Eukaryota; kingdom Metazoa; phylum Arthropoda; class Insecta; order Hemiptera; family Aphididae; genus Myzus; species Myzus persicae. The sequence continues at coordinate 826,174 of NW_019103856.1, forward strand.
TATCTTCAGTTGGTGAATAAACTGTTGGCGTAACGGTAAAGTCACTCGGTACACTGGGTGTTTCTGTAGGATTGTCCGTCGCTGGTGGATTATAAGGTTCGCTAGATGTGGGAATAACTTCAATTGATGGAGTATTGCAGCTTACATTTTGAATTTTGTTTAAAAAATAGTTGCAAAACCAATTATAAATAATGGATTTGTGTGAATGCCCTAGAAGAGAATCACAAAGAACATTATTTGAGTTATTTGTATTTCCGGCTATAGAGTTACAAGGATTAGTTGAAGTGTTTTTGTTACCAGGAAGAGAGTTACAAGGAGTATGTACAGTATTAGTGTTACCGGGTAGAGAGTTACAAGGAGTAGGTGAGGTATTAGTGTTACCAGGTGGAGGGTTACAAGGAGTAGGTGGGGTATTTATGTTACTGGGTAAAGAGTTGCAAGGGGTAGGTAAGGAATTAGTGTTACCGGGTAAAGAGTTGCAAGGGGTAGGTAAAGTATTAGTGTTACAGGGTAAAGAGTTACAAGGAGGAGGTAAATTGTTCGTATTGCCGGGTAAAGTGTTACAAGGATTAGGTAAGATATTTGTGTTACCGGGTATAGAGTTAAAAGAAATAGGTATATTGTTTGAAATACCTGGTAAAGGGTTAAAATCAATTGATGTGTTTGTGTTACCGGGTAAAGAGTTACACGGAACAGGCGAGTTATTCGTATTACAGGGTAGATTATTAGAATGATGAATCGTTGAAAATGTTAAAGGCATCTGAAAACTAAATAGTGGTGAAATAATCGAAGTTGTGTTTTGTCTAATTTTTGTTGGTATCAGTGGTACCAGTAAACTAGAAATTAATTTTAATGGTAACTTAAATAGACTAAAGGAATCGGGTGGCAATCTGTTGGTTGTGCGTGATGAGTTAGTTACTGTAGACGTCACTTTTTGAACAGTTGATGATGACTTAGTGGCCGAAGACGATGATTTTGGAACAGAAGACGGTGATTTTGGAGCTGAAGATGGTGGTTTTGAAACTGTAGATGGTGAGTTTATGATTGAGGATGGTGATTTTGAACCTGAAGCTGGAGATTTTGAAGCTGTAGATGATGATTTTGTAATCGATGCTGGGCGTCTTAAAATCCAGGGCGATGTTGGTTCCGATTCCAGCTGAGGCAACGGTCTTAACGAAATACATCGATATTTTTTGGGTTGTGTTATGGCTTGCATAACCTGCAAATAATAATTAAATTAATTAAATGCTTATTGCACCTGTACATAAAAAAATGTATGTGATATTACAATATATTATGTTGATTTATTTAAACAATTTTATAATACATATAATTGTTATAACAAGAAGTGTGTAGTAGTTTTTGTGTGAGTTCAAAATATTTCTATGTACCTAAGTAAAAATCAAAGTACGAAATTTTATATTTCAAATTACTTGCAGCTAACAAAAGGCTGATTTTTTAAAATGTTGAACATACAATTAGTAACATGCTTTGCAGGGTTAACATTGTACAAAAAACCTGTGCGATTTTTGCTTCAAATTGTGTATAATTTGGCTAATTTTATGTCAAAATATATAATTATAATATAGCCTATATAGATAATATATAGGTACGTGTACCTACACACATCGTAGCTATAAATCAGCTACGTAAATTTTAATTTTTTTTCTTGGTAGCGCTGGTTTGTATTCCTATGTTCTTCATTTTGGATATATTCTGCATAGTAATTATTTAACTATTATATATATTATAGACTATAGTAGAATTCAACAAAAAAAAGTATGGAGAAGTGAATACAGCTCTGGTGCAGTACTGTAAGTGTTGGGTGGGCCACTGTAATGGATGGGTTAAATTTTAATTCAACTGTTTAGAAGATGGTCTGTCAGCCTTATGTTAAAATCATATTTTAAAATTTCCAAAAAAAATTTAAATCGTTACTCTCCGTTTGAATAATAAATTTTGTCCGAACTTAAACTTAAATATCTATTTAAAAAATACTGTGTAAATGTAGTTTTTAGATGTTTTTGTTAAAGTTAGAAAAACTTATGATGCTTCTTATATTAAATTTTCAATCTATATAAGATATAGAAACAACATTTTTTATGAATTTCTAATTAAAAAAATTATTTGAAAATTATTGTAATTTTGACGATCTTTGTAAAAAATCTAAGTTTAAGTACTTATAAAAAATATTCAAGATTTAAACTCAACTTTTTTTTTTAATATCCACTAATAGTAACTTATGAGGAACCTATATGACATTTTTAAGTTTTTTGAGCGGGCGTAGTTTCTTATCGAAATAATGTTAAAAAAATTAATAAAAATCAAAATGTATTCTTATGATTATAAATAGCTCAAATAGACTCAACATATTTTGAAAATGTTATGGTGCATAGAAAATGATAATACAAGTATTCAGTGAATTTTTCATATTGTATCTTTGGTAATTTTTTTTTCAAGTTACACAAAGAATCAAATTTGAAGTTGAAAATCTAAGCATTATTTCGACTAGTGAACACAGACACAAAAAAACACATAATTGTAAAGCCAATACATCCATGGTCAAAACTGCTCAAAATTTATAATTATTTGAAATTTTACCACATGTAAGTATATTATGGCATTTATGTAATATTTTTAGTCCTATGTAGTGAATACCAACGTTCATTTATAGAGGTTTATTTAATTATGGCGATTTATTTGTAGTTCCTATACTTATTTAATTTTTTTATTGATATAAATAGCAAATTGTATAAACGAATTAAATTTGTTCTAATTTTTAGTGAATATTTTTACATTTTTAAAAGCGTATATTTTAATGAATTTTAGTACTAAAAGCCCCTGGACCCTGATAATAAATATTAAACTACAATATAAAACATGTATAGATATTTATAAAGATTTTATAAATGAAATTTGAAAAATATAAAATTTACTTGCGAGTAAACATATTATGTATAGGTATACTGTTACTGTGTACTGAATAGTCTATAATAAGTACATAAAATAATATAGGTAAGCAATTTAGATACCTAATTTGTCATATTTTATTATTTTCTCTATTTATAAAGTAAATATACTATATATAATATATAGGTTGCCTAATGATTGGACTTTGCATATTTTATCATATATGACCTATTGATATTTGATTCTATTACAAGGACCTAGACACATAACGATCTTAAGGTATTAAACTATTTACAAAAACTTAGACACTAATCATATATTATTAAGATATAAAATAATTTAAAAAGTAATACCCTCCTTAAAACAAATTAATAATTAGTTATCACACCAATGGTACACACACTCACCTATTTATTTTTATCAGAGCATTTTATGCCTTAATGTATGTACTAATAATATTATTAATCATTTATAACCATCATATTATAGGTACATAGTGCTTAATAATATATGAAGCGTCAATTTAAGTTTAAAAATAAGCCTCTATAATAAATTGGTGATAATAGTTGAGTGACTCAAGTAACTATGACTATACCTACGAAGTCCCTTATTATAATGTTCATTTGACAATTGTTATAATATTCTCATTGAAAATTTGAATGTGAATATAATTCCCTTTAAAAACAAAAGATAATTTTTTAAGAAGTTAATTTTATTTCATGGGAATTCGTAGTAGAAACATTACTATAAAATAATCACTGAAATGTGTAAAAATTGTGTAACTTTACATAAAATGACAACTGTGTGATGGTTAAATTAATTGCTTAGGTAAGCATACACCTACTATGAGAGCTTAGAAACTAAAATCTATAATAATTGATTATATATGACTGTTTTTGAATGACTTGTATGGATATAATAAACATAGTGTTAGTTAAATTTTACTTTGTATCATGTATTACTAAACTGTTCAATAAGCCGTTTAAAAAATTGACATAACTAATTACATAAATGTAAAAGTTCAGACTATTAACCATGTATTGCGGTTAGCCTAGAATAGAGTACGATCTAAATATATACTAAATTATTATGCATATAATAATAATACGAAAGTTGTGATGACAATTGAATAGTTTATTTTGAATATTTTGAAATTAATACAAGGTACTCAAGTTATACCTAATATATTTATAAAATACATATAAAAATGTCTTCTTATAAAATGTCTTCCAAAACACATATTTTGTTACAACCTATGTCAAACATATAAAATCACTTAAACTATTTAGGTAGATGTCTATAATATAATATACAATGTAATTATATAGGTAAGTTACGTTTTTACGTACCTGGGTAGAGAACAAAGCAGTTACTAGTATGACACTGAATGGAGTCATTGTGAAGTTTGACAGTGAATTGTATGGTGCAACGATTTAAGTATGCATCGGTATCACAAGTGTTTTGATATCTGGGCACGGACATTCTCTAAATTATATCATATTATATCAGTTATTATCAGTGATACGATTGTATGTTACCGGATGTCATTGTCATATTACATCATACCACAATGACCGTGCTAAACGGCGCTGACCGCTGATTTCGCCAAGGACTTGGAAGAATCGTATTTATATATATATAGGCACACTGCCGTATTTATAGGGTTCATAATAGTTATATAGATAAATGTCTTCATAAATACATTAATAATTGTGTTCTTGTGCTGATTAATTTTATTTTTCGAGCATCGTCACACGTCAGTATATAACCATCATGCAAGTAGGTCGTTTGTCTGGTTTTACGTGTATAGAAGAAAACACAATATATTCACGCTCTATAATACTACGCCGCAAATCCATATGCTGACGTGATGTTTTTTTTTTCGCACAATATTGTTTACAGTTTTACACGTGTGATTGCATGTGTTCACCGTTCAGTCGAGAGAGTATATTTATCGAATTTTTAGAGCGTAAAAAATAATATTGTTATAATGTCATGACATTCCTGCAAAGCTTTAAATATTATACATATAATATAAATATTTGTGTATACACACCTACGTCAAAAAATTAATATGTTGTACTTCTACAACTTAATAGATTCGATAATCTGTTCAGTCTAAGATGAAGCTAGAAAATGTCAACGAATTCAATAACAACGAGTGCTTAGGCGTTTTATTTATTGACAGTTGGTGACCCGTACTGAAATTTAAAGATGTATGTTTTTCACATTAATTTACGTCTAACAGTTTTCGTGCGTCTCCGATTCGGAAAGACAGCATTCTATACATTGCGACACTATTGTTTCAAAATTATACCTCGTAATTTATATCAGAGATTAATGTAATATATTAATGGCTCATATATCATATCAACCTGGTTTATATAAATAAAGATAAATAATAATTAATCAACGACACCGCAATTTGCCCTTCACACGATAATTCATCATTATGAATTTATGCGTATATATTTCAAAAAAATTCTTCAGACACGTTATCAACCGCACAAATTTGTATAGAACAAAATATTCTGATTTCTGGTTTCGAAATTAAAAATCTCATTACAAGTATGCACTATGCATATCATGTGCGTAGTACATAAAATACATTTCATTGAATCCAGAATGCCGAAAGTTCCTATTATATAGTATACCATTTTTTCAATATTTCTTGTATCTGTGACCTGTGTAGGATAAAAATTAAAAATATAACTTTATTTTAAAACATAAATACAATTTACGGTTAAGCTAGGTAGGACGTAGCCAGATAGGTATTTCTTACTTTAATCTAACTATTAGTGTAACTATTCAATATTGTAAAATGTAATATATAATTAGTTATATACGACTTTCTATTACGAGTATTAGTTTGATCTTAGAACCTAAAGACCAAGTTTATTACTCAAATACCCACCTATATATATTTTTATCATGTCAATAGTATACTTCGTTATAAGATAATATTATTGACATTAATATTGTACAGTTAAAAAAACAAAATATCTGACATTACGTTATTAAAAATATATATATATTATATTATAAACTGGTTGATTAAAAACATAGTACCTAAGTAAATTGTATTCGTTGTAAAAGCACGTACATTTCGTAATAGCTATATTATATTCCAAAATATGATATCAACACTCGTATAAACAAAACCTCAATATGGTTATCTCGTCCTGGAAAATACTTGTAGAAAAACACATTTCAAATTACATTATTTATATTTTATTAAACGATAATCCGAATGTTTTGTCTCGACAAAAACTAAGATACAAGTATACTTCCATGAAAAGTAAGTATAATAGATAATATAAAAAATCAACATTAATAAACGGTTTGTAAGCGTAAGCAATGTCCCAAACGTATAATACTGTAGTATAAAATATCGATCATCGGTACACGTAGCGATCTATATATCCCGATCCAATCACGGTATATACAATCGATATAGATCATTGGACGATTTGTGCTTGACACGAATGCCTTTAATAAATCGTTCGATCCCTATAATTATTATAACGCACAAACGCACAGTATAGTATAATATTATAGACGTTCATAATCAAGCCCGGATGTACGATGATCGAAAGTACGACGAGTGTCGGGGGACTGATAATTATTGCACTCGAATACATCTCTGCCGCGCCCGAAAAAAGTTATTCGTAAAGCATTCATACTCCCTATAGGCTACACGACTATATATACATATTATACGATTATATTCTGTACAGAGACGACGAGTGTGAAATACACACACACACACACACACACACACACGCACACCGCATATAGTATGTACATATATATAATAGTATATCGATGACACACTTACACACACACTGGCAAGCACATATAACATTACGCGGATATCGATCAATATACATTTGTCCGTGTATTTCGCGTTTATAAGGGCACGAAGACTGCATACTATAATACACGAGTACACGACCCTCGCCGCATACACACACACACTCACACACACACTCACACACACAATGCGCACACACATCACCAAACATGTATATAATATATATTACACGTCATGTACAGGGTAAACGCCTTCCGGCCTTCAGCAAAATCCGCCTAAAAACCATATTATAATAATATATTAATATATATATATATAATATATACATATATATTGTACGAACGACTGTCGGAGGGGGGTCTTGATCCTCTGTGTGCGGTGTGCATGGTATACAATATTATATTATAGGCGAAGGGGACACACAGAAATTCGTTGTTTACGCACCGCCGTATCCTTGACTACTCACGCCCTCTCACTCGCACACACTCCACACCCGCTCACTCGCTCGCTCGCTCGCTTTATAGCCAAACTCCTCTCCTACGCGTGCATCGTCCGACACTCGGTGACGTCACGTTCGTATACGTATGTACATAACACAGCACGTCATTATCAAATACCGCGCAGCCAGTACAACAGATGACAATCGCATCCCCACCGCACCACGAACACCCCGCGATCATGGCCCATCCGCAATGCATTATTATTACTACTGTTATTATTAAATACGCCTACTGCTCCCCATTGTACCTATAATAGTTCCCTTCGAGTCTGGCGCGTCTCTTTCACCCGTTGACCGCTAAAATAAAAAACCATAACAATGACCGTATAATAATATAAAGTAAGCATGCATAAATGGTATGCAGAGAAAGGATGCATTACGAAAAATCAAACACCGATGATTTTTCAGCGATTTTCCACTGTCGTATGCAATAGGTATACCATTAAAAGGAAAGAGGTTTTTCGTTTCATGGACGTAAACAAAATGCGGGTACATCAATGGGTTTATGTATAAATGTAGGTATATAATGCCATGTTTGTTCATTTTTGTGAACTATATTTTGTATCCGACTACTTGTGGTTGTGAGTACATATCGTATAATCATTGTGTATCGTTAATTAAAACTCGTCCCCGGGGGCTGTCTGCAGAAGAATTTCACATATTTATAAATATGTATATATAACATGTGTCTACACTACACTACAATACTATATAGGTATGATACACGCCGTCTTGAAATGATATATAATATAGTACCTACATATATATACGTACATAATGTTGTGCTGTATAATATGTAAGTGTATATAGAAAACCTGAAAACCTGTTCGCTGGTAGCGGCGCGTTGATTTTGACGATCGGTTGGCCCATACCAATTCGGGTGGGTGTAGAGTTATGCGAGTAAAATATGTTATGTACAATGTACATGGTATAGTGCGGTATGTCGTATGTAGGTACCTATACCTTGAGTCGTATATATGTTGTAACGTACAAAAGTATAAATACAATGTTCAAAAAAAAACCATATGCCATGTGCGCCGTATGCATGTGCAGTAGAGCTATATAAGATTTATACATATTATATAATTATAATGGTATGTTTTTATTTGCAGCGTCCTACTTACAAATTTAGTTAGTTTTTTATTTATTTATTTTTTTTGCTTGTCTGTGAACACGCGATAAGTATAATCGAAAATATGCTTGGGCTTTCAACTTCAAATATGGTTTTTGGTGTAACGCTTGAAGAAATCACCGTAGATATACATGCCATTTTCACTGACTGTTTATTTCAGCATTTCCTACACCATAAAAAATGTTTAAATATTTTGACTCATGTTGGCTCATTTAATGGCGCATATACAATTTTCGATTTGTATTGGTTTTCTTTAATTAATGCCGATAAAAACGTGTTTGCTAAGTAAAAAAAAACATGTAAATGTAATAGATAGTTCCTCGTAAGTTGTTGTTAGTGGAAATTAGAAAAAAAGTTTAACTTAAATCCACGATATTTTTTGATGAGCGTCTGGAGTTAGAATCTCGACAAATTCGTAAAAATTATTTTGAGTTATAAATTTATAAATATTTTCATTTTAATATTTACAATTTGAAATTTTAATTCAAGATTTCCAATAGGTTTTTCTACCTTTATCAAAAAAAAGAACTTTTAACTGAAACCCAAATTACATTTTATGAGGGTTTGAGGTTCAAATTTTGACAAAATTTATTAAATTCAAAATTTACAAATTATTTTGTAGTTAAAAACTTATAAAATGTTCAACTTTTATAGCCAAGGATTAAAAATTTAAAACAAGGTTGCAACTACTGTAAGTAATTGATTCTGTAACCAAAAAATCTGAAAAATATATAAACACAGTTTTTTCATAGCTATTTTAAGTTCAAATTTGGATGTAACAAAGAATTACGATTTTAGTTATTTTGTTGTAATTTGATAATATTATTCGTGCGCACCTATTTGAAACTTTTAAAGTAGGTATACTATTATATTTTAAACACATCACAATAACATTTTCTATTGTAATTTTTTCAACAAATATGAATTTACACTACTATAGTTCTAATGCCTATTATATAGTAAAATAAATTACTTTAATTACAATAATATCATAAATATACCTACTTAATAATATTATGGGCTGACAGATAGTTTTCGCTTCAGAATTGTTTTTTGTATGCAATGATATTATATCATTGAATTCAAATTTAATACATCCATTACAGTGACTAATTCCTAGACACGTTATGTACAGCATCTATATGTTCCCCAATTACAAGCTATTTTAATTTACTTATTTTAATTATAATATAATATATTATCGCACAGATATTTTAACTACTTACACAAAAAGTACACGTTGTTTGGTATATTTAAACAAAAATACTAAGTAGTATAGAAGTGTAAAAGGAGAATAGATTCCACGTCATATTAAACACCTAATTTCTATTTTATAATATCAGTGTTTTTATCTTTAACGAAAATAAATGATAAATATTATCGATTGACAATTATGTATAATTACCTAAGACTAACAAATTGATCTAGCTAGATAAAAAGTGATTTTTAATCAAAATTGGTTTTAAAATTATATAAGATCTTTCTCTTTCACTTAATTGATAGTTAGGAAAATATAAATAAATTCACTGTATATTTCATTACATTTATATTGCATATTTTAGGAAAATTAATGATGATGTAAATTTTAACTAAATGATTTACAGCATCATAGACATGAATTTTAGACATAACTAATATTCGTTGCTGTGTTTATAACAAACCCTGTACTTCAAATTAAACACAACCACACGGGTAACAATCAAATTCAAATAATTTAAAACTTTAAAAACGAAATTAAATCACGATCACAAAGAACTATTGTGACAAACCAATAGTCAGATTTTTGCGGGATCTGTAGTTAGTCAAATACTAACCGAAGCTCTATTGTTTTAACCAAAAGAAAGTGTGTAAAATATGTGATGTATACGACGATAGTTAATTTAACCGAGAAATCATTATAATATATTATGTATTTTGTTATACAAATATACCGGACATTTTTATCCCAGGCTTATTAAGCATAGGACTCTTTTACTTCGGACTTTTTTTATCACGATTTAAAATAATTAATAGGTATTTACCTACTTTATCTTATACATATACTAATTTAAACGTAACTACACATTCTACCAAATGTTATTTCTAAAGAATAAATTCCTATCCAAAATATATGTATATACATGTGAATACAGTATCATGAAGCCACCCCCCCCCCCCTAGCGTTGCAGTATTTCACCGTAGATATATAGGTACACTCACAATGCGTTGTATATAAATATAAATATAACCACGGGCATGAAATAAATATCTCCCATGATATCGTGTATCACTATACACCTGTACCCTGCAGCAATCATCGTGGAGAAAAAATTTAAAGAATTTCCTTTAACATCGACGCTTTAGGATTTGGGATCGGCGTGTATCGTACGACACATACATATAATTTATGTGCAAGCCGTTTCGATCTTATATAGAACTGGAAATACAATATACCACATTTTCACCCGTTGCACACGAATACAATGGCGATGTATTCGGGTATCATAAACCGATTTATCAGCAATGGACCCGTCACCCGTTGTTCTCGAAGGTCCATTTTTATTGTTACATAGGCTGCAGAGAGACCCATATGGGCCTGCATGACGCCACTGCAGTGTTCGGTGCCGCTTTATATGGAACGCTGCAACCGCTACCCGCCGTTGCATATGATGTGTACGTGCAGGCTCGAGTTATTTATATAAGAAAATATTAGACATTAGTAAATGACATTTTTTTTTAGAATGTCGAACCTGGGTTGAAAGGATCCGAGGTTAAAGTGAGTGACCCTTTGAATTTATGGCCGACGTTTAGGTATGCCGACATTTGACTACAAAACATGTTGACAAAGAATCCACACACATATGATACTTATATGTCATATTCGGAGAGCGGATTTTTAGGTTTTTGCATATGTTTTTTGACTTTATGCAGCTTATCAAGGTCGGAAAATGTGAACCATCTATATAGTACAGAATTCGTAGAAAACATGGATTTTGCATATTGATGCATATTTTTGAGATCAAAGAATATTCAGTCTATGTTTTATATGTATTATTCGTTAATTTATCTAGTTGAAAATATTAAGTCAAGCCCCCCAAAAAAAAAAATGAAAAATGATGAAATTGTTTAATAACTTGTTTGTAATTAAATTAGAAATTGTTTAATTTGTTTGTTTGTTTCAAATGTGACTAAATTTAAGTAATTTACCAAGGAAAACGTATGCAATAATTATTTATTTTCAAGTTTAAGCATATTCTTTCACGGTGTGCAATTAATGGATGGTAAATGTAAATATTATAAATTTATAATGTGTTAACATTTACTATAATGTTTTACAAAAAATGTTTCTATAGTACCTGGTATATAGATTTTTAATTTTTTTGAAGAAAAAAAGCTTGTTTTACTAGTTAAAAGATATTAAAAGATAATGTTTTAAGGTTTTTTTTTTAGAGCATATTAAAATCATATTTTAACTTTTAAGAACCTATTATACAACATAATTTAACAAACATAGACAACAACGAAGAGTATGCACAATTTAAAATACATTTAACATTATTATTTTTAGATATATTACATTATTATACATTATATAGGTATAGGTATATATTTATAGTTTGGAATTTAAATATTATAAGTAGGTGCATACAATTATAGGTACGTAGCCACGTAGGTATGTCGTATAGCCGTATAGGTATATGTGTTTTGGTAGTAGATATAGAGATAATATGGTCGTGTTTTCTACACATTGTACGTCTATACTTATTATTTTGTAGTTACCTATTATAATATAATGAACATTAAAGGAATTATTTTGAGTTATATAAGTGCGTTCATTAATTAACTCCCGCGTATAGTCTGCAACAAGTTATATGGCGGTGTTCCCACGGTATATAATAGACGAATATAATTTAAAGGTTGTCTGGTTGCATAAGGTTTGATTCATGTTCCATGCGATTCGTCTCTTAGAGCTCTGTATTCTACTCAACCCTCGTCAATCATATTCAAAAATGTAAAAATATTATTAATACAGCGAAGTCGTATAATTTTTTTTAATTATATGGGTGCCTACACATCTATACTTTATTACGATATTAGGAAAAAAAGTCCCCGGAAAAAAGTCTCGGAAAAAAGTCCCCGGAAAAAAAGTCCCCGGTAAGAAAGTCTCACGGAAAAAAAGTCTCCAAATTAATATTTGATTTAAATTCAGTCTTTTATCGTATAGGTATTTTTAAGTACATAGCCTTGCTCTATAGGATATTACATGTTACATATTTTATTGAAAATAATATAATAATATAATATCTTAAACATATAATAATATTATTTAAAAAATATAAAAATGCATTTATTTAGATAATAGATATGTACCCCACGTAAAATAATTATAAAAATTGAATAAAATATGTCCTATAATTACCGGGGACTTTTTTTCCGGGGACTTCTTTTCCGTGGGACTTTTTTTCCGAGGACTTTTTTTCAGTTTACCCTTTATTACATAGGTATCATTTTTATGATCATAGCAAAATTTCTATAGTATTAACTAAATGTTGATTAATGACATTTATAGATTTATATTGTAATATTTTATTATAGATAATAACACATAGCAATTCTATATATTCTCGAAATGTAACAATGCGTAAGGTGCACAATGTATAGTTTACTAGCATAATAAATCTAGAAAAAAAAGGCCCAATATCAAAATACAGTAAAAAAAGCTCAGTACTAAATGCATGATTCTTTTTTTTTTTTGATTTGCATGATTACATATAATCATTACACATTTATTTTATTATATTATTATGCATCTAATTTATTATGAGTACTAGTTGGTACATTTATTTAAAAGATAGTTATATAAAGGTAGTTATTTCAAAATAATTATACTTAGTATATGACATAAAACAATAACTAATTATATCACAGTTAAAAATCATTCCATAAATAACATGCCTTAACATACATTACTCTTATAAAATATACAAGTATAGGTACAGTCTGCAATAATTGTCTTTTGTCATTTGTACATAATTAAAAAAATTTTTTAAGTTAAAATATTTTAAAAATTACTTAGTAGCATTGATTTCTAATGTTGTGGCCAACTGCCATTAGAAATTCTAATAAACTTATATCATTATTACTATAACTATATGAACGAAAAAACCACATTTTTAATAATAAAATGTAATAGATACAAGATTGAGTCTACAATAAAATATAGTACCTTCATCATTTTTAAGATAAAATCAAATGTCAATTACTTTTATTACAATATAGGTACTTTAATCTCTTCTATTTCAAATGTATGTTTATACCTAAATGGTTTAAAATTTTGGGTTTATTATTTAATTTATTATTATTATGATATAAAAGTATATAACAATTATATATTATACATACGGTTATAGATATATGGCTATTGATAAATAATAAGAAATAATATTAATAATATTAATAAATATTAGTAATAAATACTTGTATTCCATTGAATGTAAATAAACTGTCTATGGGTTGGTATAAAAGTAATTTGAATACATTATATCTATAAATAAAAAAGAAAGCTTCACGTTTTCAAGTTATCACTCATCACAAATAATGAATTAAACGTGTTTTTCTTCTATACTGAACAATTTTGAAAAGTGGACATACCTGATTGATACTCTGGACCCTTCAAATATAATTTAAAATTATGTAGGACACACAGTGGCGTACCAAGGATTTTTCAAAAGTATGGGGGGGGGGGGGTAATGCTAAACAAAGTTTATCATATTTTGATTTCTGTTAAGGCATATACGAGGTCGTTATTACTAACTATATCCCGTAACCATAATAACCTTAACAAATAATTGATAATACTCAAAATGTATCTTTAAAACCATTTTCAGAAATACCATGGTCTCTACTTTGCCTTTTTATTTTATCAGATTTATACCATAATACGGGCCAATGGGAGGGTCTAAAGTCCCCCTAGTCCCCCTGAAACTGAGGCACACATACCTAACAATTACATCGTAAATAAAATTAGTAAACAAAAACATCCGAACACTGTATAATACAGTTAACCTTCACAATACGTACGTCAATACGATACAGTACAACAATCATACGGAATTCCGGACAATCGATCGACTTTACTATCCGAACAGGTAGTCTACGTGCGTCTAATGGATTCGTATTTTGGTACAACCTATATAAGTATATAATAAGCATCTAAAAGTATTATTATAATATTGTGTACCAACAATTTCACGGAAACCAATACTACGGTTACGGTAGGTATATACTGCAAGTATCAAATACTAGGTACAGCGCTTATTTAGTTTTTGCGTATTGTGTATATTACATTATAGCGACGTATATATGAAAAAGTGGTGCGTAGTGGGTACAAAAAATGAATTTCGTAAACGTGCAACCGAATAAACAATACGATAACCATACAGGAAGTGCGTAGGTATTAGATTTACAAAAAGAAAATAATGCGTTTTCTCTTTTGTCGCGTGCTGAGCGCAACACGTACCGCACACAAACGTGCACATTTACTACACACACACACACACACACACACACACACACACACACACACACACAAAAGGAAACGTCTCAGTAATTATTATTATTATTATTATATTATAATTTATACGTCGCACTCGCAACCGGACGGAGAGAATCATCGACACGGCCGGGCGGCGCGACGTTGTCGCCCGTTGTCCTAATTACGGCGTCGTCGTGTCCCCTCGCCATCACCGGCGTCGTAATCGTAGCCACCGCCACACCACCAGCCGCCCAGCACCGTCGAGTTGGCAACACTGCGGCAACGGCAAAATCCGCGTGTTCGTTGTGTCGGCCTTGAGTTGTTTTTGGAACGGACTGCGCTACCGTCGGCGGCACAAGCGGCGCATAGTTTTGAACGGCGGCGGCGACGTATATTTACTATAGTCGTCGCGTCGTCGTCGGCTGTGAAATAAATGTACAATAATAATAATAATAATAGTTAGTAGAGGGGCCTCCCGGGGACCATAGGCGACCGTCACACGCTATTATTATTATTATTATTATTATTATTATTATTCTACACCCGTTTGCCGCAGTGTTTTTTTAATTTAATGTTTTACTATTTGCCAGCTCGACCGTCAACACTCGGCTCCGCATGAACGGATTGTAAAAAATTAAATATCAATAATCCTTAGGTACCATTGATATTAAAATATTGTGCTGATGATGGTAAAAAAATGCACTAAAGCTAGATTTAAAGCAGTGTTCGGTGTGAGAGTCGGCGAGAGGGTATAATATTTACGAGTCGAACATACTTGAAGTCTTACAACCTTTAAAAAGTCATATTTGTTTCCAGTATTTTGTCGTGCTTGAAAACCCGAATGACCATGGAAGGCAGAGGTTCTGTTTGCTAACCCAACAAGTTTGTTCCCTCCCCTCCCGCGTAAAAAATTACACCACCAACAAGCAAGCACGTGCGTGTGTGGTGTGTGTGTGTGTGTGCCGCCGCCGCCGCGTCGTGTTACTACAACTGACTATAATATTATACAAATATATTATTATAATGCCGCACACGATTTTTTTTGCACGCGTGTTATTTTTTACCACCTCCCTTTCGGCTTCCGCTACTGACAGCGACGACGGCTTAAAAAACGACGAACAGCCGCTCGTACTATTTATATGCGATGGGGGGACGAAAAGTCTTTTCTATTCCGCATATAGGTATTATATTATACTTGCATCCATATAATATATATCTTGTTTAAGATGATGGCATATGCCCGTGTGTGTTGTCTCCATATTACTGGCACATAATGCCATACCAAAACTTACGTTCCATATAGTTCCAACTTCTAATTCTGTGTTGTTAGCTCTAATATAAGTGTGAATTGACCAAAGTTGAATATTAAAATTTAAAAATTTAATTCACTCACATTAAAATTAAAATATTGTAAAAACCAACAGTAGGTACATATTTAGATAATTGTTGTACCTTTAAGTTATAGGTCAATTTACAATCATATTAAAGCTAACCACATGACATTTGAACTACTAAATGCAAATTGCCAAGTTTTTCTTTGTAAAAGAAGGAAACAACATCATAATATGCGTGTATGACATCCTCAACCATATGTTAATGTAATTCGTCAAAAATATAATATGGTTTGTGATGTTTTAACAATTTATATTTTATTTATATTATTTACACCTAAATTATTAAGCTAATACCATGTTCTCGATTCTGGCTTTCTATCGTTTTTTTGTTTCATACATTTTGTAATAGTGGGTTGACATTTATTTTGTCATTACTCATCATCATTATAATGAATAATGATAATAGATTAGTACGACTGTAGGGAGGGAATTGCTGTAGGCGCAGGCGGTGCACTGCAACACACGGACTAGTAGGTATCAAGTGTATACACCGAGTCCTCAAATTGTATTGTATACGTTTAAAAAAAAATAAAATACGAAAATACAGTGTCTAGTAACATAATAATATGACACATCAAATTATAATATTATGAAGTTTTAGAAAAATTTCGTAGGTATAGCCGTATAGGTACATAAGGACGACTATGAATTGGTTCCCGGGTTGTCTATATAGGTAACATACGAATTGGTTCCCGCAAGCGTTCGTGATAATACAGTCTTGTTAAATTAACTTTTCAAATTATTATGATATATTCAACCAGCAACAATTTCCTTCCCATTTATTCAGACTTAGGACTGGCTAGAATTCAAATAAGTTCGAGTAGTTCAAACACTATAATACCTAGTATGGTTAAAAATGTTGCTCAGTATATATATTAATAAATACATAATATACGCTACATACGTATTTGTCAATAATAATAATAGTGCTTGTAATAAATAAGTATAATAATAATATAATAATAACTAATAACTAACTAGTCATAATAGGTAAATAATATAAGAAAAAAAATAATGTCGATTGAACATATACGATATACGTATCTTGTAACAGTAAGTTGTATCCTGATAAACTGATAAGTAATTTTATTCGGGAACCAATTCGAACAGTTGTATATACTGGAAAGGATTTTTTTCGGGAACCAATTCGTACACTTTAATTGACCCGGGAACCAATTCCACGTTCTCCGTACATAAAAATTAAATAGTTCCCAATAAAAATGTAACATTAACAAAATAAACATTATTATTACCTATACTTACATATTGTACAAAAAATAGTACCTGAGTACCTATTGCTGCACTTATTGTTTGAAATGTTGAATATACTAATATAGTAGTCCGATAAAAAAACATTTTAACCAAAGAATCACCATACCCACTGGGAATTTCCTCACCCAATGGCTGCACTACTGTTAAAGACAAAGTATAATTTATAATTAAGTACAGTATATTATTTTGGTGATGTGATCCATTGTCGCCTCAGAGGAGTGGCTCAAGAAGTTTCCATAAAAAACCGAAAGTTTCAAACTATGCGTTGATATTACTGTGAGCAGCCGTTCGACGTTGGTATAGAAAACAAATTTCGGATGGCATATAATACCAAACACTGAAACACGGAAGTCGGAATGTCGGTTTCAAATGCTGCTGCAGCCATCAGAGTACATAATTGTTTCTTCGAACGTTCATGTTATCTGCTTCTATATTTTGTACGGTTTCGGTTTCGTATACAATTGATAGATCAACAGAAGTATAGACGGAAGTAGTAAAAATAAAATATTTGATTCGATTATCTGATAGGTTTGTTTTAAATCTTATATTCATAGTGCTTTATACTTTAAACTAAAATAATTTCCATATTTTTTCTTTGTCTTTAATAACTATAATATCGAGAATCATAGGATAAAAAATTATTCAGCTTGTGTTTCATATTTTAATTTTTCAGGGTTAAGATAAGTTACTAAAATTTGATTAAGTTATTAATTTTAAATTTGTATCAATCTAATAAATTATTTACTGTTTTAAGTGTACTTATTACATATTATGTTATATATAATACATTTCCAACTTTTTAATCGAAAAACAAATATTTTATCTACCTAAAAATAAAAAACTGATAACGATTAAAAATGTCTAAGTAAACAATAGCTCAAAACCTGCCAATATTTTTAATAGGTGATTATTGTATTTATTTTTCTTATGTATAGAATTATAGATTGTATAAATATTTGTTTTTCTTAAAAAGAGTAACGAAAAATTTCAATATTTTATCATTTCAAGAAAATGTTAATCTAAATATTTTGTGAACATTACAAATCACTTGGTTATTTTTTATCGAAATACAGCAATTTAATTGTCAAAAAGTGAAGGACTCTTGCATAAAAATTCCCGATGTTTTTGCAAACTATTAGGAAAGTACGATATACCTATCCTACTGCATTGACCCTCAACAGTATGTTAGATAAAATTCGTTATTAGGAATCAAATTCAATGATGTTGACGGCTAAAACAAATTTTCTGCTCCAAAACATGATAACTGACACAAAAAACTTCACCATTCGAAGTTTTGCATCCTGCTGTTCTATTGTCCTCTCCTTTAATTAGAACAGTCAAAAAATTATAAATGCTTATCATGTGCCAAAAAATGCCATCCGTAGTAATCGGTTACCACTTTCCTAAAAAAAAATAAAGTCGGTGGTCCCTGATGCATGGTATATATATACGAATATTAGGTATACATATAGTATATAAATACCTACCTATATACATGATCGCATTCTTTGAAGAGGTATAAAATTAGCACATTTCTATTTTGCAATAATTATATGCATTTATTCAAATTCTGGAATTTTTGGAATTATAACTTTTATATTAAACAATATTTCAATATACCTACTTCGGTTTAAGATATTGTGATCATTTTTAAACATTCTTTTACGGCATTTAAGGGCTAATTGATCTGCTATATATATATATAATGTTTTATTTGGATTTTACAAACTTATACATAGGTACTCGAAACCTATAGCTACTATGCCTCTGACTATTAATCACAGTGCGGTTAACTAAACCTTATCATATCGTTGATGATATAAAAAGTCATTCACAATCACAGACTTATTTATGGTCATAGTATACAATATAATACATTAACCTGTATTATACAAGTCTGTATTAAAGTTTTGATAAGGATTACTGATAAGTGTTAACTATATACAATATTTAAAATAGTTATTTAAATGTATTATGCAATATAATATACCATGTAATAACTTTGTTACGCGTCTGATGGTACAGGTTTTCATATTTCATACGGCGCACACATTTATTTTAATTTCGTATCGGCAGCTTGAGTAACGGTGCATCATTTGGAAATAAGTAATAACGATTCCATCGGTCAGAACCCCCGAGTCACGTATCGCCGTCGCATTGCAACAGCGGTCTGAAAATATTTATAAGCGTGTTTCCACTATATTATCGTGCAGAGTATGGTGTAATATCTATCTATTGCTTTTAGAGATAACGTGTTACCAACATATTGAATACACGGTGATAGACAATCTAACATGACGCGTATAGTGTAAACTCTAGCTCGATGGTTATTTCCATCATCATATATGTTGCATAGTAATTGACAATATTGTGAGCATGGATAATCAAGAAAATGTTTCTTTTTTTAGATTTAAAGTTGAAAGCAAATAATAAAACTCATTGTTAACAATCTTTCCAATATGATAAAAAATAAAAATATAACATCTAATGGAAACAAAACTGTTCATGAATAACAGAGTCTTCAACAAGAAGTCTGTGCAACGACTATCGCGTATTAGGTACGTATATATTATGTCTAGAAAGCAAGGCCTCTTAAATATTTTTGCAAGTGCTTCAAAATTGTGATTGTGGCACTATAGGATTAGTGCATATAGTAAATAGAATTTTGTTATCTGAATATTTAAGACTGATATAACACTGGATAACATCCAAATTCCTAATTTAATATGGGTATACTTTTTATTATCTACTTGTACCGAGAGCTAAAAATATTTAAATTATGCTTGAAAAATAGTAGTTTTATTACTTTTTGGTATTTGATGAGTCTCGTAATAGTAATAAAATTACTATTTATCCTTTTCAGTTAACATTTAAGATCACACGATAAAAATATATATAAACTGTAGTATATGTACCTAAATTTTGAAAGATTATATACATAAATAAAATATCATAATATACCTGTATTATACATAGTCTTTACTATATACATAATGTAATATGTATATCATATCATTCATATCACAATCACTTTATGGAATTTGTAGTAGATACCTTATTATTATCAAACTATTTACAATAATAAGTAGATAATTTGGGCGGTGGTAAACTCTCCCGATTTTTAAAACTAGTAAACTCTCCCGATGGTAAACTCTCCCGGGTAAATATTATGTTTACCTGAAAGAAATGTGTAAACTCTCCCGGGTCAAAATTATGTTTACCTGAAAGAAATGTGTAAACTCTCCCAAGTTATTTTAAATGTTATTGCTACCCTATGAATTGGCTTCACTTCAGAGATTGTGATTATAATTTTTATTATGAATTGTATTACCATATTTAATCTGTATTTATCATGTGTTAAGTGATAACAACGTATTATGATAACATGCGACGGACTGAATTATTTTAGTATTACAAACTGCAGTGTAAAACGAATGTTACCCCATGCTCCCCTAGATTAGTAATACTGAAGTAGACCCGGGAGAGTTTACATGTTCCCGTCAGGTAGTATTGGACTAAACCCGGGAGAGTTTACCATCGGGAGAGTTTACAATCGCCCAATAATTTATGTATAATAGGTCCTATGTGTAGGCGTAGTACCTATAAAACTATGCACCTAAGGGCCAAAACAATACCTAAAATATATTAAAATAAATTATTATTTTTTTTTATTAATCGCAGTTTATGCACAATTACTGGGCGGAAACAAATAAATATAGATGTAACATATTATATACCCAGATATTAGAATATTACAATAAACACGTTTTGTATTTTTTTTTAAAGATGATAGTATTTAATTTAAAAGTTGCAAAAAACATTTATAATTTCAAATTATTCTCACAATTTGATTACATTTAAATTATAATATAATACTTAATAGGTATTAATATAATAGTGTAATTTGGCCATCATGAATACACCACATTACTTAGAAAATAACAATAGATACATTTTATAGTACCCAATACCTAATGTACCTACGGGCGGGTCCATTTTCTTCCAACAAATGAGATGAGGTTGGATTCCATTTTCATCCAAACATTGATGGCACCAGCTAGTGGTATATAGTGTTATTGTGTACTGTACTAATAAGAGATAGTAACAGCCGATCAATATTGCAACTTTGATTAATCCTAATTAGCTTATTAAAATACGGCTTACATATTTTATAGCTATGTATAATTGTTAATAATTCAGAAGTAAATTACATTTTTTTTTCATTAATTAATTTTTGATATTCTTAATTCCTTATTCGAGAAAAATGGATACTGCCGTACCTATGTACATAACGACTTGTGTATAAGCTAATAAATATGTACACAAATATATAACCGGTAAATCATCAACATTTAATTTAAAAATAAACGGTAAAATAATTTTTAAAACATTTTCCGAATAGGTAGTATATAGACATTAGTATGCACAGTTAAAATATTATTTTCCGTAGTATATAATAATAATATATGCATGCAGGGTGTACCATTTTCAAAATCTGCAATGTAACCGCCGCCGATGATACATATATAATAATGTACGGATCGATATGGCCTCTTGCTGTGTCAGACCCCACCCATAAACGGCAAATATCCGTCTGTACGTCGTATATATATCTGTCCTGTATAGTGTTCTAAGGTTTCGTGGTTGTTGAGTTGTGTTGGTTTTTAATAACCACAAAAGGGTGTATATTATGTTCATATAGCTGATGGGTTTATACATACTTACCTACATGTATACATATATACGCTCTCACAATCGTGCGTATTTACTTTAGTTTTGTTAAGTTGTACAAGCGTTATGTATACGTTGCCACGAAGGTAGGGATATATAAGTACTTGTATTTATATAGCTTATGTAGGTACCTATACATACAGTTTACGGTATGGTCCATTATATAATATAGTATAGCCTGTTGGCACTTTAATAGGTACTACATATTACACTTTGATCGTAAACCTCCGATAAAAGTAAACAAGATAATATTACTTTTTAAAGAATTTCCACGATCGTTTACCTCCGCACGTACATACATATTACAGTAATATTATGATGTATTATGCACAGGTAACGAAATATGCAGAATTATACTATATAAATTATAATTATTTATTGAATATATAATTATAAAATGGTCCGTTCCCTGCGGTGCCTCATTTTATTTCCATTTCAAATTCACTTTTTAATCATTCGAACTGCAGGCCTTTAAGTGAATGTCGTTGCACGTACATAATGTTAGGTAATAATATGGTTTTGCATAATCGATCGAATTCCGTTAAAAATATTAAATAGACCACACCCACCATTAGCGTTGGTTTGACCATTGTATAAATATTTGGAACGTATAGATATATATATAGCATCTGGCATACATTATAAATTTATAATAAATATTTACCTACCCATAAGTATTACATATATTTATTCAATATAGGTATACACGCCTATATATTTTTTAAATTAACATAATATTATAATATGATCGACAATATCGACTATTTACTTGGCTATAATTTTTACATACTTACTATCATAGGATTTCCATGTAAAAATGATATAATATTTTATAACTTGCATGGGTTGCTGAGTAGGAATCGTAGAATAAACGAATAGTACATCATAGGTACCTTATATAAGTAAGTATATTATGGTCCGAGAGCTTAAGATACACATGTACAATTATATCCAAAAAATAAAAATTCAAAATATCCGAAAAAGAAAACTATTTTATTGGTAGACGGTAGCATTTTTCTCTTATAATGCTATACTTCTGCTGAAATATAATTTATTCATCCGACGATTTTCTAAGATTATTATAGTGGCGCAAGATACATGGTCCTACATCATCGGACGCTACAGTATCGTCAGTTTAAAAAGTAACTATATGAAAAACAGAGCTTTCAAATTGTCCACGACTTACTAAAGCTAAACATTTTCTAATTTTTTATAGACGAGATTGTGGTCTATGACCTATTATGGCTTATACTGCTCGCGTCCGTCCACGAACAAAATGTTATATATATGTACCTCCTATACACGTACGTGAAGTTAGCACCCTGATGACATCTTCCGATCAGAACCCAATCAATATCACTTTTTTGCAACCAATTTGCAACAATTTGCAACGTTAATAAAAAAATTTGCAACACATTTTTACTGGCGGTACAAGCAAACATAGCTTTGGGGTGCCAAATTCACGAGGCACCCCGAACTACGTCTCCTATTTGATGTTACAATAAGTATAGCCGAAATCTGCCCTAAAGCATTATTATTTATAGCTTTTGATTCAACGTTGATCAGTGTCTCAAGTATAGTGGCTATACAAATTAGAAATTTAATACTGGGTTATAGTTAACCGTTAGAGTAAGTATTTATATTTCATATGTTTATACGTCTATTGAATATTCAATGCTATTTTCCAAATCATGTAAAATAGTGAAAATTATACAAAAAATATATTAGTTATCATTACAACTATATAATCTGAGGCCAAAATCAATTTTGTTAAAAACTTGTTTGTATGATTGTCACAATAGTTATTGGAATTTGTTCGTTTAACAGTGTTCAGTTGTACAATGCTTTGGGAAACTTAAATCAAAATCTAGACAATTCATATATAAACGCTATATGAACCTGTACTGAAACGGCATATTATTTATTAAAAAAACATCAATGTATATATTGGTAAGCCATAGAGTTATAAAATACGAACCCATGATTATTTCCACATTTGCCATTTACTAATGATATTTAATTATATTTTATTCTAAAAATAATAAAATAAAAAAGTGTTGTGATAGTTGTATAAATCACAAAAAAATAGTATTGAGTCTTTTGTCAGTTGGACAATTTAAAAAAAAATGCAACGAAAAAGAATTATAAAACAATTGTTCTACCATATGTAGTATATAGGTTTGCCGACTTGCCGGTAACAAAACGAGTTTGTATACACGCAAATAGAGAATAAGCTATTAAAATATAAACATTACTGAATAATTTTAAAAACCACTCAACCTCGCTGCAGATATTTTAGAGACATATATTATAAACTATATAGTTTAACATTTTAAAATAAAGTAATTTATTTTATAGCTAATAAATTATATTAATATTATTAAATAATATGTTAAATATGTAGGTATGAAATATAAAAGTTAGGATGAATCATAAAATATAACCTATAAGTGGGATTAATTTTTTTACTACCAGTTAGGGCATTGATTGAAAGATACATTTATAACCTTCATAAACTATTTCTTTTATACAAATTACTCTTTACTTTTTACTATTTTAGCATTATGCCTCTTATCATAACTTATGTGATTTAAACTTATATAATCATACTATATGTATATACCAGGGGTGGCCAAACCGTGGCTCGCATCACATAGACTTATGCAGCTCACTTCTTAACATTTTTTTCTAATATAATAATAGGTAATATTCATTTTCCGGACCTTCATATTATTTTTCATTATTTTGTGCGGTTGGCGACTCTTTTACCACTGGCCACCCCTGCGATATACTGTACGTATAATTGATGATATATTACGTTTAAACTATACTCTGACAATGCCTGTACCATTTTTAAAATAACAATCTGCAATCTGAATTTTGTAAACAACCAATTGTGTTGGTAAATCAATTTTTAAACTAAACTAGGTCTCGCGCATATAAATTGAGTAAAAATAAACAAAAGCCGTGTAATAATGTAAGTATCTACATTCTACATTATAAATTGTAATACACCTATGAGCGAAGGCCAAAAAACAACTTTCACAAAATAAATATAAAGATTTGCTTGTAATGTACCTAGTTATATTTTATTATTTTTTATTAGGGGAGGCCGAGGCAACTTATGCTATTTTGAGGGATGTGGTACGGTAGGAGGTTTTTTGTATAGGTTTAGTAGATTTTTTTATGTTGGTTATATTTTTAACACGTGTGTGTGTATCGTGCATGTATGTATGTGTGGCAAGGATGTGTTGCTAAAAACCCTAGTGGTCACCCATCCGGGAGCTATCAACGCCGGCCTGTACGTACACACTCGGGAGCGTTTCCGCAGATTGAGCGTACCACCGCGCCTCACCAAGCCATGTTAATTTTATTATTTTATTGTTATATACAATGTATTTAGGTATATCATATAATCAACTAATTACACATTTAACAATAAGTATGTATTTAAATTAAAATACGTTTTTTCTTGGTTGTTTGACTCTTTTTGCTATTATTACAGAATATTTATTTTTATATATTAAGGGAAGAATCAATTATTTTATTTTTAGAAACTGAAAAACAACATTTAGGCAAAGTTTGTGCAAAAGTATTGACATGATATTTTTTGAAAAAATGTTTGAATCTATGATGATTATTTAAACTAGAAAAAGTGTTAGAAGTTTCATAATGTTTCCGGTGTAGAAATCGCACTTTAGAGAAGTTTATTTTATTTTCATAAAGACGATATGTACCCTAAAAACATACTCATATGTATACTTATTACATGCAGCAGTGAGACTTTTCTTGATTTATTTATACATATATCTATAATGTTTATTGATTATTACATTTATTTAATCCACTGTGTTTATTACTCTGGTAAACGGAAAAAGGTGCCCGAAAAATAACTACCCGTTAATCATATGAAAAAACATAATTGTAATACATCAATCGTTAATTATTATTTTTATTGAAGCTAATTATTCATGTAATTCACACTAGTTTTTCTGATTAATTATGAACAGTTCATATTTTATAGGAAACTAAATTTATATATAAAATAAAGTTAAGATGATATTATATTATGTTACAAATTAGTAATTACCATCAGTAAGTAGGTACCTATTTTTATAGTGCCTTAACTAATAGAGGTATATTTATATTTATTTAATAATAATATACGTAACTAGTGAATTTAGTGTTATTATTACTTATTAAATTGGTAATGTGTATAGTTTATTAATTTTAGATTCTGAGCAGAGCGATAAATGTAATGATGTCTGTGTGTGTTTTTTGTGTCTATCATCACTCTTCACCTCTTTTGGGACAGTAAACATTTTTCAATTTTCTTTAACAGCATCTTTTCTGATAGAAAAGTGAATCTAGTTGGTACTTCGGGGTCAAAAATAAAATTTTATTAGTGGGTTGAAAAAGCTTGGCAAATTAATACAATGCTCCTCGCACATTGTTAAAATATCAGTTGAAAAATAACTAAAAATATACCGACAGGATTTTTTTTTTACAAGCATTTAAAAAATTGGACACTCCTTTCACAACGTCATCCAGTTCTGTATATTTGTACCCCCCCTCCCCATATTATCTATTATATACATTTTTATTACAGATTATATATAAATATGTAATATATTCTTGTTTGTTCTAATGAAAAAAAAGGTAGGCACAAGAATGTTTTTAGTATGACAAGAATGATTTTTTTACATTTTACTGAGTAATTTTGAGTTTAATTTAATATGGACACGGTTTAATTTGTATTGCAACAACCATTTCATTATTATACCTAAGGACAATATTGTCCTTGTAAATCATTCGTATTCAGCGTGGGGTTTCGTGGAAAAAGACGGACACATCGGAATTTCAAATTCAAACAAAATCACAGTGGTATAGTAAAAAGTTTATCATTGATGTATACTATTGAATTAGTAGGTACCTATTTATAGATGTGGTTCGCGTTATTAATGTGTGCGGAATTTCAAGCGGACGGACTAGTTTATATAGTTAAAAAGGATGAAAAGAAACATGCCTATGTTGGGAAGCTCGGCCCGTATTTATGCCTAAATACTGTATTTGATACTATATATTGATTGTGCCTTATAAAATTAACTATGTTAAAATAACTGTGTGCGCCCAGTAACATAACAAATCAATACATTTCACTACATCGCTGTAAAACTTAAATTTCTCGTCTCACTTTTTTTCAGACTTCAAACTGACAGAATAAAATAAATTATAATTATTCTGGTGAGGTTAAAAATTTGATTTTTTTATCATAATACCGCCTCTTCTCAAAAGTAAAGACGTTTTCGGAAAAAAGTATCTTTAATTCTAAAAAAGTAAATTCCCAGTATTTTTCAAAATAACCAAGAAAAAGAAATCAAAAATTTAGGAAAACGAAAAACTAGGATTAGATAAATTAATTTTTATTTTTTGGAGTAATTCACAAACGATTACACCCAATACTTCAAATGTACAGCTTATGTTTGTAATAGTATTTTTTACCTATATGCACGATAAGACTTTCAAAATATCTTGACTCCTTTTGAGGTATTTCTGGACGTGGGAAATTCTTGATTTTTTTTGTTTTTTTTTTTTTTGCAATAATTGCTGATAAAAAAATATTTGCTTAGACAAGAAAACCTTAAAAATGTAACACAAGGTTCCTCATATTTTCACTAAAATAACATGGACACAATTTTCTTTTATAATAGTTTGAATATTTTACATTTTAACAAAATTTGTGAAAATCACGATAATTTGCAAATTATTTTATAAATTTATAAAATGTTTGATTTTTATGCCTAAAAACTTAAAATATAATATTTTAATATACAAGGATTAAAAATGTAATTAGATTTATTTTTATAATTTATATAATCTATACTTAATTAAATATATAATATAAGTATACCTGATAGCAAGTATATACTATTACTTAATAATAAGTATTAAGGCTGACAGACCGTCTCCGTTTAGAATCGTTTTTCGTTGGTATATGCAATGATTTATCATTGAATATTTGAATTTAAATTTAACACACACTGCACATAACATTGACTTAGGTACTCAATGATGATGTACACTGCAGTGCACTCCACAATCTACATATTTAGATGTACAGCAGAGCGGTTTTCTACTTTTTACGGGTGTATGGTGCCATTGTATTAAATAAGATTACCCATCGATGTTGGTATAGCCATCTAACCTATAAAGTACCACAAAATAACTACAGTAAACACGTAGAATAAATGTAAGTACATAAATTTACTAAAATAACTTGAAAACAAAATCCAATAGATAGACTGTAGGTATCGGCTCGACAAAAAAAATGAATGACTACATCTCACAAAAAAAAGTTAATATGTATATACCTAAATAAAATTGAAAATACTGTCACAAAAAATTATAGTTTATCTTAGATAAAAGCTTATAATATATCTATAAAAGATACAATCTAATTTATTTTTATTCATAGAATAATCTGGGTAATGTACAACACTTCCTAAAACTAATAAGAGTACCTCCATCATAAAACGACAGGAGGATAAAAGACACGATTGATCCCTTGTCTAATCATTTGCTGTGTCCAACATACCTCCCAAACCACCACTTGTTTAGCTAATTTATAGTGACTTTTGGCGGGACGCATGCTCAATAACGCTCCGTTCCCTGAAATGAAATGTGTGGTGGGGATTATTTTGGGCACAGATCGATGTATACACGTAGCTCCATGCATTGTATGTCATGAATTATGATCTAAGGTGGACTGGCATTGTCTTGATGAAGGGGGTAGAGATTAGGAATCGCCAATGTCTGGTGTTGTATGACCTTAACTGTTACTAACACGAATGGTGGTTTGATTTTAAACTTTGACTAGATAAACCATATTATAATATTATCTAGTTCATAGTTTAAATTAAAACCACCATTTGTGTTAGTAACAACTAACGTCATACAACACCAGACATTTGAGAGTAGGTTCCCGGCCGGTTTTTATTTTGATTTTCGTTGAACTTTGATCAAGCTCTTTGACATGCTTGGGTAATGCGATTTACATTAGATTATTTGGACTTAACTACAGCACTTATACCTACGGCTATATTACCTTATACATATAACGAATACTTTTTCTAAAAAAGGATTTCATTGAGAAAATAATACTTTTATTAAATATTTACTAATATTTTATACTAATTAATGCACACCGACCAAAACTAATTAAATTGTATTTTGTTTATTATTTAATAATGTTCTTGTCTGATGGTAGATACATGCTAGAATAAGTGAACGAATTTAAATATATCTAAAATTTACAAAAACTAGGTAAGTACCCATGTACTATTTTTATATTTATACTTATTTGATGTATTATAACAATATTCTTATCATTTTTTTCATAGTATTCTGAGTACCTACCTACTTCAAGAATATTATATTATTGTATTATCATAAAGTATTTGAATACATATATTGATATATTCTGAATCTGTAGATGAAGCGATGAATACCATTTTTTTGAAGTATTCAAATATTTAAATTTATAATACAAAATTATATCATAAATATTTATTATTTATTTTAAGTATGTCTGTTATTCATGCTGAAGTACCTCCGCTGAGAAGCCTCTTATATCTGTCTCTTCTTTTTATGTCAGTATTTATTATTTTTTATCTGCACTTAAGCTTGTCGTTCTAATTAAAGAGA
This sequence comes from Myzus persicae, assembly GCF_001856785.1. Classification (NCBI taxonomy): domain Eukaryota; kingdom Metazoa; phylum Arthropoda; class Insecta; order Hemiptera; family Aphididae; genus Myzus; species Myzus persicae. Next base: position 856,144 of record NW_019103856.1, read on the forward strand.
TGCCATAATATAGAATTTTGAGAAAAAAAAATGTATGTCTGTATAAGTACGTACTAAAAGGTAGAATTTTACCTTATTGTACATAGAATACATTACTATTTATGATTCGATCACAGTTTAGTGTTGACCTTGTTGGGTCTTTGTGTACATTTGTAAATTTATCATATTTATATGTTATAATATGTTTAATATGTTAGTATCAAACCAAAGCGATGTATTTTGGAGTTTGGTACGAGCTGTAATAACTACATATACATATAACATAAGTTTTTTACAACTGCTGCATTCAAAAATACATATTTTCCAAAAATGTTATATCTATTTAAAACATTATTTTTCTAAATTTCAGTTTTTTAAAACTTTATCTTAGATAACATGCATAAATTCCAATATGCATAATGGAAGTACTACACGGCTATATACTACGTGTATTTACAATATAGTTGGCTCACGCAGAACACCTGCAAATTAAGAAGAATAAAAAAACACTATATCTTCGGCTGTCCTAAACTCCTAACCTCTTTCTGAATAGTAGAATGGATAAGGTAATCATACAATTTTAATAGACTTCGCATCGGCCACACCCGTTTTACACATGGACACCTCGTGGTAAAAGAAAAGAAACCAATGTACGATTATATTGGGGAACTGATCTCTGAGTCAACCAAATAATCATAGAATGACTCCAATGCATAGACGAAACAGCTTAAACATACCCAACACCTTAGATCCAGCACTCGGACCCAACGCGGATACCACCACTCAAATTTTAAGTTTTATTAAAAAGTCAAATTGTATAAACAAATATAACAAAAAAAATATGTAACTCATTGTCGCCGGAAGTGAATTAAGAACAGTAGAAAACAAAAATACAATACAGCAATAAATCCTACTGTTGGATGAATAGTGTTCAAGACAAAATCCGCTCGATTTGAATGTACATATAAGTGTATTGCGTACAATTAAATATTATATTGTTCAAATGGTCTTAAAATTATACAGCTCGTCAACAACAGCTACATACATACAACGTCCGTGTCTATAAATAGACGTTGATGGCGTGTGAGTATACCGAGTGCAGACAGAGGAGTAGGTATATGTATATTATATTATTATGTTATAATAAAGACCACCCCGCAGGGAACGTCCGTGGGCGATGCCACTTCGTCCGTATAAAAAACATTTGTTCGTCTAAAAATAATGAATACGCGTATGGCTAGGGTTCATGGCACGGATTCGAAGAAATAATCTCCCTCTCCCGGTGTAAATATAAGAGCGTGATAAAAATAGGCACTGCAGAGAAAGGGTACAAAGCGGCCGTCAGTATTCGTCAGAGCGTAAATATTATATACGCACTGAAACGCGTGGTTAAACGTCGGAACATAATCGAAAAACTATGTAGACTGTTGTAGTGCGGATGAAGGGTGTGACGCTGCGCACTCGTTGAGCGACCTAATGGGGTAGCTATACTAAATGTTAATCTGTTGCCGCCGCAGTTGAACAAATTAATTGAATTGGAATATTGAATAGAATTACAGTGAACACTACGAAAATTGCCTAACCAGAACATAATACATAATACGAGTTTAATATAACAATCAAGCATACGATTGTACGGCGAGAGAGTAAAATATAGTTTAGGTACTTACCTATAAAACTATATTTAGGTAAAAATCCCTACTTTTCAGGAAACGAAACAAACGGAAAATGTCTACCTATACTGACTGTAATATGGAATTTCATTTTTTCATTGATGATTTAAAGAACAAAAATCTAATATTTCTATATCATGCAGAACTTTTATCTAATTCACTAATTCAATAGAGATGGCAGAGTAGTCTAAAAATGAGTCTTAGATAGTATGTTATTGTATATATATATTCGATTTATATAATTTACGTTAGGTATATCTATAATATGTGGCTAGAGATGACCCGTATTACACATTTAACTTACACATGAATAATAGGAATCAATTGCGATAAGTTTTTAATATTGATCAAGTTCTAATAGTATGATTAGTATGATTCTATAATCAGTGGTTACAATGGTTACCCTTATACCACATATTATACTACCTATTTTGTATGTTGCCTGTTGAACAATTTATTTATGTAGCATATATAATAGTAATAATCACCTATATATAAAGGTACATTCAAGTTGCACAGAGTTTGTCTTGAAAACTATATCCATCCTAAATCATCCAATAGTAGTGTATATATTACTAGAGGTGTCTATATACTATAATAAATACTATACACATATATATAACAGTTATAGTATATCATAGTCTTGTAGTAGGTACATATATTAAATATACCTACACAAGTATAATACCTATAAAGGTACTATTAATTTATTTAAAATCGGTAAGTACCTATAGAAATTATATAAACTACAATTTTTTTTATACATATACCTCATAGAATAATATATTTATAATGCCAAACTGAATTTTATATGAGATGCGTAACCTAAACATCGATATGACATACAGCAAATTTTCACTCAATAATCCAATGTGGCAATTTGTAGATACACTCAAAACTATCAAACACTATGTATTATAGCCTATAGATATAATATATGTTTTGTAAATCGTTGTATAACATTTGAATACGACAAAACTTGGGGTGAAAGTTTTTCTGCATATATAGATACCCCCTTTATTGAAGTATAATACAAACATATCCGTTTTATATCCCTTTGTATCTATAGAGGGTTCAAAATCACTCCTCCTCCTCTCCAAAAGAGATGGAAGACTTTTAAAAGGGTGGTCCAATTAGGTCGATTATATTGTTTAGGGGATTTCCATTCATGTTATTTTTTCTTAGTTTATTTTAATATATGGGTACATAGTAATGACATGTTAATATGTTATACATAGTAAAATAAAACGGAAACTGTAAAAATGTATTTTCTATGTAAGGTTTTCTAGGTACCTTATATAGTATATACCTACCTACTATAGTACAAACAAAACACATAAAATGGATGTTTGTTGAGATTAATTTAAATTATTGTTTAACTTAATTACTAAACATAGACAACAAGCAATTGATTATATAGTTTACACTAATTAATAATTATGCATAAAAGTATGAATATTTATTACAAAAATTAACTAAGGAAACTAGCTATAAACAAAAACGAAAACAAAAAATTACCATAACTACACAGTACACACTACATTTTAACCTTAGCCTTTAGGTATCTACATTGCATAATACGTATTATATAACATTTATACAAATTAAGATTTACCTATAGACCTATACTTAGCCATATCGACCACAAAAAAATAAATATATTAATGTAGGACAATCTATCAATAGGCTAAAAATTATATACATAAAGATATACTATAAAATATGCATATTATATAGTTACGCACATTACGCTTTAATAGAAATAATAATATATAGGCACATATATTCTTTTACACTTATATTTTATATAATTATTATAGCTGTACCGCCTGACGTTGCCCAATGCCCATGCTACAGAGATTTGTTTTTTTTTTATAAATATAATACAGATAAATTTTAATAGCAATATATTGTGTTACCAATAACAACCATTTAAAAAAACAAAAAAATATTATTTTTTCAAAGCTGAAAAAAATATATGGGCGAGCTATCTTTTAGTTACCTATAGGGGTTGAAAAAATAAGCTATAAAGTATAAACGCCCTTCAGGTCTCAAAGAATCTATATTGATACAACTTATACTGAAACCGGTCTAATAGTTTTTGAATATTAACTTCCGATAAACCAACATCCATTTTAATTGTACCTATAACCCGATTTCACATTTGAAAAAATATCAAATATAGTATAGTTTCTGTATTATTGGTAAATAAGTGCGTATCTTGATTTTAGTGTATCTTAGTTCACGGGCAAATTGGTGTCGGTGTACCACCTGATTTTGTGAACGAGGTCGAAGGAGATGGGCAGTTCACACATGTAGGATTGGACACAGCTGCACTTGGAATAAATCAAAAATGGTTCAAGCAACTCTATAAGGATTCCTGATATTTCTAAGAATAATAATTTGTAATTTTCACAAAATCTTTCAAGTAATTTTTGAGCATACAAATATAAGCTACAAACTTACATTCAACTCACACATTTGTTTTAAGATAAATTGTATTAATTCAAGGTCATAAAGGATCGATTTGATAGGTTTGATTTGACGTGATTTACCTCATCTACCCAAATGATCAATAGTAACTATTATTATGCAAAGAAAAATCACTAACTTCTACTACTTTTACTAGTACTATTATAATTTGAAAAATATAACCAATAGCAACCATTTGTAAACCAAAATTGTTTCGATTTTAAATTTTTATCATAAATCTCAAAATCATTGAGTGAGAAACTCTTCCAATTTTTCTTTTCTTAAAAACCTTATTTTGACAATTACGAACACCTAAAAAATTCAACTAACAAAAAAAAATATGAGCCAAATCAGTCCAGCCATTTTCAAGTAAATTCCAACTAACAGAATTTAATTTTAATTTTAATTTATAAATATTTTATTACAAAATGCAAGGGAATAAAATAAAGGATGCATGGTGAAATATGGAAATCTCACATATTTTTTTTGTATTTATAAATGGTTAACATTGGTTAATAATCATAGTAATAATAATTAATAGAAATTAGTAGGAATTTTTATATTTTTGTAAATGACATCATCCCTAATTTACAAACGTTAACTCTCCATCGCCGTGCCTTAGGTATTAGAGGAAAGAGTGTTTAAGGTATAATTGTATAAGGCGCAGGTATAGGTAACCTGGTTTACATTTTAATTCGAATTTCTTCACGTTATTTATATCAAATTTCCAACTATTTTTTTTAATATTGAAATTGTTATCAATTATTATTATTTTAAATTTAATTCTGATAAAAGACTTCTCCCATTCCTGCAGGTGGTTTAGTTGCACGTAAATCAATTGAGTAACCCTATAATATCTGTATCTATAGACGATAAAATACATAGCTTTCTGCTTTCAAATTTTTTACGCTCCAAATCCAAAAACTACCCGATAACCGATGGAACATTGTATCCAATGCGCCGTATAGGTAGGAATAAATAAAAGCATCAAACTTTGTATAATACTTTGCAACTTTAGAATTAGAAATTAATAATTATACACTTTTATATACGTAAACACCTATCGTGGTTTGTTTTCCATTGCAGGTGGATTGTATATACCTGCATGTAATACATACCCACTTTTCGAAAAGTCATAAAATCCAATTCAAATCTCAGCGAGACTCGCAGGCTTTCTATTTGACATGGTTACCCATAGCCGGGACTGACAATTATATATTATATAAAGAAAATAGAAGTCAAGGTGCCCTATAGGCTATAAAGGTCATAATAATTATAATTTAAAAGGTATTCTGCGATGTATATTATGTACCTATAAGTGTATATAATGAGTTATATTAAAATCTTATAAACATTATACTTCAAAAACCGATAAAATAAACATCTAGGTATTAAATAGTACATTTCTTAAATAACTTTGAAATAAATAAATGGTTTACAAAAATATTTTCAAATAAAATAATTTATTTTCTGCATTCCATTAAATCTTGCCTATTTTTAGCAACTTGATATTTGAAAAAATAAAAACTTCATACATGTTGCATTATTTTACACCACAATAAATAATATAAGACTCTTAAAATTATATTTATATTATGCAAACCGTATGTGTTTTTTTCTCCGTTTTCCAAACGTACCCGTGTTTTTCGTAAGTATTTTGTTGCAAGTTTTTATTATTAACGATTAACCCTATATATATACCTAGTTGTTTTTTATTCATTTAAACATTCAATTACGGCTTTAAAAATGTACAATCGTAATTGTCAATACTGTTATGTTTTTAGCATAGAAACCGTACAATTGCAGAGTACCGCAGCATCAGTCATTATCACGACCTCCCTTGACCCGGAATTGTAAATTGCAGAAATTTGATTAGAGTCATGCTGATACACGCGCGTTGCAGTCTATAGAAGGCCGTAATCGTCGTTTCGACGATATAGGTATCATTAACACGTATCGACTTACAGGTTATTATTTTTTTTAATCTTTATTATTATTATTCATTGTATCGGGTTACCACGCGCAATAATACGATTCAGACTTTACAATTGGTTTCAGAATTTAGACTTTGAGATAAGAACATAACAGTATTGTATAATTAATAATATATATTATATGATTCATATTATTTTACATACCTACCTGCGATATCGGTATTCTATATTCTACAGAAATTTATATAATTATTGACTGTTGCGGTAAAACAATATGGACTGAGATAATCAATCATACCGAGTTACGAGTGTAGGAATTAATAAAAAAAACTATGCCTTGTACAATAGCCGTAAATATCTGACCAGACTCATTTTTTGTTAGGTAATAAATAGGTATACATAATATTATATAGCTATTGATAGGTATAATATGTTCTCTAGTTGAGCCATTTTATATTATGCTATGTTATATTGTATAGATACTATAGTCACTAGACATGTAATATAATGAGGTGAACAAATATAAAAAAAAAATCCATCTGTGAAAGATTTAAAAACGATTATTATTATCTATTATAAGCAATCGATATACCTACATTAAAATATAAACTACTTATACCCATATAGGTTTATTTAAATATTATTGTCGTTTTATCGACCGAAGTATGAATAATTATATAGTATTATGTGGAAATTATAATTTATAATATTATTACAACATTTTCAAGCGACGGAGAGAAGCGTTATTGTTGTTGTTTCAAAGTCGTGACAATAATAATATGACGTGCATAACATTATAGACAAAACGTGCCTAACAATAATAATTTAATAGTACCTAATAATTCATAGTATAGTAACATATTTTAATGAGTACAAATATTTTCAAAAGGCGACCGGGAATCCTATAGTCAACCGCTCGGCGTCTATGCATTGAAAATATGTAAGTATAGGTACGACTGTAGACTAAAAATTAAATTTACAGATATGCCAACAGCTGCAGCACAAAATGGCGTACGTGCGGCGCCAGCGTTGTGGCGAGGTCGGAAGCCGCGACGGCCAAACGGCTCCGCGACAAACCGACCACCGCGCAGTCCGTGCGTCCGGCGAAACCGTTACGCCACAACTGGCAACGTCGCGGCGAAGGCCCGGTCGGCTGACGTCGTCCGCGCGCTCGGCCGCCGTCGGCTCCGTCCGTACTACAAAGTATTATTTTGCACGCGCACACGTACGCGCGCGCTCGGGACGAACGTCGCCGCGTCGGCGATAGGCGGGCGGGTCGGGGAGGTGGTGGACGCGGCGAGTCGGAACGACAGCCGCCGCTACCCGTCGATTGCCACCCCATCGAAACCCTCCACGTCCGCAATGGTGGGGAGGGGGGAGGGTGCACAAATGCGTGGGGAAAACGCCCTCATCGCGTCGACCCGTCACCGCATGCTGCGAGGATCATGAAGTAGAAATTAATATTGAGTGTAATATGGTGCTCCCCCACCACTCGCCCACGCATCATAAATATATATTAGTATAGTGTATTATTTAGCCGCATTGGTACACATTAGACTGGCCGATTGATGGTTATTAATTGATGGTTATTATTAGTGATAATATTATGTTGTTTGTCATTGGTGACTTCGTAAACATAAATATATTTAAATATATTATAGGTGCAATGTTGACTGTTGTCTCAACTCAATGCGTCACTATCGACGATATTCATCAAATTTTAACTAATACTTGTATGTCACCTTAGCACCTATCCAGACAAATCTGCTCAGCCAAATCAAAAAGATATTTTTAAACTATATACTTGATGTAGTATATAATATGTTAGTATAATATTATAGACAATATAGTTTCATTTAACTACACTGTAATTCAAATATATAGTGATCGTAACTGTTTCTTACTTTTTTTTTGACATATATTAAAAATCAAATGCAATTTCCATGAATTCATATTTGAAAAAAATTGTTTGCTTAGCATGAACTATGGCTCAAGTACTTAGCCTAACCAAATATACCTACGCTATTCGTAAGCAGTATATGCAGGGACACGTTTATTGGACTATTCATTACAAAATCAGTTCATTATACCTCTTCATTGAACTTTTTATTCATTTATTCCAATCGAACGATGATATCAGTTCATTACGCATTTTGTTAAAATTGGGACTACATTGCTCTTTATTTTACATTTTATATCATTATCATTATATTATGTTGTTTTTGCCGAAAATTTTTTTGTTAAACCTGAACGATTTACCTATAAATTATAATAGTATGTAATTATTGTAATTATATACGATAAACCGAACTTCTTTAATTAAACACAAATGCATCCATAAAAGGTGTTTGGTCGGAAGAACATGTATTAGTTGACCTCTGTGACAAGTTCATTATATAGGGATAAGAAATATCAATCCTTATATACTTTTTTCGACATCTCGACATCTACATATCATAACTTGTACACCTATAGTTCCAATCGGTATAGCAGCTCTCAACAATATAGGCTATAATGTTAAAACTTAGAGACGATTATTATTTGTAATACCTCTAGATTTAGGATATAATCTTCAAACAATTTACCATAAATAATAGGTAAAAAATACATTATTTCTATTGCTATATACAAAGACAATAGTGCCTAAAGTATTAACTTGTAGAGGGTAATTTTTTAAGAATGCTGGCTCATTTTCATGTTTAAATAATATACATATATTCAAATTTGGAATTTTGAAATTTTTAAGTGTAGTACTTCACTTATATTTTACACAATATTTAAGGATGGGTCATATCCTGTGGCAATGTCAACATTGGTTTTCAAATAAGAACCAATACATTTTTTAATGAAAATTATGAATTAGATGATTTTTCTGAAAATGTACCTATATATGAAAATATTTATTAAAAGTTTCTGAATAATTCTACTTTAATTACCTAATAAGGCTAGTAGTCTATAAAATACTTTGTAAATGGATACGAGCTCAGTTATTATAATTAAGTATGCATTAACAATATTTGTTAATCACTATACTGTCATGTATGCTGTTCGAACAATTTTTTTAATATTGCAAGATGCATATGGATTAATATTGATAATTTTCAAAACAAAAATAAATATAATATTCTTTTAGTAAACTTATAAACTATTATCTTTATAGTATTTAAAATGGAAAAATTAAGAAATTATCCGTTAAAATTTTGATTAGGTAGTACCTACAACATACGCTAAAATTTTCAGAAAATTAGCCGATTCACAATTAACATTCAAACATGACACATGAAGGTTCTCATTAAAAAACCAAAGTTGGTATATCGCCACAGAATACTCCTAAAATGTTGTTGAAAATCTAAGCACTCTAAAATCTTTAATTACCCATAAAAATCCCAAAAATCTAGAATTTGGATATGTGTATAATTTAAACATAAAAATAGAGTGAGCAAGCTTAAAAAATCACCATGTACCTATACATAGTCAGACATGAATAGTATTATAGCCGACTACTAGTTTCGAGGACTCATAACGGTAGTGCATATTAAAGTTTTGTCTACTTATGGAAAAATTTCCAAGACGCCGACACAAAGATATTTTTCAAATTACAAAAATAATTCCCATTTGGAAATCTAGAATATATATTACAATCTATTCGCAGTCTAAATGTTAATAAAATATTAAAACTATTACTGTAATATATTATTGTTAGTTATTAATCATTATTGCATCATGCATCGTCATGTTTGATGAGTTCTTAAAATACATCCTGAGTTTGATTTGCTATTATTATGAGTTTTGCATAATTTCGTAGATCGTCTTGGTAGAATAATATTATAAGAGGTTCAATGTTCAAATCAGTATTATAAATGTATTGATAATTGATAATTGTAGAAGTTGAGCAATAATGAGAGAAGAAAATTGTGATAAGGACTCTGACTTGGATTTTCATGATTAATTAATTATATTATTTATATAACTGCATAATACAGTGTAGTATTGCACAGTGTTATATATAATGTAGAAATATTGCCATATTCACCGGTGTAGATGGCGAAGGTATTATATACAATATAATTATTACAAGACAATTGACAAATTTCAACAATAAACATCACTTTTAACTATAATAAAAAACTAACAATAAATGTTTAGGTAAGATATTCATAGTTTTTAGTTATAAGTATTAAACGATAAATTATAATTATTTGTTAAGAGTTATAAGTGCAATTAATTTTTAACTATATATTATACCAATTATTATGTGGTATAATCAAATTTTCGGCAAATTTTTGGTACGCGCCACCACTCAAAAACATACCGATACGTATTTCAATTATTATTATAGTGCCTTTATACATTTTATATTTATACATTTATAATACACATAAATACAGAATTCACCTACACTGGCATACAGCGGTATAATTGTTATATACTAGGTATGTAATTATGTAAATTAAAAAATAAATAATATTTTTAAAATAAGCTTAGGCATCATTATTATATCCATTGGGAAGTGATGTAGGGGATCAAATTAGGGGATAATCACTCCTAGTTTCTAAACGAGCACCCAAAACCGTGAATAAATATGGACTTGTATAATAATGTACCAGGGCTTCAGCAACCACTGCAGTTTTTTTTACTGAAATCACTGTACCCACCCGTATATTATATAAACGAACATAATATAATATATAATATATTCCATACACATCATATGCAATATACATATATATATTATATATCTATGATAAAGGGCGATCGACGAACGCGCCTCGACGAAACCAGGTGGTGCAATAATTGACGATCACGTGGACGGGTGCAGCGGGGTGGCTGCAGTGGCGGCAAAAAGCCACTGCAAAGGACCGCGACGGAAAGGGAGACGAAAATATAAACATCTGCCGCCACCGCTGCAGATATTTACGCGAAACAGCTAAACGCCCACAGATAATATACCTAAGGGTATACATGGTTAGGACATGCATTGTACCCAGCCTTAAGCCGGATTTACAGCTACGTAATTCGTAGTGTCGTGTGCAAAAATTGAGCTCTGCCTAACTCATGGTATTTTCTGGTTAAACATGCGTGGTTATTACTTATTATACAGGACATATAAAATCATATTGAAGACTCTTTGACCCAGACGGACGACGTAGTCGTGAACCCGTAGCTTTTTTTTTTATCAGAGATTGCGTATTTCCAGCTGTTTACCAAGTCACCGAAGTGGTTATAATATGCATGTCACGCAATATGTAAGTATGGTTGCAGTGGTATACCTAAAATTTAATAATCATAATAATATAGAATAATAGATTTAAGACACAATATGACAAATTATGTTTATGTTCATTACAAAATATATTAATGAAATAACATATACCTAGGTATAATGTTTAAATTAATTGAGTTAAAAAATCGACAGCTATATAGGTATAATAGCGGATTGATAAAATCGACCTACAATTGCATATTACCGCATAATATCTTAACAGCATGTTTAACCATTGCGGTAACATGTACTTCGATCACAGTTGTGCATCGTGTATATCTATGCGAACGCCACCCTCTGTAGCGATAGATATACAACTAATGCCCCCTGGTAGATGTTTGTCGCAGTAGCGACAGCAGCGGCGGCAGTGGTGGCAAAACGGGCAAAATATAATATAACGGCGATATCATATCCGTTATTGCAGTGGAGGAGGGGGTGGTGCCGGTACGGTTTTAATATTATATTGCCAGAGCACGAACAAAGCCGTGGCGGAGGGGATGGTTTTCGTTTTTGTTATACCACTCGCCACCGCCCCGGCCGGGTCCGACGAACCGGACGAGGAGGAGGGTCCGGAGACGCGCGCGCAGACGATTGGCTGCGGTAACCGAAGGGTCGCGCGCCGCGTATACACCGCATATAGGTATTTTTGTATATTACATTGTATATCTGAGTGTAATAATATATGCAGAGTTGGTACTACGCAGTAAACGCGCCGCCTCGGGAGGGTGCGTGATTCGGTGTGTCGTGAAATGGCCGAGAGGGCGCACGCCGTTGCTGCACAGCGTGATGCATTGACAATATTATATTTTAACCAAACCGCTTATTCATGTTTTAATATATAAATATATATATATATAAATAATATAAAGTCATTTGAAATTTGTTAACAATTTTAAAATCTATACAAAAATAAAACAACATCCCACGTTTACCTATTTAGATTGAATAAATATGTTCAAAACACGTTCTTCGCATTTATTTCGGAAGTCTCGTTCTATATATTTATAAAGCAAAACGGTTTGTATGTCAAATACATATTGCATATATTCTCCATTTTCCAATCTCCAATAGTAACACGTATTTAAATTTTCTTTCAAGCTGCAATTATTTTATACCTATAATCAGATACCACGACTTATTTTTATAGAATATAATTTTCATATAAAATTCGCATTTCGTCAGAGCATCATGTGAGCACCTTTCGGCTCCATTTTTTGAGTGAATATCGCAATTGCAACGCCTATAAATAAATGAAAAAATACCTCAAGTATTATGGAATATTATATGTGATAATTATATATTTGCAGCAGGATTACTAAGAAAAAGTGGGTTATCCAAAAAAAAAATTAATTAAAACAATAATTCCAATATTACTTTGATTGTTTATTCCATGTAGGAACCTATTTATCTCAATCATTTAAAAAATATGTTATTAGGTGGTACAGCAGTATAAGTAATATACAAAGAAAATGTAACAATAAATCGTACTATATCGTGTACCTACTATAATAGCTGTTTTGAAAATTTTATATAAGTAATAGGTATAATGAAAAACGGTTTTTGTTTAAGAACTTTTTTCATTTGAGTATTCTCCAAAAGAAGAATCTGGCATGCTTCAGCTCATCATATATATAATTTATACAATTTTTATTCTGCAAGTTATGTAGTTATAGTTATATCATCATATATATATTTATATGTATGACGACATGACGTATATAGGTTTTTGCTTATGGTCGCATCATCTACGAGCGATCCGCCATTATTATTTTATTTTAAATATAGATTCTTACGCGATTGTATATATGTAATGGTAAATAATAATATGTATAAACCAATGCGGCTTTATTATATTAATATTATATGTGATAAAGGTCTATCCAACAAAAGGATAGCGTAGAGCGCCTGTCATGCATCATAGACCTATCGAATAATGTTACCTGAATAATTCAAAGTTCGCAGATATATAAACCATCATACACCTCATAAACATATATGTATGACATGTGTGTATAAGTGCATTGCACATCTGCACGCATACCCATACATATAGTTGTGCCGTGTATACTGCATTAAACGGTATTTATATTATACAAGTGTATCGAAGTGCACTATATAATAGCAGTATAATAATACTTAATAGCCTATAGCTAGGCTCACTTTATCATATCAATATATTAACAAAAACGATAAATATATGTCAGCATATTATATATGAAACAATTTCATCGTTTTCAATTCGAGAAAGTATTTGTTATTGAGATTTGTATAAATGCAATGCATTTACTTTATGCACAGATATTAGATAATATGTATTTTAATGTATATTTGACCAAACCAAATCATGAACACATTTTTAAAAGCGTGTGGTATTTTAACAGGAGCAATAAAAAATGATTGTGTGGGACAATTATTATTTTATCAACCATTATCTGTACAACCACTCGCAATTATTGTAATTTTTTCTATAATTTTATTTGCATAACCCACCTACTATTTTTTATTGTCGATTGTTTCCTCCGAAAATTATTGTTTGGGAAACGGTTTTGGGCATAACAACAATTTTTCACTTAGCTACGCCTAACTACCGTCGTTGTAATAAACACAAAACCGTGGTGGTGGTAAGGGTGCAGTTCAGTTCAAATTTCATGTATAGCATACAACCCCAAGTGACTAATACCATATACGTCCATATACTGATCACGCTGTAGGTGGCGCGCCTCGTGGAACAAAAACTAACCAAACGAGGGTATATTTTTAGCTTTTCTTTTACTACCCTCTCACCCCCTCGGACCGACCGTAAAATGTACGCCCGAGTAGGTACATTTATATACGCCAATGTTGTACCGGGGTTAGGTTATATAGTCCCGCTGTCTATACCGGTCGATCAGCTCACCAAACCGCTCTGTAGCGGCTAGTATACTATACAGTATATGTATATAGAATGCCGATTGACATTTTAGCTGAATATTATAATGATACGTCAACCCGCTACTGCGTGCGTTTGCATGGCGTGTTGCACTTAACAATCTTTATTTTTAAAAATTACAACACGATTGCGTATTTACACGCTATAAAATTGAAGGTCGTGAAATTGCAGATGTAGATATATGTGTCTATTATACGTAGACATTTTTAATAAGTTTATTATATTATCTGTGATATATAGGTATCCATTATAGAACATGTTATAGAATCATAACATAACACTTGCCCGAGAAAATTTATTAAAAAAAAGGAACCATATAAACTATACCATTTTATTTTAAACCCTACTAATTAGATAATAATTAATAGAGAGTAGATAGGGAGTAGAGAGTAGAAACAATATTTTTGTGCAAACAAATTATGTTTGATTTTTTTCTGTACTGCATGATATTTTATCAAAACGTTCATGTCTTATGAAGGATTTATTTACTATAAAATGTTATATAATTGAATGAACGGTATATTAAATTATAATTTGTGTATTATCTGTAGACTAAACAAATCAAATCGATAAAGCCAGTCTTTCTTTGTTTAATCTACAGTCTTGCATTTCAGTTATTACATAGAGTGAGATAAGATATAAAATATAAATATCGAACTGCTACAATATCTATAGATCTAGAATTATAACTACCCATAATTACCTATAATATTTTATCTACGTATACGCATATAAAGGCGATATAGCTTACCTTTTAAATTTAACACACCCTTATTATGTAACTATGTATAAGTTTTAAATAAAAAAACAGCCGCAAATATATATTAGTTATAATAATTAAAACCAATAAAACCAGTTCAGTGATAAACAAATAGAACATCAGTGTACTCATGTCGTACGCGATTTACCAAACTTGTTTTCAAGTAGTGCGCGATCTACCAAAAATAGTATTTAATTTCCGTATTATTTTTATCTTAAAATTTTTATCACAACGAAATAATAATATACAAAGATTATACAAGTATTATTTTTATAAAATACCTTAAACTAAAAATTTTGTTTTAATGTCTGAAAGAAAATCGTCAAATATTGTATCTATAGATGGATGAAGTGATTGCCACCACTCTTCTTTCAACTGCCTTTCGAGTAAGGGTGAAGCTCCGTTTACTTTTATACCGTATCTTTTCTTCACAATATGCCAAAAACCCTCGATTGACTGAGTATGTGCTCCTGTACTTGGATCAATAAAATTTAGGCTATGATTTAATAATATTAAAATTAATCTTAAAATCGTAAATTATCTTAGCACCGCTCGGCGCTCGGAAAAACCTATTTAAGTAGATGGCGTTCGACATCACTACCAACATCAGACAATTCCAAATGGTCATACATGAATAAAAATATTATTTTCCGCTGGTTGAATATTTTTTTTTAACATTAAAATAAACTTATATTGTTTTCCTAATAATATCACGTGTGATATAAATAATATGGTAATCATGTACATTGTGAATAAAATGTAGATATAACTACTCTCTATCTAACATACTATAGACTCTTTGTCATTATTGTATCTATGATGTAAATACCAATATAGTATTATCCATATAAAATATAAATTAAACGCATTCAACACATGCAACAAAAAGCCTAAGTAAAAATGATGTTAAAACAAACGAATAAAAAATAAACGATTTAAAATTACTTAACGTGATTATAAAATACCAATATACGGCACTTCCCGAATGCAGGTAGGCTAAATAGGTTTTAAATAGGTAGATCTAAATATATTAAAAACTAAAATAATGAATAACAATATGACAAACATTTTATAATTGCGACAATTATAGTACAGAATAAAGGCATACTTATTGCATGCAGGACGCATGTTAAGACGCTTGTTTATATAGGTAGTTGTACGTATATTGTATATTTTATAATATAATATTATTATACATACACAACAAAATAAATACACATCACAATATGACTGTACATAGCCAAACATAATAAAATCTTATCCAATTTTTGATGATCCCAACCCTGTAATACATATATATATCAACTAGTGCCTATAAAATTAATACAGTATCTGTCATACACTTATAAAAGGCCTGAAATGAATATAATATACATTATAATACTGAGGTCTGAAAAGAGGCTTAGAACATGTTTGGCTAACGTTGGTACAACATAGGCACATATTATAGCGATGTATTTTCATAGATCACGATGTTATATAAACTTAAAACTAAAATATGAATGCAGTAGACCATTATCACACCAAATAAAAACGGTCTTGGAGAGTATAATAATATAGTTCAGTGTGCAGACAATTGAGTATTGATTATTATTTCTTCAATCATTTTCATTGGTATTCTCACCTATCTAACTTGTCTGTTTAAGTGTATAGGTTTTCCTCATGCTTACCAATTAAAATAAATCAGAAAACAATTATATTATGCACCCAACTTTTCAATATGGGCCCCTATATACTGTCCAAACTAGGTTTTCAATCTTGTAAGGTATCTAACTTTTTAAACACTATTTTCTTACCCAAAAGTGTTGACAGAAAA
The DNA here is from genome assembly GCF_001856785.1 of Myzus persicae. Taxonomy (NCBI): domain Eukaryota; kingdom Metazoa; phylum Arthropoda; class Insecta; order Hemiptera; family Aphididae; genus Myzus; species Myzus persicae. Next base: position 872,970 of record NW_019103856.1, read on the forward strand.
AGATAATTATAAAAATTAGGTAATACTTACGCATTTTTCATAATATTCTCATAACTTCAAAACGATCTTAGGTAAATAGAATAATCTATTATTCACTAACGAGTAGTATTTACCTTAATATTTACAGGGAAATACGCCATAGTTCAGCTATTTAAATTGTTCACCCTAAATATTCACAAAATTGTTAGCTCATATACCTATATATCGTAATCGGTTACACAATACCTATCAAAGAACTGACCTTTGTACACAGATTAGTTTGATCACGTAGTTGTTATCAAATCTACAAAAAAACGGCTTCCAGTTCAAATAATAAAATGTACATACCTATATAAAAAAATGATTTTAAATATAAGTAAATATGATACCACTCGCATCTATTACATAATTTTGAATTACCTGCACTTGGGAAATAGCAGATAAAACCATATTATGCATGTGTGAGTTTGGGCGAATGTTAGTTCCTACACGAGAGTAGCAGGTACACAAAATACATATTATGTTAGTTCCTACACGACGGAAAAAAGTACATATGTAAGTTCCTACACGGTAAAAACCAGGTACGTATGTTAGTTACTGCGGAAAGGGTTAAATATGTATATTATACTACTTGAAGCTATAATAAAAAAAAAAAAATGTATATTATACACAATTAAATATGTATATACGAATTTAAAAAAACAAATATATTATATGATAATTAAAAAATATAATAGAAATCGTCATAGTGCATTTTCACAAATAAATACTGTATAGGTAATATGGTGATTAAAAAATATAATAAAAATTAAAAATACATTAAGTACAAAATGTAATATTTTATGAGGTTTATTTCTATAACTTAAAATCTTAACATATTCGTATTGATTAATTTTGTTCGATGTATAATCTGAAATTTGTTTATTTATGAAATCTTCTTTTTCGGCGTATTTTTTTACTGATTTTTGGTTTTACGTTACTAATTAAAACGATTATTAAAACGATACGCCTGTGTATAATTTACATATTTAACCCTTTCCGCAGTGTAGGAACTAACATACGTACCTGGTTTTTATCGTGTAGGAACTTACATAAGTGCCTTCTTTCGTCGTGTAGGAACTAACGTATGTAATTGTTTACCTGCTACTCTCGTGTAGGAACTTACTATTCCCCGTAAGTTTCTATCCCTACACGGTTAAACATAAGATAATATATAAGGTAGCAAGGTACACTAATGTGTGTCTCTATACTCTGATTTAATACTCCTAAAGTCTACAAAAAATTATATACATATTGGGTTCTTTCATTTATTCAGCAAGTGCGCGACTGTCAGTTTACTTATACGGCTGTGTTTAAAAAGTGATTAATTGCTTAAATGACTACGAGATAATTTAAAAAAACAGAATCAATATAATATATAAATGTATATTTTCTATGTTGTCATCACTCATCATAGACATACGAATACATTAATTATATGTATTATTATAAGGGTATTTTAAAATACGTTGATTAACCAAACCTAACCTATAATTATAATATTATAACGATTATTAATTATTATAATTATTATCCTGTATCCAGTATAGGTAGGTTAGGTTATCACGGAGCATAATATACCTATTACCGAATAAATAGAATTTTCGCAGTAATTACAAAAATGATTACGGTTACTTTTTGTTTTTACAGCGTCTGATTATAGGAAATGTATGTAATAAATTCCAGAAACGTGAAATTCTAGTGGTAATATGTTTATAATTGTGATTGTGTTGCTTTCTCGCACGGGTGGCATTACGAGTATTAGCACCACAATGATATTTAGGCATAACCGCATAGACATGAAAAATTAAATTAATCGATAAAAAATTCAAACTGACATATTTTGTAAGCTTTGATCCTCTCATAAAACTGCATCGATTCAAAAATATATTAACAATAGGATCACTTCCATGATTATAAAATACGATATAGTCACGCCTAATATCGCAGGACTCTCATCAGGTCATAGTAAAACCAATTTAATTTTTGCTTTATTATGACTAATATAAAAGGAATACGATTTCATATAACATCAAGGTACTTGTATTTGAAGACATCGGATGAACCAAATATAAAATATTGAGCGATATTTTAAAAGACATTAAGAGTAGGTGTACAATAATTGCAACGAAAATATTATTAATACAGGTTTTTTTATTTGTCAAAACCAAAACATCGCTTAAACCTAACCTAACCTGGGCTCGTCACGATTTCATAAAGAGATGTGCAAACTCGCAAAATCGTTCTCGACCGTACCTAAACAACTTTAAAGAGCAGACATAAAGCATTATGTTTGCTGAACATTGTTAAGGCGATATATGAAATATTCAGAGTTTAAAGAATTTTGTATACTTCTGGTTGGCGTGATGAGGGGAGATTCGATTTTTGAGTTCATATAGAAAGGTATATAACTATATATAAGTAAAGATTGAACTCAACGCGACAACTGGCTATGTCACGGATTTAAACCTTTGTATTGTTACATAAAAACAACATAAGAATACGTGTAAAAATAGGTACCTACCTACTTGGCTACTTGGTGAATTAATTAAAGCCAAAACAAGTATATAAATAACATTAAAGTACAAAAATTCCGATATTTATTCATAATTATTATTCATTAGTATCAGAAATGTTAAAACCGATAATCGACTCGTTAAACGATGTACCTACAACATTAAACAACATCATTATAATGTCTCGCTTTTCATGATGCGAACAACAAAATCGTAGCGATATCAGTCACATTAAAGATTTTCATTATTCTGATGTCTGGTTTGATTCTTTAAATAGGCACAGACAAGAAGTAAAAACTTTCATACAGTGCTATAATTTTACTATTTTAGTTATCAAGAAAAATTATTGAACTCTGTAACAATGTATACATAATTATTGAAGACATATTCGTTAACACCAGAACTTGGAAGTTTAATACTTTCGAAAAAATCAAAATTATACATCGAAAACTTTTTAAAAAACATATAAATATCTACCTACATTAATTCAGTCCATCTCATAACAAATAGTTCAAAAATTAAAAAGTGGAAATAATAAATATAATATACATAGAGAAAAATTGCTTCTGAGTGGTGGGCGGGCTACATAATATAGAGATACCTAACCTAATTGTCTTTTGTGCACATATTTTTTTGTATCATGATATTATGTTATCTCAAAATGCCTCGACTTCTATTTTTTTTTACGTACATAAGCGATTAAGTATATTTGACTGTCAAAAACTAACACTTATACCATTTGTATTTATTTTTACTACATAATTAAAAGTTAAAACACTTATAATGTGCATGGTTCTGATGCCTGAAATAGTGAAATCTGAATCACATACCTAAAGTCAAATAGCTATATTTCTCAGCGAGCTTCCTAATTTCAAGTTGTAAAATTTACATTACAAAATATCTTGACAATATCTATTATTAAATAGTGTGCAAAAATACTTACATCCTAATAAAAAATGCATAAGATTTACAATGTGCATTAAATTAAATATATAAAATACATAAATGTATCTATAAAAATTATACTCGGTACTCCTTTTTTCTATAAATATATGTATTAGTACATTACACATATCATATAATTTTATAAAGTTTAATTGGTTTTATTGTTTAAGTACCAACCACCAGATAAGGATATCTAATACACGTTTTTCGTGATTCCTAATAAGCACATTATATCATTTTCCTACCTACCAACTTAAAAATTGTATAATAGTGGAATTATGTTTTTGGATCATTTGTCATGATGAGTTTTGTCGAACCATCGTCATACTTGAAAGTACAACACTAAATTATTTATTTAATAATTAATTAATTCGCTTGTCATTGTGCTTTATGTACTATATAATTTTTGATAACAATTTATAGATCAAATGTGCTCTTCATTTATATATAATAATCTAACAAAATTGTTGATTATTAATTTATACATAGCTTATACTAAATACATATAGATCTAAAATAGGTTTTTAGACAAATAGCAGGTTATCAATATAAAATGCGTACACAAATATGTTTATTGTTTAATGTATTAATTTATTGTGATTACTGGTTAGAGGCTAATTATTAAAATGTTTGCACTTCAGTTAAAATGTATTTCGCACACATCACTGGAGATGGTTTGAATAGGTACATACCTATATTATGTTTTTTGTACATCACTAATGGATACATCGTTGGAAACTATAAAGGTACCTATATGATATTATTCTATAACCTCCGGTAATAAGGATTTTACCTATATATAGATACATACACCTATTCCCTACCTAGGTATACGTTTATAAATTTCACCATATAGATACGTACATAATGACTGACTTAATTTATATTTACATTCAATTATAAATTGTACATAAATCAATATCCAGTATAATAATACCTTTAAAATATCAAAACTATTTAAATTATATTTTGAAAGACTCCAATTTATTAATTGGTTCTTTATTATTTGAGGTACCGCAGCCATATGTTTTATTACTATATTATTCAATATAACTTAAAATAGTAATAAGGAATAATGCTGCTCGTCACCCATATTATAAAATGTTTTTATTACTAATTGTGTATTTGTGCTTAAAATTATTACGATTATTATCTATTTTTTACCTAATATATCGTCGATCAATTTATCTATTTAAGTTTTCCATGGATTTTGTCAGACTTTTATTTTTCTAAGTGGATTTTCAGAGCAAGCATGTCAAACCCAACTTTTCAACTCGTACAGTAAAAATATAATTACAGACCAAGTTTTACAATGAGACTTGTGAGTAGGTACGCTGACCACAATTACGATGTATTATAATCGGATACTATAATGGACGATATAATATAGTACATACAATATATATAGAGATTGGTAACCGATAGATTTTCACTTATAAGCCATATCATGTTGTTATTTATACGATTGTGTAAGAAAAATATTCTATCAATTACATAATAAAATATAATTTTCAAGTCAAAATGTTGACCTTGGTGCCCGCCAGGGAACGCACTTATTGCAGTAAGTAACAATAGTATAATACTGTAGTAATATAATATAGTATTATAATAATTGTATGAAAACGTCGAGATCATCTTTATAAGGGTCTTGGTTATTAATTATGATTAAAATATAACATTATACAGTGCCCACTACATTATAATATTATATTCTTATTGAAGAAGCAGCGAGGCTGCTTATTAATTTTTTTCTCATTTAAAAATTTTGAATTGTCGAACAGACGTGTCTATGTACCTATATAAAAATATGTATTCGTGTTTTGAACCAATCTATTCCGTGTGGAACGATTCGAAATGAAAAAAAAAATCTCGTCTCACCAACCAGTTAACCGCATTATACCGGTTTTGTTGTCGGGTACGTCCGAAGGTTAAATAAAAGAAGACGAACAAAAAAAACCTACCTAAATAAAATAATAGTTTTTTTAGTTGTTTTGTTCAACGCTTGCGGTCACGTAGGTAGGTATATATATATTATATATATATATGTGTGTAGTATACACATATATATACAGGAACGCTCTATAGGTAATAACCCATAATAACGATGTGATTTTTTTATTATACGTTTTTATATACATAATATATATTTTAAAGGTACCTATAGAGGTATAATATGCCGCCGTCGGAACGAGTGTATACACGCATCAAGACGATAAATAACGACCTGAAAATACAGTCGCACACACACACACACCTATATATGGTAGGCGTATATAATTGTATACAATATATATATATATACGACATGCGTATATATAGCTATATATTTATACATATATTTTATACTTAGATACGATCTCGGCCCTCGGGTGGGGTATATATTATGTTGATTGTACCTATATATATAAATTTACTCGTTCGGACGTCGTCGTATATATATTATACTTGTTTGTACAAAAACCGCGTCGTACATATTATATTATATATATATATACACGAAATGTGAATAGGCGTATATATTATAATATATAGGGTCTCGGTCCTCTTGTCGTATTATATATAACGACCCAACTCCCTCGAGACTCTACAGCAACTCGGGGTGCGACTGCTGCAGCGGTGCGCAGACGGTGCACTTGTGCTTATATATATACACACTCGCCAAATATAGAGGGTTGAACCCCCTCCAAGAGAGTACCATTCTCTCTATATACATATATGTGTACACAGACATACAGACACACAGTTTACACACGCACACATGCCAACGTCCGACAAAGTAATGCTCTCTTGCATACGCGCAGCAGCAAGACCCAAATATAATATATTAATATATTATTATGTATATATAGTACATATATATATATATATATTAATAACACCGTACGTTATAGCTATACATATATAGCTATATAATATAATACATATAAATCGGACATGGAAGGGCAATATAGATTTACACATAAATATATATATATATGTATACACTGAAATAGAAGCTCAAATCACTAGGAGCTGAGTGGTCTTATATAGATCCCCTTAAATCAAAATTAGCCCCCGCCCCAATTCATTTAGACTCAGCATACTATATATATGCATTCATATACATAAGTTAATATATTATTATATGTATTATATATTTTTACGAAATTGCAGTATGTTATTATGTTAATATAATAATATGTATTCATATTTTTTTATAAATTGAATTTATACAAAACGCTTATTGATCTTATTTCTTCCTTTAAATAATGACGTTTTAAAACCCAATAACGGAGGAAGAAAAATTGTATTAAAATACCAGTACCTAATATGTAATTCGCTAGTTGATTGTTTTAAATGTTTGCAATAAATTGTGCCTCCATCGTCATATTATATAATGGTAATCATTAATAATTATAACTTATAAGTATAGTGGTATAATTTTTTTTTTTTTTTGAATCCGCAACATTTAAGCAGACCACTTTGATGAGGAGGACCCGGTAATAATACAATTTCTACTGAATTGGTAATAACCAGGTTATCATTGAAAATTGAAGTATTAAATAATTTTACTCTTCTAGATAACCTATAATCATTAGTTAATTTATTCATCAAGATTATGTAATGAAGCTACGGCTATTGCTTACCACTAAACAAGTTAACATAACTAATTAATATAATTAGTAACAGATAAGTAACAACAATAATATGGTTAAGTTCAATTACTGTTCAGGTTGTGGCTCAACACAAACACACACACTGTATTTCACATGTATATACTTTAATATAATATATTAATATATAATGTTCGATGTGTTACCAACATTATTTGTTACCTATGTATAAATATGAACGAAGTAGTGGGTACCCGGCTTTATACAATCCTTTAGTTATAAGATTAAAATGTTGATAATGTATAATACGTTTTTAAATTTAAGAAACAATAGTCAACAAAAGTTAAGTAGTAAGTACAATAATATGTTGTTGGCGATCGGGTCAAGGGGGTATTCATTATAGAATCGTGAGCAGTAGTATGTATGAGCTATTGAGCTATTATAGAAAATATAAGAACAAAAAAAGAACAGGTACCTATATTATTGGTTATCAGTTATCACTTGCTATTATAAAGAGCTGTATCACTATACCGTAGTATACTGTAGTGTGTGTATAACACTATAACTGAACAAGTATTGCATACATTACTATATGAGAGAGTTTAATATACATATAGTCTGAACATCTGATATACATAAAGAAATCACATTTACAATCAAACGATGGCCATAATATTAGTATCTGCGTAAACCGAAGTCATGATGGGGTTCCTTAGATACCTATTTATTTCGACACACATTTTTATATTTTTTAAACATTATTTTTGGGTCTTATTTATCTGTTTGCGTCGTACGCAATTATTAATCAATCAAAAAATACTTAAACTGTATATAGGTACACGTGAAGTTATAATATTGATGTATAGTAGATAGCAATACGAAGTTAATATACAGGTATTTTCAACAATTTTGAAGATTCGGCAGTAGAATTGTAAGTAATATGTAAATATGTTATACATTGTATAGGCTAGATTTATTGTTGTGGCTAAAATATTTGAGGAATTTAGAAAGTTATAACCTTTCCACAGCTACATTTTACTCACAATAGGTAAAATATTTATAAATGCTTCCCTCCCCCAAAAAAATTGTAGTTATCTACTCAAAGTTAACAATAGTAATTCTCATTTGAAAATAAATAAGTTGGTACCGCCAGCTTTGATTGGACACACTTAAAAATTTAATTGCACTTACCTAAGTCTAAGTATTTGACGATAGTGATCCTTAAGTTTACTAATTATATAAATTACAATCATAATAATTTTAATAAATTAATCATTAAAGGAAAAAAGGGGATGAATATACTTGTAGAATCACCCTGTATATACCACAGTCCACAGGGCTGTATAAAGTATAATATATGTAATTTATAAGTCCTCTCATTACACATTGAATACCCTTATAAGACGTGCACGCAATAATGCTATATATATCGATACATATAATATAATATGGTACGTCCATCAAGCGGTGGTGTTTTGAACGTGATATTCGTTTTTGATAAATATTGAATATTTAACAACCATAATATTACATAACGCGTAGGTATACCTAAATTATACTATATATATATACTGCAGGTAGTACGCTTAGACACCTATATATAACACGTGCGTGTTGAATTCTACTACTTCCGTTTCCGCACATTACATAATACGCATATAATATACCTACGCATAAATATTATACATACCCAATACCCATATACAGATAATAATCAATGCTGTATATTATATTATCTGCAGTAGGAATCGGGCATGAATACGCAATATGCATATCAAACAGACATGCCATACTACCCGGAATTATATATCCAATATTCCAATTGTAAAGTTGTCTTCAGTGCTTCAAGAAAAGTCAAAATTATTATAATATTGAGTTGCTATAATAAGTCCGAATATAATGTCACTGAGTGCAGTATTTTAGCCAAAAACAGTTCAATGAAAAATAATTTAACCGATAATATATATATATATACATATCATCTGATAAATATTTTGGACGAACGTATTTTAGCTGTCGGCAATGAACTTTTAAAGTCGGCATCTATCTTAAAAAATCATTTGCTTTGAAATAGGTAACATTTAGGTACTGTGACTTTCTGAAAAATTATTTTACCAGAAATACATTTTTACTGAAGATTCATGAGATTGGGTTTAAATATTGATAAAATGGTAGTGATGTGCATAATAACAAATGGTTTTAGATAGACCATGATGAAATTTTGATTTTTACAGTGAACTTGTCGTCCTGACGTCAAACTATAATAACCCGGTCTCACTAGTCTATTTAAAACACGAATCCATTGATATAAAAAATGCAAATTTGAATTTTTCGATGTTGGCGTTTGGCCATGATGGTTCTGAAATGAAGATATAAATTATTTGAGTAGTATATATAATATGATACTATATATGCGATTATTAATTCCTATATACTATCTTATACTTTTTAATATATGTATATTAGTATACAATAAATGCCTACACGGTTATATGCGCCGATAAGGTACATATAATATTATGTTTACAATATCATTCGAATATAATAATATACTTACCTAAACACATCGTCTAGGTAAATACATATGTTAATTTCAAATGCGTGTTTATGTCTTTTTTATATATTAAACTCCTATCTATTTATTATATTACTTAAAATAATACCTTTACCCACTCATACATATTGGCAATTTGCTTCTTTAGGTATTAAGTACTGAGTATTTATTATAGTTATTACTTGTTAGCTAGTATACCTATATATAGATATACTGTAAGGCCTGCAGTAAACTTATAAATTTATAATAATATAACGCATAGACATAATAATATATATATTTTTATGTCTATGATATAACGTAATATAATGATGGTATGATTTTACAGTTGTAGTTTAATTTACCAAATTAATTATTATATACTATATATAAAAACTCAAACATATAGGCAGTCAATACATTTATTGGGAAATGGACTCCGGGACTCCGCTAAATATTTTTAAGTGTCGAAATTCCTGTATGTAAATATTTCTAATTAAGGACTAATATATAGGAAGTACCTAATTAAGTAGCAAAATTACTTTTAAAATCATATTATTCGTTATAGCTATACTGAGATTAGTGAGATTAATTATTATGTTTTATATTTCCATGTACATATAGGTATAATAGTAAAATACTACTAATATATATATTTTTTTATTTAATAGAAAATTTACAATCTGTATTACATAACACAACAAGTTAAACATATGACTGACATAACACTACATACATAATAAAAATAACACATGAAGATCAAGATTTGGGAACTCATCCAGCGATGGTACCCTCCAGTAATTTTTTTTTATTCATTAATTTAATAGGTCAGGGCATCGATTTCTTTTGAGTCATGGGTTGTCAGAAAGATACTAATATTTAAAATGCAAAATACATAACCGCATTTCACGCATTATAAGTGGTGACTGTATAAAAATAAAGTCACATGATAATATCATGTCATATAACACCTATTTGGAAATAATTTAATAAAATCAAAATTGTAGGTAAATGAACAGATTTTAAATTGCTGAATTCATAAGATTAATATAGGTATTAACACTATAATTAGTAACTGTACTAATATTATATTATTATTGAGTAAAATCAATGCTCGATGTACGGTATATGTAAAAGCTTATATTCTTCATAATCTGCAACTACACGGAGATTTTCGATGATCACCATTTTGTATTTTACATTAACGATTTAAATTTAAACAAAGCATTCGTAAGAATGTAAGAGCGTAATCAAATATTAATTTTCAATTACATAGTTGAATTTAGTTTTATGGTGGTAACTTGTATTTCACATTAAGATTAAAGACTGTTATAATATTATCGAGCTGAATTTAGCTAATTTTATATAAGTACCTACTAGTAATATTCGATATTTAGTATAATAATATGTACTTTGCTATACCAATATCTATCTTATCTGCTTTAAGTTTGTAGTTTGACACATTCTATACAATGGATATCTATGGATGCTATCGTATGGATAGCTGTATTAGATTTATAACGATAATACAGGGTTTATTAATTTTTCTGGGTTTTATTATATAAGCCTAGCATATTTATAGTGTATCTATCAACGGTGCCGCGGCTTTTGCCAAACAGTTAGTATTTAGAATTAAAGAAACATTAATCGATCATTACTCATTATACCATTCTGACATTCGTGAACGGAAATGTGTGTTAATAGTAATATTATAATATATGTATATTATTGGTATAAGAAATATCATTTTATATATTTCGAACAATTAACAACTATTATACTATATTTAAAAATTAATTTTATTATAAACTGTCAGGTGCACTTATTACTTGACCATTTTGACAACCCAATAGGCAATAACCAACGCGCATATTCATAACCGGAAATTATATAGTAATGTGTATAGGATATTCCGACTTATATCAAAAATAAATATACACCTAATCTATAAACTTAAAGCTAAAAGAGCTTTTAATTTATTATACCGAAAGTTATAATAGATATAGTTTATAATGGCGATTAGCGGAAATTGGTTAGTTATGTTAACTATATATTTTTACGGTTTTTATTTTGCTAGTAAAATTTAAACGTAATAATAAAAGGCTAACAAATTTATACATATTGTACCTATAATAAATAATATGTACTAGGTATATGATGTCATACATCTTAAAGTTGTAAGATATATTATGTTGTAATAAAAGTTTTATCTGATATCTATAAATTTAAGTACAATATTGTTTGTAAATGAGCTATATGAATATATACAATATTATACAGGTATAAATAACAGTTGATGCTTTTAAAAGGAGTATCATGTTCATTATCGTGTAATAGACGTTGTTGTATATGTTTTGGTATTGATAAAATATATAAATGATGTATATATAGTATTAGCGAAACTAAAAACACTGCAATAATATCTATAAATGCAGAGGTCCATTGTGTATAATGTATAGACTACAAATGTAACTTTTTTTTTTTAAATGTCATTAAGAATATATGATAATATTATCTACATAGCTATAAAATTGTTTGTATTACCTATATATACCTAACAGCGTTTTTGTATGTAGGTATAGTAAATGTTGTTTTATTTACAAGTATATACGTACTATCTAATAAGTATTAAACAATATAGGTACCTATACATATTTACTCATTGTTAAAATGTCCTTACTCTGTTAATACTGCATACAAAGGTGTTACCAGATATACTGAATACCTACACCTTTTCTAACTTGTAGCAAGTTCGGTATAATCTACTGATACATATATAATATATATTACCTATATATATTGAGAACCCTTTAGACATCCGCATATACTGTTCTGCGGTATGCAAATTATATGAAAATAGAGAGAAAAATAATGTAGAGACATGACGTATTATAATAAAAGATATAAGGAAGTCAATATTTTTCATATAAATATTATGGGTAAAATATGCGCGCAGTAAAGTCTATCCGTTTGTAAATACATATATATTTCATGTAATTTCCATGGACTGTAACATCATAATATACGCATACGAAATAATAAAATCGGAATCTTATATCCCGGCCCTCGAGCGTCGTCGGTGTGTGTATTCGACGAAACCAAAAAAAAAAAATCCCCTAACGATTCGATATAGCGTTCATTTTCCTCCTTCCACGCCATTAAATCCATCCCCGTCGCGCGCGCCCCATCGCTTCAGCCGAATCGCCCGAGCGAGAGGGTGACGACCACCGCCGCGAGAGAGCTGTAGCAGTGGCGGCGACGTGCGCCCGGAGGTGGCTGTCGGCGAAGCGGTGAAGCGGCCGTCGACGAGAGGGTGGTGAGGGAGAGACGTGAAAAATCATCTCTTCGGCACGAAAAATACAGACACGCTCGTCGCACGCGGCGACTAACTGCGACGGTGGCGGCGGAGGGGTACGTCGCACGCACGCACACTGCCGTCCGTATCCCCACCGCGAGCTGACGTCACGGCCGGCTTTACCATTGGGCACAGGCGTGGCGTCCGCGCTGCCGCCGCCGCCGCCCGCTCGGCCGTCCGATGGAAAGGGGTTCGATAATGTACTACACGATGCGTTTGACGGCGGAGCGGGGGCGGGGTGACCCGACCGCCGCCGCCGACCGTCCGTCGCCGTCGCCGTCGTCGTGGTCGTCGCCGCCGCCGCCGCCGCCGCCGGCAGCGGTCGCGCGCGTCGCCAGTCGCCGTCGAGAGTCGAGAGCCGCTATCCGTCCGTGCATGTAGTGCGTTGTGTAGCCGTCGTCGCTCCGCGAGTCTCGTAGTACGTAATATCTATGTATATGTATGTACGTGATATTTTTCGAGCAGAGCGCTGTTCCTCTGTGCGCATGCGCCCCGAATAATATACAATTTACCGACGGCCGTCGCAGTTGATGGTGCGTGCGTGTGCGTGTGCCGTACACTGTGTAGTGTGCACTGTTCGCGGTCCGTTTGTCGCGTGCTTGTGCGTCCGTACGTCCGCCGCTGTGCTCCGTAGTTCTGTGCGTGTGTGAGCGCCGCGTAGCTTTTCGCGTGGTGGAAAGTGTAGTGTGCGCGCGCCCGCTACGTTGCCGCCGCCGCCGCTTCGTCTACAGCTCGTCCAGCCCGCCCGGCAACGTTGCAATGTCACGCCGTTGAACGTCGTCGTGCGTGATATTGTACCTACCTGCGTACGATATATGTTATAATATTACAATAATATATTAAAGTTGATAACAGGTAATATTTTTTAACAACAATATTTTTTTATTTTTTTTTTGTAGCTTTATTGTTTAAGTATTACAGTGTACGTTTTCGTATTCCAATGTGTATTATAGTAGGTATACAGTAATACAGTATAACATTATATTATAATATGTGTATACATGGCTCGTCTTATCATACGACCGGAATTCCGATCGACCGATTTATGTCGCCTCTCCCTCGGTGACGCCGAATACACCCTCCGGAACGAGTATAGAGGGATGATCGACTATTGTTATTGTATTTTTTTACACTCGTTTCGTATAGCATGAGGAAACGGAACCCTTTTTTTCGGGAAAGTTTAATATCTTTGTGTGGCCAAAGACCGTCCGCCTGGGTCGTCGTCGTTATCGATCGCTACGCCGCCCGGTGAATACAAATACACGAAGGAAAAAAAGGTCGCTCCACACTTGTTGCTCTAGGATGTCGTCGCACCCGGTGCCGGTCGTTCCGCGAGTGGGCGCTGTGCGCAAGTGTGCTGCCGCGGGTGCTACGATCAATAACGCGGCGGCCGACTTTTCCGGCGCGCGGGAAACTATAGAGGCGACGACGATACGCGTCTGGTTGGTAACACTGCGATTGCACCATTCACGTTGACTGCATGAAAAGACTCAAATGCCGGAGACTTGGTTCAACTACCCCACAGCAGGTGGAATTTGAAAGTTTACAACTTCGTTCGTTGAATGAGTGTTACGTGGGAGGGAGGTGGACAAACTACGTGTACGAAACGAATTTGATATTATTTTTTGTTTATGGGTGTGTTGAGCTCGGACGAGTTTGAGTCCGAACACTCCGAACACGAAAGTCGTCGAGTAGGAGCAACAGGGAGGGAAGGTACTCTTACAGAAAATTCACGAGCAGAAACGCGACCGGCGATGATGAAGAAGAATGGATAACGTGAAAAAAATACTGACATTGTGGTTCCATGGGAACGACCGCCGTCATGGGTGTTGGTCACGGTTTATGTTATATGTTTTTATAATATATATATATATATTATTACAATGCGACGCCACAGCAGTAGCCCAATCATCCCGATTGCGGAACGATGATAATAATATTATTATTATTTAAGAGAATTCAAAACACCGTCCCTCTGCCGCGTGAACTGCTGCAGCTGATGTCGGTCAACGCTACGGCGGCCTACCCATCGCACTACTTTACCATGCACGAATATAAATTGTGTATGACGCAGCCCAAGTATATTATATGATACTATTATCGTTATGATGATCGCATTTTATAATATGTTCAGTGTATACGGTTCGCGTCGAGTGTCGGAGACACATTGCACATGATACTATAATACAACAACAAGACTTACGGTTTATTTTTCAACCGCCAAAAACCGTTTGAGGTTATTATAGACGACGGGTTATCCGACCGTGCTTATTTGTAATTACGGTGCTATTTGTAAGTTTAACGGACCAAGACGCGCGCGGCGACGGGTATATAGTCGTTGATGGCGAGGTGTGGGGGGCGGCCGTCGATTAATAAACCGACGATTGGAATACATTAATGACGCAATACGATCTATCTGCCCGGTGGAAGTGGTAAAAGAAGGATAGGTGTAGTATTACTATTATTATTGTATATATACAGACGGCGTATATCACACGGCGATAGATGTATACAAAATGCGTAGTGCGCGCTGGCAACCGATAATAAATCGCACGTGGCGCTCCAAGTACATAAATCGCCTTCGTCGACTCGTACACTCTCTCCCTCCAACCGTCATATGTGGACCGCACGCCACAATATCGTTCCCGTGGGTTTCGTATATTGTTATATTGTTATTATATGTTTCGGGTTTAAGTACACGTGTACATATTATTATACTGAGTGTACTGAAAATGTGTCCGTGTTGGATCTGAACTGGAAACGGGGGTTACATCAGCTGTAGAATGTCAGAATATAGGTGCATAACCTACGTTTAGCACCCAAGTGCCACTAGAAGTATATGCATACCTAATGTTTTGTTCATTTATTGTACTTATGATTGACATATTTGTATTATTACAATTTCGAATGTGGCTGCCTATATAATTTTTCGACCCCAAAATCGTTTCGTTCACCGAGTAGATAAATTATGATACATTGTATGCATGGTGTGATTGAAGAGGATTTACTAGTTAGTAGTTACCAAAGTGGTTACATGCAATTAAGGTCATGGTATCCTCACCGCTGATAATATTAAATAATAATAATATAGAATTTCATGTAGAAATCATAAACCGTAACCACAACCGCATATAACCATTATGGTAAGTAGTAGACTCTCCGGTCACAGTATACCGTGTATATTAGGTATAGAGATGTCATATCCATGTACATACTTGCAGGCCAGTGGCTATCTAGTTACACTAGAACCTATACTTGTGGTGAACACACTACTATGCACCACGGACGTTCGTCCCGCTCGCATCATCGCCACTCGTTAAGACTGCTGCGAATATAATATATGGCGCGTAGATAACGCGTCAACTCTTATCGATCTTTCGAGTCACTTGACGTCGCCCGCCAGCCACCAACCACACAGTGCCGGTGGAAGTGGTGGTGACAATAACAGCGTGTGCGTTTAACGATGATTTATGTGCAGGCGGCGGGGGCGTTAGCGATTTTAGGTAAAACCGACTTTTCGGTGGGCTGCCACCCCCTTCGGTAATGCGATTAAATAAAAGGCTATATAATAATACTTTTACTCTGCGACCCTATATACTCGGCGCCGTTGTCGTCGGCGGGGCGTTAATCCAATTTCGTTTTGTTTTTGTTGCTGCGGTGAGGTGGTAGAGGTGCGGAAGAGAATAAGAGGGTAAACGTGGAGTTAATATTATTTTTCTATGGTTTTTATCCCTCAGTTAAAAAAAATGTAGCATAAACATACCCAGATGGATCCTAAATACTACGTAACTCTGCAATTGATTTCGTTTTAATGTTATTAAAGAAATTAAATAACCTAGCAGTCTTGCACCTATACGGCCATACTTTATAGCTCTCTATAATCTAGCTGTTTAAACATGTTCTTATTTCATTTTTTTTACTCCTATAGGTTGCTATAGGTTCACTGGTATACCTACCTACTAATATATTATTATTTTTCAAACAAAAACGATTGCATGAACAACGATCTAATAACTAATCTATTACTTATATAAACTTCTGACTTCATGGCTATTGATAATGAATGTATATAATATTTTTTTTTATTCAACAATAGTCTTGACGATAATTATTTTTAAGTTTAAGAGTACAAACTTGTTTTTTATTAATATAATATAATATTACAAAAATTATAATACGTAAATTGCTATTTCAACTAGGTTGATCGTTTTTTTATCGATTAATCAGTCACTTTAATAGATGGATCGAATAGCACTAAAGCAGTAATATCAAATGAGCGTGTATCTTAAAAACTATCCTTTTCATAGACAAGGGTTGCAACTTATAACTTACAAGTATAAATAATGAAAATATCCATATAGTTTTAATAGTGATATGTCAATAAAAGGAATTTTACTGATTCCGATTCGTTATTTTGTTCCATCATTAAAATGGTTTCAAAATCCCAGAGATTTAAGGGAGACATTTGACTCACGCTTGTGGTTTTTTATGGATATAATGGTATAATACTATAATGGAGACAAATTGTGCAAAGTGAAAAGTTCGAGGGAAAATGCAAATAACCTTTTTTTTATTGGCTCTCATTTTTAAGGAAAAAAAAGATACACTATAAAGTAAAATATGTATTATATTTTCTTAACGGTTCGTTAAACTATATTTCTAAAACCACCGCTACTTGTGTTTTTCACCATACAAAATATCGTTTACACTTTTTAATGAAATGAATCATTGAACCCCCGTCGCGTTTGTTGCCTCGCCTGTATTCGTTATTTCGTTTCCCTGGGGTTTCGCGAGTATACGTCTTTGTGTGTCTTACCATCACTGTGAGCACAACGAGTGCGGAAAATCTTCCGCATTATATTCAGAAGGATTTTTTTTTTTATCAAAGTGCTTTGATAAATGCATATTTTTGTGGAACCTTAGACATGTTTAATGGATAGAACTTTTACAGCAAATGCTAAATAATGAACATTTGAAAACAGTAATATAGAAGTATTTCATAGGATACTCGTCATTATTTTTCATCTAGGTATATCGAAATACCTTACAAATTACTATTGATTCTTATCTTATAGCTTGTAGTCAGTATTATAATAATAGAGGTACCAACCATGTTTTCCCAGCAATAGTTGTGACGTTATAATGAAGACTGATTATGTCTACAGTTTTACTGTCTCACAATAGACCGGGGACGTAACCTTCGTATAACCGATAAACCATATGCCTTAAAATAATTTTAAAAGTCATCAAAATTATAATATAGGTTTTATGAATGGTTTGTTTAGGCGTACGCAGTTAGTCACGAACGTGTCAAATTTGTTTAACAAAAATATTTATTCATTGTTTTTTATCTTCCCTTACAGAGTGACAGCCATGAAAGAAACACGCCGGACTCTGGTAAAAAGCCTGAACCCGCATTTAGTATGTGTCCTATGCGCTGGCTACTACATCGACCCCACAACAATTGTCGAGTGCCTCCATTCATGTAAGTATTTATTTTTCTCTCTTTCTTCTCTATATTATTAACTGTGGGAGCTTACGACTTGTAAATCATTCTCGGATGTTTTATATTTTAGATACGCACTATGCGTTCCTACTTGTATATTAAAATGCACCGGATTATGGCAAAAAAGGGTTACCAAATTTATGCGTACACATTTGTGAGATTTAATGTACGTGGAGAGCTTGGCGGGCCCGGAAGGCGCGTGTTCATGAAATATTAGTTTGTGTGTGTGTGTGCGTGTGCGTACGTATGTGTGTTGGAATAGCTCAGTCACTAATTGCCGACGATTAGCGAGGGCGGCGTCCTCGACATTACTATATTATGTATACGTGAGAAACACATTGAAGTAAAATAATGGGTCGAATGCAAGCAATAGATTTCGAAAATGTGTTTATTTTTTTACGTTTGCTATATTATATATCATATTATTGAATATTTCATTTATATTATTCATTATTCGTAATATATCTTTTGGAAGTGATCCCTCCCTTTGGGGAAAAACTATCAAAAGTACAATTGTTTTTCGTTATTATTGCAGGAGTGTATCGATATTTAACAAGTTATTCAAGTATTTATATAATACGTTTCTGTAATACAATAATTGTTTTGCATAAGCTATAGTATAAATTACTGCAGTTCGTGCATTGTGATTTGCATTTTTTTAATGATCTATTAACGTTAAGTCACAACGATCGTAATAAAATTAATTGGTTTTTAATATTATTCTCGTGACAAATTAACTGCGGTGCACCTAATAAAATATATTATTAACGGTTTTCGCAGTACTAATTTAAAAACATTTGTATACAATATATACATAAACACTGCTCTCGCCGAATCCTTGTCATTCGTAATTATTCTCGTTTTACACAATATGCACAACTTTACCGATTTCTATACTTGCGGGCTGTTTCAAAAAAAAAAAAACATGCCACGACAATATTCACGACTAAGGTCAAATTCATGCAGTGCATAAATTATTTTCATTGTTGGTACTATATATGTATTTCACCTGTACCAAGTACATTATTGTATTCAGCGGGAACGTATATATTATGTAATATGATTTTTAATAACATCAGACTCAAATGATATAGGTTATGGGTAGGTAAATTTAATTTGGTTTTTGTAAGACAGCGAATAGGTGTAGTTTTTAGTATGAAGGTAATTAGACTACATTCATATGTTTTGAAGTAGCGTGGCAAAAGGTTATTTGCTTTGTATTCGAGATTGTAGCATTTACCTATAAATGACCGGCAGTTTCGTTCATAAAATACGGATGGCCGATCGCTGAGGGGGAGGAGGAAAGTAAATGAAAACAGTTGGGCAGTAATAAGCGCAACGAAATTTCATTAATTTTACCGCGGAGGACGTTGTGCAGCACATGCGGAGAAAAATGTAATGTTTGCGGCTGTTGCTAATGATCGCGTTTTGTAGTTTGGTAACTGCAGGAGGAAAAAATAAAGGAAGATATTTCGGAATCAGTCGCTTTTTCAATTGATTGTACCCCGCCAAGGTCATTTGCCCACGGTCCAACGATCTTCCGATCGTTCAACTGCGGCGTTGATGATATTCTGTCTTTTTGTTATAGGTACATTTCGCACAGTTTTTCTTCTGATTTTTCCGTGTCGGGTCACAAACATAGCGTGTATAATTTATTATGCCGGCAATTAAGACTTCAGTATGGGGTGTCGCGTAACGATACATTATGACATAATAACCTAAAATAATGTATACGATAACAAACTAATCGGGCTGATGTCATTATTTCTGCGGTAATTTAAAAAAAATTCTGAAATCGTCAGCGTACACATGTATTAGTCAATAAACAACAGCGTATTGTCATCGTGTATTGCTATAGGTTATGTGCTGAAATTCGCGTATAGTAATCTAAATGCCTGTACCGGCGCTTCTAATCTTCGATTATCGCGTGTGCGGACGTCGATCGGCGAGTTTATAATATACAACTCTAAAAAAAAACCGATACAGAGTGTTTACAAAAGATTGAGGAAATTTCGAAAAATTTTAGTGAGGGAAGTAAGCAAGCTAGATGAGACCTATAGTACTTATTCTATGGTTGGAAATGGAGGTTAGTGAGTGTTTTGGAGTTGCCAGAAGATGGTATGCCATACATTGGTGATGGGTTTAAAGCAGTTAATAGTAATTATACATTTTTAACACGACGACAACTCCTCAACTGCAGAAGATGTTTTATGTGTAGTTGAAGTGTCAGGTGGCGGGTGGGTAGAAGTGATCACATCGAACATTAATGTAAATGTGTTATTTCCCCCAAAAAACTTGCTTACATTGGTTGTTGTGAATGGTTTTTGTAAGGCAAACGTTACTTTATAAATATGATTTTCAAAATTCCTCTAATATGTTATGAGCACGCTGTATAATATTATAGCAATATCTTTTCCATGCTCGTGACGGAATGATAGCCGCGTGTTCAATGTGGCCACATGAACCTCGAGAGCGTGACGATAGTACAACGAATATTTTACATCATGGGTCTAGGCAAACCGTGGTACCATTGTAGTTTGCTCTTCTCTACGTATCGATGTCGCAGTCGTACTCGGGATCATGTCTCATACCACCCGAACTTCTCTGCAAGTCCGTATGTCATCATAATATCGTAATTCAATAACCGTTGCAAACAGTTGTTTTTTAATTATTGTTCTGTTAAATCTCTCGCTTCGAACGAAGTCGTCATCGGCGATCCGCGACCGTGCGTTCTGCGCTGCAGTGCTCGTCGTAATGAATAATATATATATAATATGTGTATTATATTATTTAGGTACATTACTAAATTCGTATAGGTATAATAGTATACATCGGTAGTGGTATATAGTATGTTCGGGTCTCCGTCACAATATCCGACAAGCGTGCATTTCATTTGCACTTTTGCGCCGATGACTTAATTTTGATCCTGAGATTTGACAGCGATGAGTCCAATTATTTTGCCAGGTTGGATAGTAGGGTGCTCCGGAGTTTTGTTGATAGGTTTACTATTACTATGTTAAGCAGTATGGCACTTGGTTATGCACTAATTAGAAATTACCCAAGTATATTATGTTAATGCGAGTGGGTATAATATTATGTTTTCTTTAACGCATACAATGACTAAGTACATTAATAGTGCAGAGAGCGCGTGCAAGCCGGTTTCTAGCAGTATACTTTTTTAGGATGACTGTATACACACGAGGGTGTACTATGAGACATATGTATTAAATAATATAATTATAGCTCGCTATATATGAATGATTATAAATAACGCTCTACCGTCAGTGTTTTCATTATTATTGTTGTTACTGCGTTACTATTATTACCCCCCTTGTCGCCTGTAAAACATTATACTTATGCTAATAGGTACCTATGTTTGTTTTTGTATAGTTTGTCGGTCCTGCATCGTCAAATACTTGGACACGAGTCGATTCTGTCCGATATGCGACGTGCAACTGCACAAGACCCGGCCGCTGTTGAGCATCAGGTATGAAACTTTATTATTATTGTGTGTGTGTTTGTTTGTACCGCTGTGGTTTTAAAATATGTAATAACGTGGTTGGCTTTTGCAGACGGGACAAAATATTGGAACGACTTGTGTACAAAATCGTGCCCGGGCTACATGCCAAAGAGATGGCCCGCAGGGCCTTACCGAACGTTGAATTGTATTTATCACCGGACGATCTCGTCAGTCTCGTATTGCAGTACCATATCGAAGGCACTAGGTAAATATATTTTTTGTATAATCGATAAATCATAAAAATCATATTAAAATTAAGACTAAATCGATATAATAGGATTCACGCCATTAAAATAATAATATTCTAAGTACAATTTTTTAGAAATCGATTTTAAACCATTAACCGCGCGTGTGTGATGATTATTTAGTTAAGTTTTCAATAAATTAATGACCATGTTAAAACAACCTATGATTAGAATTACTTAGGTAATACACGGTAATACTTTTTAATTGTAATTTTTTATTTAATACAATATTTTTACATATAAAAATGCTTAAAAAAAAATGGCATTATATCTAGGTAGTATAATATAACAGACGTGATGTATCAGATCCAATTATTGATCCATTGTATACTGGTCCAAAGCCAATAATCGTATGAATAAAGGATATAAATGGCTTGGAAGAATAACTGGGGTCGGTCTGATAATTTGACGTCTGTCAAAAACAATAAAAAATACGGCCCAGGACATTTGCTCTAACAGACATGATTGCTGTGAAAAATAACGATTACCGCCCACGTCCGTTCGTCGTTAGTACTGCAGGACTTTCACCGCGACGTGGCTTTGTGGTGCAGTTTTAATTAAATATATTATATTATTATGGTGGCACTAAGCACATCTTGTAGTCTAGTATATGAACAGAGTACTGAGCTTATGTATCTCGGATGGCCTTAATTTTTAAATAGCTTGACTTACACGATGAAAAAGAACATATCTATTGAAAACATAACAAATACAGGTTACTCTTTCTTTATCGCTTCGTTTATGCTTAATAGTATTAATATAATTTTATTTACGGTATGGTACTATAAATTATTTATATAATATTTATTTTGCATAGTAATATGCAACATTGCTGGAATTACTGTCGGAATTATGCGTAATAATAAATTATAATGACATTTTTTATTTTATATTAAGTACGGTCAATCATCAATATTTCGAGAGTCCACTTTAGTCTCTTAACGACATTAATTAATATTAAGCAATATTTTGTGAAAATATCCTCGTCACGGTATCGTCGAGTAATAATGTTTTGTGTTAGGGTATAAAATACAAATACATTCATACAATACATTTTTTTAACAATAACATACAAAAGTTGTGAATTAAATTTTATAACAGATTGTCTGATGTTAATAAGGAAAAATATTTATTTTTAAGATGTCAACAGACCAGATCCAGGTTGAATCTATAGACCACAGTGGTACTAAAGTACCTTTATGATTGAATTATCAAATATTTTTCTGTTATTTTCTTAGGCTTTATTCCTCGGTATTTAAATTTATATTTATATTATAATGACGGAAAAAATATTATTTTCATTGCAAGTGTGTATTATAGTCAAAAACATATTTACGACAAAAATGCATAGTAAAATAAATACTTTCGTCCGTTTTGCTATAACTATGCCATTAAATATAAAATGCATAAACAAGTTTATGACCGTGCTGTCGTACAGTATTGCAATGAAAGACCTTTATGAGTTCGAACATTGAACAATATCGCGATTAATAGAAAATATTAAATACCATAATATGTTGTACTTATATATTTCAATATTGATATTCACCGCGGCGTTCTTCTATCACGTACCATATCCCGTCACTATTGATTATAGAATAAATTATGATTGTGGCCAGTATATATAGTGTTTGGCTGGATTGTATTTTGAGCAGGGTTTTATCAAACGCTGATCGTGGACGGTGCACTCATGGAGGATTCACCCCTTCTAGCCTAATCCCAATCAGTTAATTTAACCATAATATAATTATTAATTATATTAATTTTATGCGAGCTGTATATACATTCAAAGGTATAAACTATTTCTTTGATTTGAATTTTTGTTGTGCATCTTATTATTATTTGAAACATAAACTAATTTACCAATAAACATGTAACAATTGAACAGTTGATCTGATATTTCGATCATAACGTCTGCAATTGTACAGAAGAGAGTAACTATACAACTCCGATTTGAACTTAAATTATAGGTATGTTTAAAGATGATTGATTTTTATTAGGTATACATAAATACATAATAGTATAAAATATGTTTTCGTTTTTTTCGTAAATATTATCCTGTCGATTGTTCAATCATCGTGTGACTATTGAAAACACAATTTTTTGCTGTAATTATTTCTCTCATTATTTGGATTTTTGATACAACGGATACTGTCCAATTAAAAGTAAAATATACAACAGGATAATTGTTTAGGAAAAAAAAATTACAACTACAGGCATAATTAATGTATGAGGATTTTCGCATTTTGAAGATGACGTGATCGTTTCTGTAACTGACTATTGAGGAACATAAAAAAAACAACAGAAAATAAGAAAAATGATTGAAAAAAAAGTACAGGTTGGTAAAGGGTCTTTTATGCTCGTTCGTAGTGTTCGTACTGTGACCGCAAAATATAGGAAACACAAAGGAGGGGAAAAAACGTACGCTAACCGCGTGCACTGTCAAACGGAGCGTGTCATGAGTGAATCGGTGCCCACAACAAACCTCGTACATATACGTACATAATATCTATAATAAACATAATTTACAACAATAAACGGTTTTCTCGCGCTGGTTGAGGGTCAAGTGGCGCGTGACTTGTATAGGGATGTTTATGCTTTTTTTCTGCAATTCATGCAATAACAAGGGTGTCCATAATTTCCGTCGATATTTCAATTTGCGTGTAGTGAAAATTGAAATGGGAAAACTACAACTCCCCACACAACTGCTGCAGGTGTTGTGTGATCGGAAGCTGTTTTTTAAACCTTTTTCAGATTTAGATCAGGATGAAGTGGCAGTTTTAATTTCAGTAATGTTATTAGGTATGAACTTAAATGAACTTATGGCAATTTGCTGTCGATCTCTGATATAGTTAATTATAATAATTACAATACAGAGAAGTCTGAGATGTTTAGGACGTTAACCCTCTTGTCAGGCCTATAATTACTAATGCGGGAAAATATAGTATTTATAGGTAAACTTGAATTCTTAAACAAAAATAAAATATTTCGAATTCAAACGCAAATTAAGGGTATTCTTATGTAAGTACTGTTCGTTAAATGTCACTGCCCGGCTAATCGTAGAGGTTTTTATTTGTCACGCTTCGACAACTGTCTGTATAGTGTATATATTGAATCGCGAACGACACGTACTTGGTGTATCGAGGTCGTCGCGTAGTGCGGTGGCCTAAAACTAACCATTGACTTCTTGTTGTATGGAAATTATTTAGGACGAACAGTAAGTATGTTTTTTGATGGAATTTAAAAGGTTAGGTTCACGTGATTAGGTGCAAATATTATGTGATAAATTTTGGAGGTTGTCTAGATAAAAACCTTAAATACGCAATAACTAGTCCATTGACCATTACCAAATGCAAAATGTTGATTTTGTTTTAAATCCATCAATCGAACTTAAAGCTTAAACGACGATTTTATATACCATTGTGAATAAAAATAATGTTCCTACTGATTTTCATATCTAAATATTCCTACGTAATATATATTATCTATAATATAAAAATTTAGGTATAAAAGGCACCTCTATTTTAAATAATATGATTGTCGTCATGTCTTTGCCTATACTTGTAATAGCAAACATCAAAAATACCGAATGTCGAGTAAATAGTTGACCAAATATAATATGTCGAAAAAACTACTAAGGAGATTTCTTTATTTTCTAACAAGGTTTCCCCTTAAAATATTAGGTTAATTCTTATTAAATATTAAATGATTAACTAGATTTTAGTGAACTATTTACCAGATACCTTTATTCATAGTATATTAATATTTTTTTTTCAAGGCTTATCAAAATCGTCTTAGTTTATGTGAATGAGTGTCCACACTTCAACGGTTTTAACTTTTGATCCCATCAGAGTATTTTTGTCTCATATTTGAATTAAAAATCTAAAAGAAGTATAGTAGACAGTATAGTGTTATTAAACTGATACGGATATATGCGTTTTGATTAAAAGTCTTCCAACCCTCTGGGAGCTGTTTTTAAATTCGAACACATCGCCCCTTTAACGACTATGTCAGCAATTTATGTACTGAGGGGTTACTGTGCATGTATAAAAAATATATATATACATTTATATCCTGGACGAAACATATTGGGTTTACGTTATTAAACAAATATGTATTTATTCCGAGTGGAACGTTGTGCCAACGTTAGTGATGATAAACGTTAGTAATTTATCGGGTCCGGAACAGTAGTCCCGACCCGAGGGGCAGTTAGATTAATACCTAGATGGCTAGATCTAATGTACCGATAAATATTTATTTTTTATTAACTACGATTTTATTCCTTTTAGGTATGCATGCTTTGGTCGATTTTATTATTATTATCATTTATAATATATCAGTCCGAATAATGATACCTAAATTGTATTTAATGAAAGAAATTCGAAAAACAAAGCATGTAGGTACGTCACGACATCAATAATTAAATCCTTTTTTTTCTTTTTCTATTGTCGGACCGGTTCGATGGTTGAGGAGCTAGCATTATAGTAATTTATACATCTCGTCACGCCTCGGCAAATAACCCAGTGTTCATACTTCGTGTCTACTTACCTACTTGTTTGGTTAAATGAAAACTAATCTGTTAAGTGTTAATATGGAATAGTAACGCGATTGGTACACAAGTTATTTTTGACAAGGGAAACGAAAAGTTCGTTCGTGCGTAAAAAACCGGAAATGCAATAAAAGCAGCGGTCGCGGGTAGTCGACTGAAATCTTCAACCCTAGTCTTGTTATTGATAAGCTCTTAGGTTTTCGTAGTATATAGTAACTGTCCTAAACCCCCAAGAGATAAATGGTCAGTCGTTTGTAACATCAAAATTACAGGTTTTGCCCCTCGACACGTCTTGTTTTCAAAACTAAAAACAAATCCATTTTCATTTTTATCTTATTTTTTTATTACAGTTCCCAAACAGTGGATGTTGAAGAGAACGAGACCAATACTGCAGTGAATCAAAATTTAAAGGTGAATAAATTGAGTTGTAGTGTAGTGCCATTATTTGGAACGGTCGTGATTTATATATTTTAGATGGATTTATTTTTTCCTATTTTCTTATGAGTTATGAGTGTTTAATACATTTTATATTTATTTATCAGGATGCTCATAAAAAGTTCCTCAAATGTCCGGCTGCTGTTACTGTGGAACACCTGAAGAAGTTTTTAATTCTGAAATACAATTTAACAGACCAACACCAAGTAATTAATTTATACATAAGTATTATTTATCTATTTAATAATTGATTCAAATGTAAATTGTGAGTACATAGTCCACATTATGTATACCTACTATACTCTCCTAAATGTAGTACGTGTAAATACTATAATTATCTACTCATTGTATGGATATAGACGCTGTAACTTATCCATTGTCCATAAATTATAATTCAATATAAATAAGTATATTAGTGTATTTAATTTAATTTATATATATAATATCAAAATTTTGAATTTTCAGTGGAATAATTATGATACATATTTTGTTATAAAAAAAAACTCCACAAAATATAGAGTATATTATGGAATCATTTAATCTTCTTAAACACTTAATTTTCTTAATTTATATACATAAAAGTATACAACCATAACACAAATAAAAAAATAATGAGCATATTTTATTTTTTACAATAGCTTTAAATTAAGTAGCCTATGCTCTTGTTCGGGTGAGAAAAATTCATGTAAATCAAGTATTGAGTGTTCATGAACAAATTAATATATGTACAGAGATAAATTATTTAAATTTGTTAAATTTATGTTGCAGGTGGACATATTTCATGCTTCTGAAAATTTATCCGATGACTTATCCTTAATAGACATTGCCTACTGCTTCGAATGGAAACAGGTAACATAGTTAATTTATAATTTGTATTTTAACGTTGTACATAGTTTCGACTTATTTCGGTTCGATTTTTCAGTATTAGATTCTATAGTTTCATTAATTATTTTCAGACCTCGCCAATGGAATTATGTTTTCAAATCCTAGAAAAATCTACAATTGCTGTTCCAATGACAGAAGAAGTAGAGTTGGTCGAGGACGTCGATATGGACGAAGATTCTCATAGTGTAGCCTCGTCTTCATTACCTTTTTTGTCATCCAAAAGTATTTCTGAAAGCGATGATGCTTCAAATACAAGTTTGGATTCAAAACCTTTATTTGAAAGACTGGAATCAGAAAAAATTTACCGAAAAAGAAAGCGAAATCGCGTGATCTCAGATGAAGAACCAGAACCAAAGAAGAGCCTGTTTGATAGTCTCCTGCAAAGTACAACAAATAATAACGAAAACGAAGATAAAGATTTTCAAGAGTCGGATGAAGATTATTCTAAGTATGAACAAGATATTGAAGAAATAATTGAGGAAGATGACGACGATGACATTGGCCGTTTAAGGATATCGTCAAATATGTCTGAAGATGAAGTAAATAATGACGAAACCACTAGTCAGATGTTTGTCATCGATGAAGCTGTTGAAGAAGTCCTTGAAGAAGAAAAATGTGAAAAAGTAATCAAGGAAAAGCACTGGAAATCAGAAGGACGAAATAAGAGAAAGAGCAAGAAAGCAAAACACCATCATCATCACAAACGAAGAATGTCACAATCACCTCCTCCGTCGGCTACCATTGTTCACTCGCCCGATAGAGATATAATGAAGCTGAAGGTAAAACTAAACACATTGCCTGGGTATCGTCACAAGGACGATAAACATCATAGGCATGCCAAACACTACAATGGTAGCGCGTCATCAGCATCCTCAATTGTGTCATCCCCGGGCAGATCGTCTTACAAAGAAGACGACTCTATACTATCAGAACAATCTTGCGACAGTGTTGCTTTACCCAAAAAATCTCGAGAAGAAATTAAATTGCCGGATGATAAACAGCAGCATGTTGGGGATGTTCGAAAATCTCAAATGTCTCGATCTTCATCACAGGCCATAGTCGAATCTCCTAGGTGTGACACTTTGGCTAAGGAACCAGTGCAACAAGTTCGAGCTGTACGGTCCAAACCCAAACCGTCCGTTGAACAGCAATCCAATAACGAACCGTCACACAAAATGATCATAATGCCTCCGTCGTCTATCACAGTCAGCATAATAACAGCTGAAGAAAAATTGAAGATGGAAAAAGACAAGACGCTCATGTTAACGGGTAATCACGACTACGAAAACAAACGACCATCTTTAGAAATTGTGCGTGTTAACGGTCCTCCCACTACTCCTCCAATAACCGTTGAAGTTCCCAAATCCAGCCCTAAATCCAAAGAACAGCACGAAGAACAACCCGCACCATCTAGGCCGAAGACCAAGAAGCCCGTGCCCGCGGTTATTCCAATCAAATCTGCTAAACCGTCGATAACCATCACACCTCAAAGTCGAAGTCCTAACAGCAATAATAACAACAACAACAACAACAACAACAACAATGGGAACAGCAATGGTACAAAACTCGATGAAATTAAGACCAGCGTGACGATTTCGTTGGAAAATGGATCTCACAACGACTCGGCGTTAGATTTGTCCGGTAAATCGTCTAGGAAAGACGGTGCCCCTCCACAGTATAACACAGTCAACAAAAACAATAGCAACAGTAACAACCACAACAATAACAACAAGGGTACATCGTCTTCACACGCAAATGGCGGTGGTGGCCAATATGAGCCTCCAAGCATGAGGAACTTGATGACACTTTCAGACACTGCGGTACACATCAGAAACATGATGTCTACGTCGTCGTCGTCGTCGTCGTCTAGTAAGGAACAACAACAGCCGCAGGACTCAAAAAAACGGTACGGCAACCATCACCACAACAACAATAACATCAACCACAGTGGAAATGGGTCGTGTTCTCCAAAACGTCTCAACGGAAACGTACCGCTCCGGATTCCCGTACCACCGACTTCCGGTTCGTTCGCAA
This sequence comes from Myzus persicae, assembly GCF_001856785.1. Taxonomy (NCBI): domain Eukaryota; kingdom Metazoa; phylum Arthropoda; class Insecta; order Hemiptera; family Aphididae; genus Myzus; species Myzus persicae. The sequence continues at coordinate 903,104 of NW_019103856.1, forward strand.
AGTCGTCAGCCGCTGCCTCTCAGAACAAACCGGTAAAAGTGTCAGTGGGATCCCGTGCTTCCGACACTAAACCCAAACATGGGCCCCCCAACCAGGCCGTTCGACACATTCCGAACCCATCGGTGCTGTTGTTTCGGCACCATCAGCAGCACCTGGCACAGTTTGCAGCAGCCGCCGCCAATGCTGCGGCCGCCAACAGCAACAAGAGACCAAATCCACCGGTACCAGCCGCCTCCCGGATACCACCTCACCCGATGCCGGCCGCCATACCACTGCACACCATCCGGAAAATGGAAAATCTGACCAAAAACATCGAAAAAGTTGCCGCAGGGCTATCAGTCAAGGCCAACGCTCTTTACAAGTAATTTGAAAACAATTTATATTTTATTTTTATTTTTATTTTTTCATCTATTTCTTCTTCTACGTCTTCCGCTACGAACTTTACCTTCAAAACAATTAAAGGCATCTCTTACCGTATAGTTCACATCATATCGATGATTTCTTATCGTTATTATTTTTTTGCCGCCAAAGTCCTTCGACGATCGGCGGTAGTCGACGGATGGTTCTTGAAATTCGTGTAGTGTTTTAACGTGAGATTTTCGTGTCTTCTTTTTTTTCATTTTGTTCCGACAAAATAAAAACACTGTTATTAGCACATTCCTATATTATAATATAACGTCTCCGAAGACGTGACTAGCCTGTTCCCGTACAATGCAACGCGTATATGTACGTGTCCGCGTCTTAATACGTTGTTGTCGAATCGATCTCTGTGCAAAATAACAATAATTCTGTTACTGTTGGTCGGATTTATTTTTTGGGTTTAAATAATTCTTTCGTTCCGTGACTAGTATTAAATGTTAGGCAACTCACGAATATTACATTATGTCGCTATTACGAAAACTGCTTTCGTGTACGCCGTCTTCTATTGAAAAACAATAATGCTTTACTTCGTTTTGTCAGGGAAGATGCCTTAATAAATAGTTATTTGCCTATTCTTTTTTAAATGCATTTTCTATACCATGGTTATATTTCAATGGTGTGTAATATTTATTAGGCAAAATTTCATCGAGAACGGCGGACGTGCACGCTTAGAACTCCCGAGTTGAAGTACTATAAATGCTACATTCAGTGGCAGTTCCACCTACCGGTGAATTATTAGTTTTATTGGTTTTATTATTATATTACTATTATCTATTATTATTTTTATTAAAATGTTATAAGTCTATTGTAAGCGAACTATGTTTTTTCCGTAGTCGGGCTAGACTGACAATGCGCCGGGCAAATTGCAATATCCACTGATGTTTATTATTTATTTATTTATTTATTTCCTAATTTATTATTGATCCACTGCGTTGTTGACGACGACCCATTACTATTAGGAGGATGGTACAAACGTTTAAATAATATTTTATTAAGGGGGCAGGTGTGACCTCTTACACTGTAAATGTATATTATATTTTATTGTGGTTTTATCATTTAACTGGTAGATGTAGACTGATTTTAATTAAGAACAATTTTTATGTTGATAAAAACATAAAATAACGTTTACCTATGTACATATGTATAATACTAATAGTTAAATTAATAAAATATTGTTTTACTCGTATTATGTAATAATATATAGTCGGGTTAGTTTAAATTATAATACTTATACTTATATTAAGTCATAATACTATTATTTGGATACAATATATTTTATAACTACTGTAGTCGTATCCCCGATAGTTTTAATAATTATTTATGTACTATTTTTAGCATTAAGTATACAATCGTAATGTATTGTTGTGTGTAAATAATATGAAATAAAATTGATTTTCTTTGTTATTACGCCTCGTTGTACATCGATGCTACCCTTCTTTCATTTTCTACCTTTCCGCTCATTTCTACTTCCAATAATCTCAGCACTGAACCTTACCCACCATCTATATGTCGGTGGAAGTAACACTATCGTGGTTACCGTCTTAGTCGTGATACCACATGAAAAAATTAACCCCAACCGCTATCAACTTACGTGAAACATGCAAACGATAACACCAACACTTGCCGCTGCCGTCCTAAATTCTGCCCGTTTATATGATTGATAACACAGGCAACCGACATAAATGTCCCCTAGTAACCCGGTTGTTTGCCCAAGTCAAATGGAAAAAAAATTAATATCGTCAGTTGACGAAATAAACGACTTCCAATTTGGTACAACTTGTCGGATATCTTTATGTCAACGATCGGTTTTACTCGTACAGTGTTCGAATATCCTCGTGTCGTAGAACCACGGACGAACAAAACAATTCGTTCCATTTGCAACAAACATGTGATGAACACCCGCTGAAGTGAGTATATTGTGTAAATAATGGGTATTATTGCTTTTAGATTTAATGATTTCAATACGTGAAAATGACGACTGAAAAAAAATTGAAAATCTTTTAGTTACACTAATAACAATACATTTTAGAAAACCATATTATATTATAGCACATACGTACAGGTTATGACAACAATGACGACAGTAGTGATAAGTGATGACGACTGCACATTTTTAAAACATAATATCTAAATATAACACAATAAATTCGACGTTGTAACAAGGTACCTTCATTGCTAATATTTACCTGCGTAATTATAAAACATTTTTAACGAATCTTATCTGGGTCAATAAGCGTCGGACGCATTTTTACGAATGCGCGTCCGGTTGGAACTGTCCTAAAAAAAAAAAATAAACATTATCATAATTTATATAATATAATATATATATATATATGGGTACACGAATTGTTTTCGTTTATTGTACGACACGAATGTTCGGGACTGCTCGGGTTACGCAAGGACCATCGACGGCGGAGGTGCTCCTCCGAATCGATAATTTTTGAAGCGCATATATAGTGCGGTAAGTACCTACCACCGTGTTCACTTTCGATATGATATTATATATTGGAAGCCGGCTACGGTGACGGCAGCCGATCGATTTCAAAATTTAATTTAATTTTCTAAATACTTATGTATTGAAATCTGACATACAGACGTAAATGACATGCGCCTGAAGATGTATTGGAGATATATGGGTCAGGCACATAGGGTAAGGGGGCATCAGCATAAGCTGTTAATGACAGAAGCCGTGGTTTCTGGTGAGTATTATTATTGTCTAAAAAAAAACAGGTAGGTGATTCAGTTTTTTTTAATTATACGCAATGCTCCGTATTTGTAATTTGAATATAGTTGATGAAGGTATTGGTGGTTATTATTTTGCAGTTTAACGACGGACTTAAAAATATACCTTTACTAAGTTCTGAACAATTTTAATTGTATGCAATATTCTAAGACTAATCATTTATGGAGCAAAACAACAAAATTGTTTAGGTTCAACTTTAATTTTTTTTTGATAACCATCTGCTTAAAATAATACAATTGAACTAATTTTTGTTAAAACACGCTTCGGGTGACCGAATGTGGTCATCGCTGATAAACCTCGATACACGACTACAAAGTATGTCACAATGCATTGGTAAGAGACAAATAGAGACGATTTCATTCTCATTTAGATTTTGAAAAAACCAAGATAAAGGCGTCCATACTTTCAGAAAGTATGTAACTGAACTTTTGAACTACTCTCGTTCGTAATATTTACCTATGTATAGGTTGTAGGTATATATAGGTATGACAAAGCATAGACATGCCCTATACTGTGCAGTGTGTGCAATAATATTACAAACAGTTTGTTCACCACCCACAGTGGCCACAGTGAACCTATAATTTGGGCTGTGGGGATTGAAGCAGTGATTAGCTGTTCACCTGTTCCTATTCTTTTATGATGCGATAAGTTCCCAAAAACAGATTAATATTCATCGTAAAGTCTAGCTGAGAAATCTTAGTACGCTTGAGAAGTCAAGGATAGGTACTAAACTTATATAGGTATACTGACGATAAGCCCACAATCCTGGTGTTTTTTTAAATTCCGACCGTAACATATAAAATGTATAGGTTCTAACCTGCGGCCGTGGCCCGTGATGTATTAATTTTTGTACTGCGCACTTGTGTTGCTAAAATTATAAAACTGTTTAAAAAAATAAATATGTTTTCAAAAAATTGATTAAAATTATTCTATATAATATAGTAAGTTTAGTTATGGTACTTCGCTATAATACGAGCAGGCCGATAGGAGCTGGCCTAAAGTACTTAAGAAAAAAAAATGAATTACAGTACGGTAGAATACACGTACACTACATTATATTCATTCTACAATAACAAACAAAATGTAACCTCCGTCAGTCTTATTGTGGTTTTTTTTCAGCGAGGTGTAGAGTCATTGCTGCAATGTCCCGGATTATAATTTTGAATAAATGGAAACTGTGGCCATTATATAGGTACTTTTTTTTTTTTTTTATTGATCTTAAGCTTCGGCAACTGAGGCCATTAGCTGTAGTAGGATTTGTATTGTAGGTTTGTTTGTATTGTATATTTTGGGACGGTAGGGGGGAACACGTGTGTGTTTGTTTTTGGCAGAATTTCGAATGGGGCACCCGTAGGTTTCTGCCATGCCCCGGGGGTGGGGGATGGCAGCACTTGTTCTCCGGTCACCGCGACTTGTCCGGAGAAAAATGCCGCCCGGTAGCCGAGGATCGAACCGCGACCGGCTGCGTCGCAGCGGACGCGTCCGACCACTCGGTCACCTCATCCCCTATATAGGTACTATAGAGAGGACTTTTCCACATTTTCGATTTTACTTCTATACTTTAATAGTAGCACCTAAGTGAATTGGAAAAATTGGACCTTACAAATTGTTAAGCCAACGTTAAGGTTCAAAAATAAATTTAGAAAGTCGATCTCAAGAAGTCTTCTTGACAGATACGAAACGTTTTCAGAATCGCATCATTAGATCGATCGATACGTTGGAAATATAGACACATTCCTATACTATATTGGGCGATTGATAGTCGGCGGTGACAGCAAACCTGCACCGTTATTCCACTCCCCGTCGAGAAAACGATAACCACGTGGAAAGTGTGCTGATCGGCAACCCCAAGTGCACTTCTCGAATTAAAAATGTGCAAGTAGTATATATATTATGTCTTCATCTTTCATTCACACTAAACTGGCTGTGGGGTGGTGTTCCAAAATAAATGCCACCAGGTCGACCAGTCATTAATAACTACATTATATTATTTTGTTTGATTAAAATATACATCGGCAAATGTCGCCGAGTGCCTATGCGTTGATCGTGAATATAGGGTATTGTTAAACAGCGATCTTAACTGTTACCTATAAACCAAAATGTTCAAATTGTTCTCAATGTTTCCAGCCGATCAATTAAGTTATTATACACGGGGTATCTTATTTAAAATAAACGTTAATACATATTTTTATATCATTATTTTTAAACTGTAACAAGGTATTATTAAAAATTTAAATCCTAAATATACGTTAATTTTGAAACGAGAACTTATGTTTGTATTAAAGAGAATATTAATTAACCTAACCCATTTAAGTTTATTGTAATAGTTATAATTGTTATATCGCCGCCGTTATTGCTGTTTTCAGTGAGTTTAGTTTTGATAATTTATTATGATTATTATTATAGTGGTAGCGTATGCGACCCGCAGCAATAAACGTTAATATCAATATAATATAGACAATCTGACAATAATTTAGTCAAACAACTCATATGTTATGGATGTAACGTCACAGGCTTGTTGGGTAGAAATATAATTATTGAACAAAATGAATACGAATTTGTGCATGTACCTATCGTAATTAGTAAATTTCGGGACACGTTTTAAGAATCATATTTGGTAAGTACTTCCTTTTATTCAAATTTGACACCAGGTAAGTAGTGACAATATAAAATACAGCTTACTCTAGCCACATGCCCACATATACAGTTGTACAGTAGGTTTCTAATTCTATAAGAAAAATATTTTTATCGTACTTAAGTTTTTTAAAGTGATTACTCCCTCCCATAATCCTACTCGATTTCTAAATAATCCCGCACCAAAATAATTAAATAAAAATAAATTGTTATTATTAGGCGGACACTTTCTAAAAACCTATTTTTCATAACTCAATATTAGGTATTTTTATGATATATGACATTTAAAATCATATATCATCATAACAAATAGTATCATTAAAACGATAAGGTTAATGTAACACATAGGTGTTTACATAATGAGAGTTTTAAAATTATTTATCTTTATTAAAAATGTAATAGCATGACACGTTTGCTTACTAAATTACCCATATCAAAATAATTACATTAATTAACTCGCTTCCAAAATTCCAGGACGCAAATAACCTGTGAAAAAAATGCACCTGGACAAAATTTGATGTTGTGGAACGCAATTATAGTTTATTATCTCCAATATGGCAATATTTATACGATTTCGACTTGCTCGAATTAATTGAATGTCCCATAAATTGTTTAGTCGGTCGTGTGGCGCGTGAACATATACTCTTATTGTAATGGTGACTTTTCGTTTCTCGATTGGACGATTTATGAATACCACTCTCCGGGCGGTTTTTGTTTGGGGTTTTTCTTTTTTCTTTACGACTTCATCGACATTTCTGATAGTAAATTACGCCGTCTTCGTTTCCGTACAAGACGATTCGTATACACAATATTAATATCCTTTTGGCAACAAATATTAATCCACGGAAGCTGCTGCAGATTCGTCGGATCTGCGTCGCGATGGGAACTTTTAAAAATGCAAAAAAAACGCGTATGGGAGGGTTTGAAAAAATCAAGTTCGAACTTCGAGCCTGTGAAAGTTAAATGTGTTCGAAATTCAAACAGGCATATTATTAAATCGGCAAACTCCGAGCATGTCACATAAGACATTATTTTAACACGTTCATGGGCTTATGTCATTACATAATATGACTTACTTGTATGACATCAGGCGCTCTTTAAATAAACCTAAGTCACGCGTAGTTGGCATTAGTTGGTATTTATGTATTGAATTATCTAATTAATAATAAAATAAAATTAATAATCATTAATATACTCTATTGCGATCTCTGTTTTTATTTTTAATTTTAGATTCCGAGCGGATGGACACGGCTATGAACATTTTTTTTTTTTCATTAATTAATTTTGTTTTTATTTATTAAAAAACTAACAGAAATTTTGTTTACACGAATAATATAAAGGGGGAGGTTATCCAGTGATGGAACCCGGTTATTTTTATTTAAATAAAAATATTGAAGACCGGCCATGTGATGTACTAAAATGCGTGCAATACGAAAGATAGAAAAAAATGTCCTATACACATATATACATATATATATATAGCGGGGTCTGTAGGTCGTATAATGTACAATACAGTTGACGCGGACACAAAGCTCGCTAGGCTAATGGACAACACGCGTACATATCGATTTTGCGACTGCTGCGAGCAATCCGCCAATTGTCCTTTGGGATTGAGCGATTGTTTTTTTTTCTTCTCTACAGTCGTATTTGTATTCACGTGACGCAAGACTATACCTACACAGTCTCGTGTATTGTTTAATGTTATAGACGTTTTTATTCCCCCCCTCCCTCCTCACGACAAATTATGCGCTTATTTCAAATCCCTCAATGACTTTTCATGTATAGGTAGGTTAATTTTGAAGTCATAAATTCTACCAACTGAATTCACTATAATAATAAATCCATTATTCATCTGTTATTATATTATTATCGTATATATTGAAACTTTATTGAGCATATAGTGTTTAAGCAATACCTAGAAATATTGAATTATGAAACCAGAGCGGCATCGACATGACTAGCGGAAAGGTTCGGGTGGTCATTTTTTAATCCAACAAATATTGGATACTAAAAGAGGCACACTAAAAAATATAATACTGATAATATGCGCTGTAAAAATAGACATAATTTTCTAACGGCTTGATTAATAAATAAAATAAAAGCTTTTAAAATAAGAACGGCGTTAAGTATCTTTTTTCTTTGTCTTATAGTAACCATAAGTGGATACTGTGTTAGTATTACTTCCACCTCAGTCGCATCGTCTTTATTACTGCAAATCATTCATAGCATGTAACACTACATTTTAAAAGGTCGGGTGGTCAACGAATCAAGCCCGCTGCTGTCTGCAGTCGATTTGACTGGGAGCTTCTCAGACTGACCAGATTTGCCACCTTCGAAGCCTCGTATGACCCACCCAAAATTATCGGGCACCTGCCCTTCAAAACCACGGTCAACACGCCACTGTCGTATACTATATATTATATTATTATATTACAGTAACTATAACGTCCAATTTCCCCGATCCGGCCGGAGTAAGAAAATACCAATACGACTATAGTGTACATTCCGAAACTCAACTGTTCCGCAGCCACGTTGCATTACAATTGGACTAAAATAATTTTAAACTAAAATTCAGTATGGTTGACCTGACCATGGCCGTTAGGGATCACTTATCGGACAAGATGCAGGTATAGGAATACAAATTACAATCAAGGTGGATTTATAAAATTCATATTAATTGGTACCAAAAATGTTTTGATTTTAATTTTAATTTACATGATAATTATTAACATGATTTTAAAAGAACAATACTACACCGCCAAGATGAAATTTAAAAAAAAAGAGAGGATATATGACACCCTGGTCCACACCCTACATGGGCACGCCCCTGCAGATCATAATAATTATTAAACGGGCCTGTATTGTTGTTCATATAAGGTTTAAACTTTTATAGTTTCATAAGACAAAATATAATAATATAAAAATATAATATATAATATAAATATAATATATTTTATGATATTACAAGGGATCATATTACGTAAGTCAGAATTCCTGCAGGATATAACCTCGGGTGCAGTTATGATTTAGGGGGATGTAGCCGGTCTGTTTGCGGGTTGGCTCATGGCTGGATCCCAAAATAGTTTAGAATATACCACTATTATAATAATACACGACGACCGAAAATATTTGTGCGCCATAAGTTTTTATTATTTGTATAGCTAAGTTTTTCCTTGCAACGTGCAGTATACGGTCGATTTTCCACTGCGATCCGGAAAAACCTGCACCGATCGAAGTATCGAACGCCGACGATGTTTTTACATAAACAGATAAGGGTTGAGGGTGTGTGGTCAAAATATAGTCACGCATCGCACCACCATCGTCCGCAAACAAATTTACTACAATTATTGGGCACACGAGACTCCACACGTTCCATCGGCACCCCGTGGCCTGTCAATAAAAAATAAAAAAATCCATAACTCACTCTCTTCACCCGTGTCCTATTTCAAAGGGAATTCTTTGATACCGACGATATGCTGATATGATATTTCGTTACATTTTGCCAACCATTGATTAAAGGTAAGTTTAAGGATGATTCGTCATTTCGTGTATGGGAGAGCGCGGACGAGCAATAAACGTGCAGTAGGTATTTGCTATGTGCAAAAAATTAATCGCGTGCCATCGTAATGACATGATTTGTATAGGATTTGATCACATTATCGAGGCATCAAGCAACAATAAATCATCGACTACAGCTTTTGAAAAACCTATGTGACCCGAGATCGGTTTGTTCTGAACTAGTTTCGAAATAGCGCACCTTATAACTTTTACAAAATGTATTTCGAAAAATAAAAATATATAAAAGTATATCTCATAGTTATTCAAAAACAGTTTATATAAGTAAAAGGTACATAGAGACGCAACACACAATCCATCCAACAAATAACCGTTATAATTCATATTGAATTTTGATAAAATGTAATAAGTTAAATAATTATAATACTTAAGTTTTTATCAAATATTATAATAGTATATCATCATTAAATAAATAGTTCCCATATTATGTAAATATACATTTTTTGTGACACCGACAACGTTGCCGGAATGTTTAATCATTACGTAGACAAAAATACAAATAATTGAATATAACTGTATAGGTACCTTTTTCTTATTTGTATATAATATATTCGTACTGTTTCTAAGAACAACAATAAATCATATTAATTAGGGATTATCATAATCATTATTCGTTAATTATAGTCTGAAAAGCGTTTTGGACACACTCAACATTTAAACGATAAAAAGTATTAAATTAAAAATACCTATATTGGATAAATCAATAGTACATAATTTTAAAGTACGTCGTAACTCGTAAGTATATTATATAAAATATAATCATAATGATATTATATAATGATGATTAAGACAATATTGTAATTGTTAATAAGAAATGATAGATAAACATAATATATTGAACTCTTTCTGAAATATTTCAATGATATCGATTACTATATTATACGATCATATTTTGTTAAGCGTATAGGCTAGAAATTATAATATATGATCATGTAACGCTATAATATTTTAAATGTTGAAGAATTAATTTATAAATTAATAATGAAATAAGGATAAATAATATTGCAAATTTAATGAATGTAGGAAGTTTAGAAGTAGATAATATATTATATTGTCGAAGTAATGAACAAGCAATCCCGTCGATACCACGGGGGGGGGGGGGAATTTGATATAATAATATTATATATTTATATCACCTAACAAACCTTTTATCTCATTAATTATATCACCAAACTGCAAGTTATAATTTATATTTTTAGAATGTTTAACCTTAATTTAAAATCTAAACTTAGACATATAATTTTCGACAAATTATAATGTCACAATATACATCATCAAACCTAATTCAAAATATCAAATATATTTACCCGAAAAATAAAATTATGCTTAACGATATTATTTTTGTAGATTTTTGATGCATCATATTATACTTATAGATGATCTTCTACTTATTCTATGTTTTCAGGCCTTTGAATTATGACAATTATAACAAATCTATATACTCATCACTACACAATCCAGGATTGAAATAAAAACATCGCATTTTCAAAATTCTAATCCAAAAAAGATTTTGTGATTTTTCTTTGGTATAATGGTATTGTCTTAGAACCTATAAAGGTTCCCCGCCTAGAAATACTTAAGTCACCACTGACAGATAGGATACTCTCAACGCTGAACACGAATTTATAATTTTTATTGACACGGTGTCACGATCTGCTGCGATATGGTATATACCGGCTAGAATAAATTGCATGTGCATTCGAAATAACAAACATTATATCTATCTAATGAAATATACACCACAGAAACTCTGGAAATTCTTAAAGCTGTTGAGTACATTACTTATCCAAAGTCGAAGACAACAATATTACAGTATTTAGCGATTCCTTCGCAAAACCAGCCTCCAAAATCGTGAGGTACACCCACTCTGATATTGGCAATATTAATCTGAATCAAAATTCAGAACACCAACATGTCCTCATATGATAGCACAGAAATCTAACAAAAATATTACATGCACTTGGGTCCCTTGCCATCGCCTTTTTAGATGGCAACGAACAGATACGGTCTATAAACTCGCAAGCTCATCCCTACATGCTTTCATCTACCTTATCGTTTCCTGCAATCACATGAAAAGAGTAATTTTTTCGGGCGACACGTGGTAGCAGTGTGAAATGGAATGGAATGAACTGTCCACCAAGCTAAACGAAATTAAAAAGTCCGTTCAACCTTTTTTATTCCCTGCCAACATCACAAAAATCATGAGATCTCCATCAACTGTCTTATATAGGATAGAACTCACCTGCCTCACTCACATTTAATGAAGAAGGAAGACCCCCCTATTTGTTCATGTTGTGAGCTTTCCCTTTCGGTTAAGACATATTCTAACTGAATGTAGAATAATATACTACAAGGAGAGAAGAATATTTCAAATATTCAATTACTTGACCGGAATACTTAACCCTGAACCCAACACCGTCTTCAAGCTCACCCAGTTTCTGTAAGAAACACAACTTATCAATAAATTGTAAAGCGTTCCTGCTTAGCAGTATAACATCAAGACACTGCTATTATTTACCATATTGTTATCTAATACTTAATAATATTTGAATGAATTGTTTTTCATTACTTTTTGTACTTTAAAAATGTCAGATTTATCATTAATTACTTATTATGTAATTTATAAATTATGTCTGCAATATATTTTGACGTGTCCAATGGCCACTGACGCCAACTGACAGTTTGCTTAATAATATAAAATTATAAAGTATGTATATATATATTGACTATTTTTAATTTATTTTATTACAGCTCAGATATTTTAAACAATAGTGATATAATACCATCCAATGGGTAAATATAAAATATCAAAAGAAATGTTATGGCTATAGTGACTCGAGGTTTTTGTTTAACCTAAACAAATAAAGTACAAAGTATAAACTACACAATAATCCCAAACTAACAAAAATACACATGTGATACTACTAAAAAATTGAAGAGAAACAAACCCATTTCTGTTACCGTGGAACATTGTGATATTATGGTAACCAGAAGTACTATTATTTTCTTAAGACGGAACTTATTTGCATTGCACTGTATTGTAGTGCCCTTAACAAGTGTTAACTACATGAATTTGTATACTAATGTTTTTTTTTTTTTGAAAATATCACTGGCTAAAATTGTTACTTTTCAATATTAGTTGCACCACATGTTTTTCACGTGAAAGCAAATAAAAACAACACTAGTGCCATTACTAATACAGCTGTAAATTATATTATACCGTTCATCCGATATTCGTACAACTTACATAACACATTTTGTATGATAGAGGAGCTAAATTTGAAGGTGCGCTTCTGTTTGGATTTTTATGTACGGTCACCATAACTATAAAATGTTTAAAAAAAAAATCAAAAAAAAAAAAAATCCGAAAGAGCATTAGAAAAAAATGAAATAGCTAAACAAACAAAATAATATTGGTTTTTTTTCTTGCCAAGTAGTAGAATAATAATTTATAGTTGACAATACAACTACACTGTAGACTAATAGAAGAAAAAACAAATGTCTACTAAAAAACACCGATCGTTTTTCACATTACGACCCATTGTTATACCTGCATTAGCAATAACTAGGCCGCCGTCGTGCGGGATTCGAAAGGAAGGGGAAAAAACGAGCTGCGTTTCCTTCGCACTGCACCGTCCGGGCGGGAGTAATTTTTTACCGTCAACGGAGTACAATAATGCTGCGTATATGATGAGTGTGTGTAAATAATGAATTTTTCCGACGTCGAGGGGAATATCGTAGAGCCCGAAGCGGCGTTCACGCGAACATATTCGACGACGAAGCCTTTGACGTTTTCCGTGCACTCATATTGTTTTATACATGCGGGGAGTATTATAATAAATAATAGTGTTGTAGTATGTATCGCTGTTGTTTGTGTAAATTTGCCACGTCTAATGCGGTTCGGCGAAATCAATATGTTCTCGGACCTATGTATTATAACGACCCTCGGCTGAGGTAGTATACCTAAAAGAAATATTACGATATTATAATGGGAGAGAATATTTTGTCATGATTAATAGTGAAATATTCCGTACATTCCGTGTACCTCCCGCTCGTTAATGTGAAGTCAGTCAATGTACAGTTCAGGTACCGTCTGAACTAGGAACTATTTACCTCTCTCTGCGGCCTACACAGTACACTATGCGAGTATAATAAGAAAAACGTTGTTCTACATATTCTGTAATTTTCACTCAATGAAAATCGTATAATGTAAATATAATTTATAATATAACTACCGCGATACGTCGATATGGCAACGTGCGGAACGATATCACAGTCGAGTACTTATTATTATTTCTCAAAATAAAATAATAAAATATTATTTTATATGTATATAATAATTATAATTGATTAGGATTAGGAAGTAATCCCGCATGTAGAAGAACATTGTTAACAGTGAACATGCGTATAATACGTCCCTCATTTTGGAGGAATGGCACCTTGTCCCTACAACTTTCTTCGGAACACCAAAACGTCAGTTTTTCAAAAATTTCCCTTTTTTGTTTTGAGATAGTAGGTAACACTTAATATTATTTACTAATGCAGATTACCACTTAAAAACTATTTTTATTAGAAAACCCATCGTTTTTTTTTTTTTTTATTTTTTTTTTTTTAGAAATCCTTCAATCTTCCAAAAAATATTACAATACTAGACGTGGATACACCATCAACATCAACAATTTATTGTACAATTATAAAACAATTTCGATTTATTAGCTAACTTAAAATCTATTAAACATTTACAATTAGCAAATTTGATACATTTTCAATTAATTTAATTTGTGTACAAAAATGTCATGAGACGTACTCAAATTTATTAACATTCCTACAGCCCATGAATCGCACGATGAAAAATAATGTTATGTACTTATACGAGTATATTTATAAAATTGAATGTGCTTATTAATTTATAACTTTAAACTTAATTCCTATCGGCTGTTATTGCAAAAAAACTCGAATTTAAAAATGTTATGTTTGTTAAGTTTAAATCGAGGTATAAATACTATAACATAATATGTTTAATACAGTTATAACTATGACTTAACCATGAATTCATTTAATTATAAATAATTATACTTTAGAAAACCAAAGTTAAAATTAACTCACTCCTCGTCAAAATAAAGATCGTTCTGACGTCTTATATACTTATTTCCGCATATAACTCAAAGTACTTTTATAAATATTTTTTAAAAAAAGTGAGTTTTAGCTCTTATAGTGCTAAATCTTGGGCTATATAAATATTGTACCTACGAAGTTCGAAATCCAGCAACCCTAGAACACGACATCAAAATATAATGTTATAATACCATACATTACTATCAATAAAAATACACGTGCTGTGAACCACGACATCTCGTCATAAAGCACCGAATCCGAAATAACCGGTCGTAAATATAGATTTGTACCTATTTGTTTTATGTGATCTTCAGCGCGGAACGATGACACTACGACGACGGCGGATTAAAATCTGAACGCAAAGAAGAGAAAAACAATTATCAATCCTATAAAATAAGTCGTTAAATTTTGTCCGCGTCACTATAGACGTCACTATATCGTCTTCGTTAAAAATAGTAAATACATACATCATTGACTATGTATTGACGCGGAAAAAGTGATGAATATGATATTAAATTATTAATAAACGACAGACGACAATATGACATCATCATGTACGTTTTTTACGATTTCGTAATCAATCAATAAGACGTACCAATAAATCGTCACCGCAATCGGTACGGCTTGCGGTAGGAAATCGATTCATAATACATGATAACAATTTAACCCGAACTTGAATCTCTCAACATCATATACACCGATATCTCACGTAAATAACAAAATATTTTTATTTTTTCATTCGTCTCATTGCCGAACCTCTGCAGCGATATATGCTTTTATAGTATAATATATCACAGGAACGTCATTTGTCAACTATATATTTTTGTATACCAAATAGAACGGAATTACGTCTGTTTAGACGTGCTACAGCTGTTGTGTGTTTTGTTATTATTGGACGGTCGGTGGTTTTCCGGAACGCGCTCGATACAACAATATAACGTATATTTTATACGAGCGGAAAACTTATTAGCTACGTGCCATAAATACGTGTGTCTGGTTTTATGTTTATATATAAATGCATACACATACTTAATAGTTATATGATACGTGCATGCAATAGTAGGAGATTGTGCAATGACACCTTACTTGTAAATACATTTTTCGAGTACACCAATTATTGCCTGTATCGAATAATAACACGTAATACTAAATTTGCACACGGATTTGAAATAATTTAACTTCACAGGTGTGTAATTATTTTTAGCTTTTTCAAAAAGGTTATATTTTCCCATCTTAACCCGTATTTGTGATTATATAGGAAAATGTGTGTGTGGGTTAGATGGATCACATGAATGTATGTGTATAATAACAACTATACTCGTAATGTAGTATTACTAGTATAGACACTTGAAAATAATATAATCTTCTCAGCGTGTGGTCGACAAAACTTATATTCCTATCTCTGTGCTACATCTATTTAATGAAATCGATTTCTCTGGATGTCAATTTTCCCGCACATTTTTTTCCTTTACGATATCATTGTACATTACTGCTTAGACCATTCGGGAATTCTCGCAAATGTCGATCTCCCTGTAATTCTCCGCAGTATCGTTTTGGATTATCCTCGATGCCCCATTTTTGCGCGGGTTCGCGTTATTGAACGTTTCGTTCGCGACGGAGCATATTGCGATCACATTCGTCCGTTTGAATTCCGCAAATATCGGATTGCTTTTCATTTTTCGAATTTGCGTCTCGGGGCACGCACAAAATAAAAACATCATATTACACAGATAGGTGCCCATATGCGGGCACCACCTACGAGAAATATTGATCGAAAATGTTTTTAAGCGAAACGGGCAGGTCGCAGCGTGTTTTCTTGCGAGGTTTGCAGCCCACGAGTTCCGTAACCGGCAAAATATAACACTTGTACATAAGTACAGCAGCGCAGCTCTCACGTCTCACACAGTCGTCTCTTCCGCGCGATCCAATGCAATGCACCTAAACAATTCCATGCGCACAGTACGTCTATTATTTCGTCGGAGCGCACAACGGACGAGGTCGGAGGTACGCACTTTGCCTACACATTATTATAACGCATAATATACACCGTCAGACGAGTATAATAATAATAATAATGATAATAATAATAATAGTAATTGCATGTAACGTATACTTTTGTGCCGATTGTATTCACCGTTACGCCGCGCTACGTAACGGTTCGGTCACAGGCGTGTAATCTTGGACGCCGCCGCCGCCGCCGCCGCCGTATTGTCTGCTGGCCGCAATCGATGCGGGCCAGTCCGTCACGGTCCCGAGGACTTGGTCCCGGTCGCGTCCCACTACGCGCCGTGCGCCGCCGAAAAATCGGATTTTGTGATAATATTGTACTGGTACCAGACGGTGATGTAGTCGTCATTTGTAAATGAGTACACATAAGTGCGCTTAAATTGGCTCAATAGATTGACGTAGGGGCTTCGCTCCACACAACCCCTCCTTTCTACGAATTATTATTATTGTCGTAGAATACAATGTACTTAAGCAATATCTAGAGCATATAGCCCCAAATTTTTTGTTTTTTTTTTTTTTAACCAAATACATGTTACATTATACAATAATTTGTCATCACAGACTAGATTTTTCATCATTTAATTGATTCATATTGGCCCGTGCAACTTTTCAAAATCTATTACCATATCTTGTAGATACGTTTGAGCCGTCGCCTTCGTACAGAATTTGTTGGATTACAACATATTGCAACTGGTGGCCCATTAATTTTATCGTGTTTGCAACGGGTAATATCGACCAATGCCTAGTCTGGGTCATCATCAACAAATTTTTCATTTTTACTATTTTGATTTCCAGGTGATGGGTATATAAGTGCTATAACTGGAACTGTCGTAGATTTGTTCCACAATTTTATATATTTTTTTACTAAAATAGCACAAACTGTTTAGACACTAATAATTAAACGTTAATAGTAGTATAAGTTAAAATTAAATAGTTATGTTATTTATTTGTTATTTTGTTATTAAAAAATGTACAAATATGTATTTTGTAAATGTTTTTTTCTTGTTCCCCGTTTGACACAAAATTATGCGTATAAAAAATATTAGCTTTAAGCTATCGTATTATATCTAGATAAGTTTTTAAAAATTTGGACCACAGGGTTGTTCAGGTTGTTGCCACCACTCTTTCGAAATTATATGGCCAACACTCGTGGCCCGATTAAAATAAATAAAGGCCCTGTAAACTATTTATTTTGGGCTTTTTTTCAACTAAAAATATGGGTAAAAATGCAAAACAGAAAACAATTTAAAAAAAAAATAGTAAGTCAATATATTTAAGGAATTTGATTACCAAGTACAATTTTAATGCTTAAGCCACAACGATTTTATCAAAGTTAGTTACCATTGGCTAGTATTATTTATTTATGTTTGGTAGGTATGAATAAGTGGACCCTATGTGCGTATAGGTACTACACGCACTATGCGTAAATCGGTACCTGAGTCCACACTACACCATATACTTTTGTATTAATATATTTTTAATTTTTCCCGGTAATAATATCTTATCTTAAAAATAATAGCTCCAAACACACGTGTATGAACACTATTATAAATAACTCTAATCACGTGTATATATCCGTGCCCATGTTATGTAACGAGTAACATCAGAGTTTGAAAACCGATAAGATATTTTGTTCATTAATAATTATTGTATTTAATATTTTTACCGATATCAGAGTGGTAGATTTAGTGAAAAAATGCTTCCATATTATACCCGTTTAATATGAAAAAATAGAACGTTTTCGTTTCGTACATTTGTGGCCCATATACATTATAAAAGATATACGTATGAATGTATAACGTATCACCGCAACAACCAAAATATGCATATTTTAGATGAAAAAAATAATACTTTCACGTGCATTGTTTAACGCGTGAGAGGATAATACAATAGTATGTTCCGTCGTAACGTCTTATATACATATCATATTATATTATACCCACAGACACGAATCAAATTTGTACTTTAAACCAGAACACTACACCCTCTGTCGCCTACAACTGTAGGCAGTGTAGGCCACGGGAAGTTATAGCAATCCATCTCCGTTATATTAATCTTATACGCACATAACTCACTGTATAAAAATATTTAAAATGACTTAATATATGATATGCGTCTTGATATGTTGGAGAAATTATACTTAAAAGTGTACCTAGAGGCAAAGTTAATTTTTGAATACCATCTTTACATATTTCTTCACTCGCATTCAGTCAATGCGATTATCAGGCCTGCCGCATACTGTAATAACAAGAGCTAGGATGTCGATGACCTAAAAAACCCACGGAAATGTCTTGAAAAAAAATTCACTAAAGTGTGCAAAAATGTCACAAAAACTTCAAAAATTTACCTTAAAAATGATCTAAAAAAACTAATTAAGTAAGTGAAAAAAATGTATTTATAATTATTAATTTTTATTAGAGATATGGGTGTGATAATGGGTGTAATAGTAATTTAAAATATGAATTATAAATTATAATATTAATAAACAATAGTATACATTTACATTTAAATTTTAAGCATTATATAAAATTGTTAAAAATAAATTAAACTTGGGTTTAACACTTGCTCTAATCTAAAATTTGAGAAATATGCCCCACATTATACAAAAACTACAAAAAACGAATTAAAAGATGAAAAAATGACTTAAAAATGTTGAAAAATGACGTTAAAAAACAAAAAAATGCAAAATAAAATTAGAATATTCTGCATCAGAAGAGCATGAAACAAATTTTTAGCTAGGATAGCATTGTATGGAATGAAAGGAAAAAAAATGCACAAGTCATCAACATCCTAACTTTCATAATAATATACAAGCTACAATTCATCATTGTGTTTGTACATTGCCGATGGTTATACTAGGTATACGAATTCATAAGCGAGATTGTCAAAAAAAATTGTTTAAACGTATCATATATCATAAGCATTAGGTATAGTAGGGCGAAATTCCCCGAAGATCAAACCCATGTTTTTTTAAAAATATTTTCAATATGCAATCAAAATACTAAACTAATATTGTATTATTATTATTGTATAATATATTTGTTTTTCGAATTGTGGGACAGCTTTAACTGTGGTTATTGATTTGTTCTATGACAATAACGATAGTACGCATTGCACATAGTGTTGAAATAATCGAATTCGTATGTCCTACACGGCTACACAACCCCAAAAGTAAAATATTAAAGTTATGTTTTCTTATTTTATAATTATTTAAAGACATTTTTAATATTATTAAATTTAAAAAGTACTGAAAACTATCATACTATTAAATAGTAACTATTTGTATATTTTGTTATAAGCTTTAACCTAACTATATATCCGTATAGGTATACTCTAGAGATCAATAACCAATACATAATATTATTTAATATAACCACATCCATGATTTTATATGATCGTTGCCTCGCCTCAAAGCTTAAAAGGAAAGGGGGGGGGGGGGGGGTACGATCTGTTAGACGAAGAGGGGGATGGTGTGACTTGCCTACCCCGCGCACACTTATATGCAGTGATACGTAACACAGCACGTCGAGTTGACTTCTTGAACGGTCGGTTTTGATCCGATACATATCGATGTATAAGCTCAAAAATGTATTCCTTGGAAATTTAAAGTTGAATGTTTCGATCATGTGCTATATGACATTATATAAATGGTTATTAATTTTTAACGATGCCGCCGTTTCCATCAGAGAAAAACGAAATGTCTCGGGGCTACCGGGCCAAGTCGACGGGCACCGTGCAACAAGTCGTGGCCCGTGGGTCCGTTATCAATGCACGCGCCGATTGATAACGGGACCGGTTACCGACGGCGCGGCGCCGTTCGTACACGATCCGAACCGGTCCGTTTGCCGCGGCCGACGACGACGCCCCGAACAAAGAACAAGCTTTGAACAACTGTGTGTGGCGTGCGGTCTATAATATGAAAACGTGTGTACGAGTCTGTCTGTGTGTGTGTGTGTGTGTGTGTGTGTGTGTGTGTGTGTGTGTATTTGACATTGTTAATTCGTTGACGTTATTTATATTTGTACACATAACGTCAAATTTATCGGCTACATTGTACGGAGCGGCGGCGGCACGTATGTGTTCAAAATATATGATAGTATTATGTGTGTGTGTGTGTGTGTGTGTGTGTGTGTGTGTATGTGTGTGTACAATATAATTACTTACAAACAGACGTATCGCGTTTTGTGATGACGCCACGCAGTGCGCGCCGACCGCGGCACCGTTGAATTACAGCCGCGAGCGACTCTATATATTATTATAATACAGCTCCACACAGCGTCGAAAATCGTATTATTATTATTATTATTAAGCGACGGGACGATTGTCACATGCTATCATAATAATATTATGATATTATCGTATTAAATCTGCTCGTTTCGCAGCGGCTCCACTGCGGACTGCGGAGGTTTATCTGCACAACTACAGCATAATATAATAAATCACAGACATTAATTAATATATCGTAGGCCCAGATCTTTCATCTGAGAGAGGGTAGGGTATTTATTTTAAAGTATGTGCAGGGTTGTGAAGTATGAAGTTGTAACACTATAGAAAATATTAAAATATGCAAAAATGTTCGATATCAAAACCCTGTTCAATTTAATATATCTGTGGTACAGATATCTAACTCGATTAAATAAACAAAAGAAAAGTTTTAATTTGTGACGTAAAATTTGCGTAATGTAGGTGTAACACCCTGCCTACCAGAATCAGAAATAATTTCCGAAGTATTTTTCTAAAAATGCATTTAAATTATCTACTATAGGTTTATTAGACGAAATATTGGCTTTACACAAATCTCTATTGAACGACGATTTTTCTGGTAACCTGTCCTATTTGTAGTCCAACTAGTTGTCGAGATTTTGCTTTCCAATAATATGTTGCATTACATTATATCTTATTCAAAAATTATCAAAGAAAAAAGCTCAGACGTTACAACATCTCAAAATATACACTGTACAATTTCAAATTTAATCTAGCGTATACATCGTTACACAAATGTTTATTATAAAAAACTCCTGCGATTAGAATAGGAAAAAACATATGAAAATGCTACAATTTCACAGGGCCCGCAGCGTGCATAGTATATCACTTTCTATTTGTACTATGTACTTTCATCGTGGATAATACTTATATCATTATAATATTAACGTACATCGCGCATACCATTCGGTTAAGCTTGATTTTTTATACGGAAGTGTATAATTATTTTTTAGCAAACATTCTGCACTCAACGCGGTGCATCGTAAAAATAAATAAACTATTCGATTGTTGAACTACCGGAGTATGATGGACCGATAGATGCTCCGAAAAAAAAAACCGAAGTGTGCCCGTGTGGCCTGGATAGCGTGCATACCTACCGGTTACCTCGTGCACAACGACAATGTCGTACGTTCATGATATATATCCACGCAAGTATGTGCCGTACAGACTTTTTAGGTGTACCTCTAATAAAGAGATGCGTGATGTATGACGTACAACAACGTAATGACGGGCACTGACGACGGCCTCACACAAACAGAGTCGTCCGCGCGTCCGTCTGATGCGACTCCGACCGCGCGAGTGACGTGCGATGTGTGCAATGCGTACGATGATAAAATGTTTTTCATACGATTATATTATTATTATTGTGATGAGTGTTGTAAATGTGGTAATTAACACGTCTGCGCGTGAAACGGGTACGACGATGACGGTCGTGGTCGGCTGCAGCTAGCGGGTGCATGTGTACTGTACTGCGAAACCCGTGCGAAGAGAGTCGATTATTACATTATTATTACACTCGTAATAAACGCCACTAAACAGCGTACAGTGTGTTGTTGTAAACACACCGCAACACGAAAAACAAATGATGCAGCAGAAATCCGTCGATTATAAGCTTCGTATAATATCATAAATTATAATAATATATTATACATAATATACATAAACAAACCGTATATACATTTTGTATTGTGGCGCGTTGTACGCGAGACCCACGTCGTAGTCGACACTCTACGTCGGCGGGCCCTTCGCCGCTTAACGACTGCGGCAGCAGCAGTGCCATCTTTACATAATATCGTTATCGTTGTCATATTTATTATTATTATATTATATTATATAGGTCCCTAGTATAATATAAACATGCCGGCTGTAAATAGCTCGTATATTTATATTTTATATTTTAATCCCACCAATAATTTTTCACAATATTATTACGAAATATACAGTCGCACATATTATGCGCATTTACGACGTCGATCATCGTCTGTTTCCACTACTTACGACTTTAGACTTTTAGAGAACCAAAAGCTGAGGACCATTTTCATTTTATTCTCAAAACCGTTCATGGAAGCGGCGGCTTCCCAAAGGTCATCGGTCTATGTGGTCGCCATGATAATATTATTCTTTTCCGGTGTGTTGTTTGTTGTTGTCGTCGCTTGCGAGCCGTGAAATCGCGTGTGCCGGTGTCGTGCTGTGACAACGCTACGTTGATAATAATAATAATATAATAATAATATATTAATGTACAGTCGTCGTCGTCATATATTTTATCGAATAAACACGCAGCGAAGCCGCGAGAGACAATTTTTTTCGTCGAAAAACACTATTTTATTATTATGGCATTATATAATAATTTAGCTCGTAATATTAATTAATAACATGGATTTCACAACAACACACGGCGGCAGCACGCAAAACGTCCCGCGAAGCGTATAATCGAGTGCAGCCCTCGCATCTCTAGCGGAAGAAATATTATCCGAGATCGGTTATCGAGTGTGAAAAACAAAATGATTTGTCGATATTACGGTGATCGATGCGATTCACGAGGTGTACAATATGACAATGGTCCGTCCAGATTATTGTCGAGGTGTTCATATTCCACATTATATACCTGCACCACAAGTCACAACAATTTTGACACGCGCGACCACCGACCGGGACTTCCGGTACCTGTATACAATATACGGGTATTAAATGGTATTGTATACACCAAAGGGGTACTGTATGAGTCAATAGCCATTCGTCTGTATTTTATAACAATTGGTTTTTTGTATACAGAATAGCAGGTAGGTATAATTATAAAATTACAAAAAGTCTGGAATCGTTTTTTAACAAAACGAATTATTCAACTAAGGAAATTAAAATTTAAAAAAATGATTTAAAGAAATATAATATATTTTTTTATGCAATTTTATATTTAAATATTATTCCTTGTACCTACTTATAGTTAATTAACGAATATTATTGCTCCACATAAAAATTAAAATATTGTTATATGATCAATAAATAATAGTTTTGATAATATTATTGATTTTAATCTGATGGAAGTTAAACTATACACATTCAAATTAATATACTTACCTACTTATATTGGACTTCTGTTGAATTTTTATTTTCAGACTTTGTATTTTGGTTTTCGACTTTTCAATTTTTATATTATTAATAATATAGATGTATAGGTAGTTATAAGAAATAATCATCTAAAATAATATTGCGTAATATTGTATGAAAAAAATTAAATATATACCTATCTTACTTAAATTTTTTTAATTGAAATTTTGTTTCTTGAATAATTAGTATTTTTGGATTTGTTTCAAAATGTACTTTTTGTTTCCGGAATTTCCAACCGATTGCCTTGTAATAAATGTATTATAAAATATTATACAAGTATGAAAATAGAACCGGATTGCCTGGACCTAAAAACTGGAAACGCGTACCTACGTCAGAAATTATTTGAAATTGAATCGTTTTCGCGCCCAAAACGAGAAATATTTTTACTCGAACATCACTCGCCGGTCCGTTTTCGTAATTTATGGACGGCCTTCGTCTAAGCGTGTAACTTACGATTGGTTCGAGCCACATTCAATACGTAATTGTAATATTATCGACGAAAAGGATAAAATCCATCAGGCAATAATCGCCATCGCGTCTGAAAACGTTCTCAAAGAAAGTAAGCGATCCCTTCTGATATCTCTCAGCTCATTGATATTCTTTTATGATTTATTATTGTATTTATACACCTATAAAGTGATGTGCGGCGAGTCAATCGATGGTCACACTCGGAAAATAAGCGCCAAGGAACCGGTTGAACGCGTGTGCCGTGTGTTTCTCGGGCCAGCTACAGATATTATATAGATATAGCATACATAGGTAGTTATTTACACTTCTTGTCATTTGCATACGATTAACGCAATTTTTTTTTAATACCATCGGGAAGGACGTTTGAGTGTTCGACGTTGTCTAATTAAACGTGACAAGGGAGATTTCAATCTCGTTTATAAACTATGGTCGCTTTATCACTGTGCAGGTCTGCAGCGAGTACACCGCGCGTATTACCTAAGTATATGATGTATAAATTTAATATAAAAACAAAGTTCGCGGAATAAACCGTTTCCGGTTGAGAGACGAAATAAAAAAACGTTTTCGCGTATAATGGATCGTGATCAATATATTATATTATTATGTGCGTGCCGTGCATAACGTAATCTTCATTTTCCTATCGAGCACAATCTCGTAACATTTACATTATGCAGGTACAAGTGTACAACGATACAGATTACGGGTAAATGACTCGCTAGCTGCCAGCCGAGTAAATCGATATTATATACGCATATTATATATTAATATATTAATGTATATGCTGTAAAACCGAGAAAAAACTATGCATATCACGTCATACTATAGTACCAATAATAAGCGTACTGTCGCCAAGTGTAGTCGAAATGAATATCACGGTGTGTGTACAAACTTTTTTCTTTCAAATAGTATTAATTGTGTATTACATTAATGTATGATTGTACAATAGTATACAAATTATTATTCATCATGACTAAAATGTTGCCACGCATCGGCGTCATAATTTCTTATCCGTTCGGTAATCACAAAATTTCAATCGCGCGCTGGTTTTTTTTTGTATTTTATACGAAGTGAACAAGAATATTTAATTATAAGTCGGCCGTTGATATTATTTATAGGCAAGTATAAATGTGGTTTTATTATACCTATTCTTATTTCTTACTTGTGATGTTATATACTTGTCTATATAATATTGAGTAACTAAAAATTAAAGACCAACCACCTATTACCTATATAATATTAACCATTGTTTTCGCAGATATTTACAACACCTGTACCAAATAGGTTAATAACTACGCACAAGTAATAACGATATAATGTATTATGGTCTATTGGTTTATGACAATGATATAATCTATGTATAATTGTATAATACATTTTTCTTTAGTTGCGTTAATTTGTTGGTTCCTTATCGTTTTACTGTGTCTGATTGTGTCACTAATATTATCCATGACACCAATCGCGTCTTTTAAAATACTGATCCTTTGAAGGATAAGACATAATAATATAGAACTTTAAATTGTCCGTTATTTTAAGGATAGGGCCGGGTTGGATGTACATATTAAAAAAAAAAATGTTTTGACTTAGAAAATATGATAGCTGCAAATCTATTAACGAGCATTTTACTTTCTATACAACAGACTGTTCATGTTAATAATATTTAATATATAAGAATGTAGGTAGCATGTATTCATTAATATTTCATTAATCATCATTTTGGTTTGCGTTTATTTCTGTGAGCGGAGATTGACAATTTACTACACATAATATTGAATATTGATATATTACCATGTTTTAATAATACAATTGATCGATAAAAAAAGACAAAAAGTAATTATAATAATAATACAATTTCATAATTTAGATTTTTCAACTTTCTATAAAATATCGTAGTATCGGACTGAATAATTTTTTTTCTCCTTCTGAAATCATTATACAAGGTCCGAGGGACCGAACTGTTTGCACATTGTATATGCTTGGGCCCAAATGAATATCACTAATAAATTTTAGGCAGTCTAAACCTGGATTTTTTTGTAATACACTGTGCATTTATTCTTTTACTGTAACTCCCAAGGGTCCTTGTAATTGCTCTATGCATTTTCAGCTTTTACTGTAAGTCTTAAACTTTGAACTAAGGTCATTTTTATTGTTTCTAGTTCAAACGCAAACACGTATTAATAAATCGTTATCTCTAATTTATCGAAGTCATAAATGTCGAACATAATATGATGATTGGTAATATTTTGTTTACGTACTCTTGGAAACATATGGAAAATTTTCTGTATTAAAAAATACAATAGCATATAATTATCTTAAACAAATAAATTGTATACGTAGGAAAAAATACAATTATTGAGAAATATGTAAAAATATGTAAATATAGGTCATTACATTGTAAATCGCTTGAAACGAATTTATCCCTTACCTTAATTAATTTATCAAGTCACAGTAAAAATATATATTTACATAAAATCCTATCCCTAACAATCACCTATATCATTCAGAAAAATTACCACAGCTGCTTGTGGAGGGGTATTGAATCATTAATATAAGATTACACATTTAACGACAAAACTCATATACCCTATTAAAAATGATTTAATAAATACATTAGTTGCAATTCATACATAACGACTTGTCGGTACTATTTAGCTATCTTATTTGATAAATGATATCATATCCATATAAATTACTTAAGCACTTGTGATTAACATTTTTCGTACAATAGTCAAAATACTAAGTATATAATAATTCATAACTGCACTCGAACGTTTCACCCAGCAGAGATCTTAAATAAGTCACACAGAGGATAATTGTAGATCATAATGTGTGCAGTGTGTATAAGTAAAAACAAATTGAAAGTAAATCTTATAGGGTGAAGAGGTCTGTATATGGGCGGGAGGAGGAGGCATTGTCCGTGGAAAATATCTTACGGGAGAAAAATACAAGAAGGAATTCGGGTTTAAAATTTCTTTTTGGTGATACAAAATATAGATAAAAACATAATTTCTCAACAGCATCTGTTTTTAACAATAATCCACTGCAGGCAGCGTAACCGACAATGGATATGAATATATAATATACTCAGTGGCGGATTTAAATTTGGAAATTCGCGGACTCTGCCATTGCACACTCGGCAACTCGCGATTTTTTTTCAACCAACCTGTCTGTATCAAAAGCAGAACGAAAAATGATTCGATCTAATGATTCTAGAAGTTAAGTATTATGTGTACATGAAGTATGGTATTATGGTAATAAACTAATAACTGTCTATATCTCAAAACGAGTTACTCGCATATTATTAATATATAATAGGTATTCACTATTCATGTTTTTTTAAACATGTTTTTAATGCATGCCTCTTCTACGATTGTAAATATGTATCACAAATGACTGATAATTTACAACAATAACGCAGAAAGAAAGGAGAAGCTTTACGGCCACAATATAGATAAGTGTTTATAATTTTTTATTTTATTCATCTTTACATACATCGTTTTCTAAAGTTCTATTTCAATATATGGATTTCTTACTTACAATAAAGCTTTATTTATAGATATTATTTTGGTTAGTAAACGGGTACTTTTCTAATTAATTCATAGTTAATTGTTGAACATTTAATTATAAGCTATAATTAAGAAATTACAATTAACCCCTAATATTTATTAAAATACGTCAATGTTATCCTACCCTTGAGAAATTATTTAATTGGACCCTTATAATAATATTTGCAGCCTTTATTCTCAAAGCCACGCCTGCATGTAGAGATGCGAAAGTCTTGCTAACGAAAGACTATTGTCTAGTTTATGTTTAGCAGCTCCAATAGTTGATGTAGTAATACTTTTAATAATACGATGAATTTGAAGATTAATTATTATCAAACTTAAAGGTTAGGTTAGGTTAGGTTATCGTGGGTTTTTACGATATTTTATTTTTTAAACAAGTTAAGAGCACATAAAATATTACAATTTAAAAATTCTCATAATTCACTTAAAAATGTAATTATTTCTTTGTACATTTTCGACTATCTGTTAAAGTTTAAAGCTCATTAGTCATTACACACAATAATGAAACAGACAAATTTCTGACTAATTCCACATGTTGTACATTCGTAAGACAAAGATAACACATGCGGGAGTGTCAACCTCTTTAAGTCCTCTACTTTAATAATAATATATATGTTGTACAATTTACCGAGCAATTGACAATAGTCAATATTTTACATACAGGTACTAGGTACATAATATAGCTTTTATTGCACGTATATACAATATACAAATGATTTTTCATTTTGGGCGTGTTTATATGTCATAACGTTATGACATACTCTCATAAAAATGTGATACGTGATCTAATAAGTAATATTATACAGGTATTTATTGTTTCTCTCCCGTCGAATCGATAACGCGAGCGCTGCGTGTGTTATACCTACACACACACACACACACACACACACACACACACACTCATATATATATATATAATATACAATTGTACAATAACGTGTTAACTCTTATCGCACTATATAGTAATATATAGCACACTGTACACCGAAACGCGCAACTGTGTGGCAAGGTAGTACAACAGTATATTATATACGGGTATGTTATTGTACAGCTGTAAACTGATCGAAATTCGGCGGGATCAGAGGGAAAAACCGGCGCGCACGCGGACGTACCTAAATATTATGTAATATATAATATTAAGGCTAGGTTCACATGGACGCGCGTACACGCGCGTTAGCCCGCCGCAAAACGCGCGTACGACCGTTCAGATAGCTGCGTTTTACACGCGTTGAATAAAGCAGTGTAAGTAAATAATAGATATCAAAGTACCTAGTTATAATAATATTTTAGTACAGTTCAGACATCCATCGAGAATGGACGTAGTAGATGCTGTGTGTTTATGGGTTGTCCACCGAAGGATAAGAAGACAAAGACAAAAAAGGGAAAGAAAATATTGGGTTCATCCAATTTTAAAAACAAGACTTTCTTTTAGTCTGTATATTACCTTGTATCCAAAACTTCGAGAACACAATGACAAATTTTTTAATTATTTTAGAATGTCTATTAAATCATTTGATGATCTATTAGACATAATTAAAGATGATATAGAAGCTGATGAAAATGCAATAAGATATTGCATATCACCAAACGAAAAACTTATCGTCACTTTAAGGTAAGTCTGTGTAAATTATTATAACTAATAATAATTAAGGGAAATCAAACAAAAATGTCGCTTAAATTATTATTTACTGAAACATATTTTTATACTACTTTAATTATAAAACAAAGTAAATTTTAATATAACCATATGAAAGAAAAAACATTTTAATATTAAAATTTAAAACAAAATAAAAAAATCAACCTTTGGCGTTTAACAAAATTAAAAATAAGCAGGTACCTATATAAATAGAATAACTTTATATATTTATTAAATTAGATTTTTATCCAAATATATCAATATCTGATGACTCTTGAGAAATGTCACTGACAGGTGATGGTACTATATTATTTTGGTTCATTTGAGTGTTGTAAATTTGATGAGGCGTACCATACGGAACTGCAGTTGTATAATTTGGATGATCGTATTGTGAATATGCAAATCGTGGTGTATATTGTTGACTGTAAGCTGTGGCTAAATGGTTAGATTGAGAGGTATCTGTAGTATTTAGATGATGAGATTGAGTTGAAACTGACTGATTTTTTAAAATAAGGTTATAAATTTCAATTTTAGTTTTTAAACGCATTGTTTCAGGTACTTTTTTAATTTCCTTAACTAAAGACAAACAAAACAATTTATCTTCGTCTTCTTCTTTTTTCTCTGCGACATTCCTTTGGTTTAAACTTTTTTCAATTATTTTTGCGAAGTGTTCATCAGCAGGATGAAGTTTTATTTTTTTTCGTTGGTGGTTAGGAGGAGTTTTGAAAATACCTTCCTTGTTTGAAGCACTGGGACTGTCTTCTTCAATCAAATTTTCAGTTGCTGATTCTACGTCTTCATCATCACCAACTTCTGCAGTCTCAAAATTACTCTCGGTCGAATTTTTTTTTATGGTAGGCTGTAGAAACTGTAATCTTCCATAGTATAAATATGACGACCTCGCAGACGCTCCCGATCCAGACTTTATTTGTTTCATTTTTTTCACTTCCTTTACATAGCCATCCCGAAGACCTTTCCATCTTTTTTGTAATTCTAATCCTGCAGAAACCAAAAATCGGTGAATCTTGGTAGATATTATAGTATTATACCGATAAACTACCAAACAAATTTTTATGGAAATTTTACTAAATTTAACAATCTAATAATAATTAATAATTATTTAATAATAAATTATAAAAATTCAAATAATAACAACAATATAACATTAAAAATTTGTAGTAATAATTATAATTACAGCCGTTAATATATTTTTTTAATTCTCATGTAACCTAATAGTGTAAAAAATAATAAAATAACCATACAAATTCAAATAATTTTCAAATAAGATTAATTAGGTACTTATATATAGTTATATGTAATAATTAAAGACCGGATTTATATGCATTTTAAATTTTAAAATATGCACGCAAACATGCACTAAAAAGTCAAAATATGCAAAATAAAACTTTATATTACATTTTATATTAGATTTTTATTTTGCAGTGATAATTATTTATAAATTGTATTAAAATGTACATAAACAAAAAATAAGATATAAATATAACAAATATTGGATCATTAGGTGTATATTGTAATAATAATATAATAATAACGATTATTGAGATAATAAAATAATATTAATAATTTGTATGATTTAACAACATATTTATTTAGATTTTTTGTTATTTATTATAATTGATTATTTATCTGCTCAAATAATTCATCTGATAGTTTATTGGATTTAACTGTATTTGTCATTTTAAATAATGAGTAACCGAATAAAGATATAAAATAAAATAAATAAAATCTTTCAATAAATTATGAATAACGAATTATCATAAAAATTAAAACAATAAATAAAAATCAATAATAATTTTTTATTCGAATAATGCCTGACTCTGATCTCCGTTCAGAATCGTTTTCTTATACATTGATACCTATCAAGTCTTTATTTTTATTTTTCAGATACTTGTCAACAGGTTGCTCAATTACCGAATTACACTATAATTACAAAATTGGAATATCTACTTTGAGTGGCATAATACGTCAAGTATGCCAAATTCTATGGATGAAATTAAAGAATATTGTTATGAAAGAACCTAATAAACAGACATGGATAGATATTTCAACCGAATTCGAAAAACGTGCATATTTCCCAAACTGTATAGGAGCGTTGGACGGGAAACATATACGAATTACTCAACCACCAGACTCAGGTTCAATCTATTTTAATTATAAACATTTTTTTTCTTTGGTTTTGATGGCATTGTGTGATTCAAACTATTGTTTTATATGGGTCGATATCGGAGGTTATGGTAAAGACAGCGATTCAGGGTTATATAAAGAATCTACGTTGTATAAAAAATTGACTGAAAAAAAATTAGATATTCCTGATCCTAAACCTCTAACTGATATTGATGATATAAAAGTTCCATATGTCATTGTAGCTGACGAAGCATTTGGTATGACAGAAAATTTAATGAGACCTTATGGTGGTAAAAGTTTATCGTACGAAAAAAAAATTTTTAATTATCGGTTAACTTTGGCCCGTCGATTTGTAGAATGCACATTTGGCATTATGTGTAGTAAATGGCGAATATTGCACAGACCACTAGATGTTAAGATCGAGTTTGCAGAAAATATTGTTAAAGCCATATGTGTCTTACATAACTATGTCAGAGTGAGAGACGGTTTCAAATATGAAGATACGCTTTATGCAGCACCATTATCAAATCTTAATCCAACCTATACTGGTCGTAATGTACGTGATGCTGATACGATTCGAAAACAGTTTACCAATCATTTTATGAATGAAGGTAAATTAGAATGGCAAGATAAAATGGTTTAAATAATTTTCTATTTTTGTAAATTTTAATACAACGTTAATATAATAAAATATAGATTAATTAAGTACCTACCTAAACTTTTTTTCTGCTCTTCCGAATCTTCTGTGCCACAAAAAATAAGCACCAACTCTTCCCAACTTCTTCTCTTCATTGTTCGGTTTGAGTAATCATGGCTTGACATATCCCATATGGCAGGCCTTTTTTCAACTTCATTGATTAATGTGTCTATGTTAATTTCCATATTTTTTTATACAAAAAACACTTTTTTTCAAAGAATAATAAATTTACACGATATTCAAACCGATCACAGTG
This sequence comes from Myzus persicae, assembly GCF_001856785.1. NCBI lineage: Eukaryota > Metazoa > Arthropoda > Insecta > Hemiptera > Aphididae > Myzus > Myzus persicae. The sequence continues at coordinate 935,735 of NW_019103856.1, forward strand.
AAAGTAAATTATAAAGTAGCTATAATATTATTAGAGTGATACGAGTAACACGAGCTGCTCACGGTAACAATCGCAATTGATCACAAAATTAACCCCAGCACAATTCCATCATATAATAACATATTATGTTCAAAAATAACAATAATTGAAAATATACATTTCGATTTAATAACTGGCATTCTTAGAATAGTAAATGAGTCTAGACGGTGTCCTTAATAATAATAATAATAATAATATT